>NC_136065.1:1695107534-1695575034 GCF_964261635.1 Lissotriton helveticus | reverse complement strand
TTAAGCACTAAGGGGCATAGATGCCCCTTTGTGATGTTTCACCGGCGATAGGGGCTTCACCTTATTTACATGGCAACGTTAAGCCACTATACATGGCTTAAGTCCCTTGTAAATAAGGCCCCCTTTCATGCTATGATTAGCGTGAAAGGGACGGGCAGTGGGTGTTGTGGTGGGCGTTCCACTGCAACATCCATTGATTTTGACTCTGCCCCCTATTTACAAGCGCAGCGTAAATAGGAGGCAGCACCAAAATTAAGACCAGGGGAAACCTGATCTTAACTAGGCGAAACGAGGAGAAATGCTTTATTTCTCCTCGTTTTTGCTTTTTCCATGTGTGCTCCCTTGTGCAGCACACATGGAAGAAGCAAAACGCCTTGCATTGTTTATGTTCAGGAAGGTGACCCTTCCGGGAATTACCTTTTGTAACTTCCATAGAAGTGACAAAATGGCATTTCAGGATTGTTTAGGTGCAGGAAGGGGGACCTTCCTGCACCTAAACAATCTTCCCTGCACGCAGACACCCTTGCACTATGGTGCAAGGGTGCCTGTGTGGCGCTACACTGTAGTGCCAGTGCAGGGGGAAACGCAGGGCTGCACCATGTAAATATGGTGCAACATTGCGTTTCAGAAGTGGTGGAGTGAGGCGTTAAGCCATGATGGCCAACGCCTCACTCCGCCACTTCTTTGTATCCCTCTAAGTGACACTTCATTTTTGGCATGCACTAGTTGAAAGGTCACGATTGTTATTGTTCCTACGCTCTGTGGGAGCCTCCTGCTCCTCGTGCCCCTGACTGTACGCCTGTGGCTTAGTGAGAAGTTGCTCTTCCTGTTGCTGGTGTGCGGTGACCTTTGCACCCCTCCTCACGTGTCTTCATTCCGCATGCTTGTGGTTATTGTGGTGCGTGCTCCGCCCTGTGGTTCCTCCTTGTTAGAGGAGCCCAGTTCCCCCCTCTGCTCTGGGCTCTGTTCTCTGTAGCAGTCTGCATGTTAAAAAAAAAAAAACAGGGCCGGACGGGCAGTTTATCGCATCCGCCATTTCTGTGTGGGCCGGAGACGCTGGTGGTCGGTTTGTGAAGACGCAGGGCTGCTGCTGCTGCCTCCTATGTCTCTCTCTCTCTCTCCAGCTACTCGTGCTGATTACAGCAGGCACAACTTGGTATAAACACAGAGAGAGAGAGAGAGAGGAGAGGGGGGTGAAACAAAGGAAGGAAAAGGCGAGACACTATGTATATAGAGATAACTCTAATCACGAGTATATGCGGTTGACCATTGTACTCTCTACCATTCCTATGTGACTCTTAGAGTATATCCAGTCATATCCCTCCCCTATATAAATAGAGATAACTCTAATCACTAGTATATGCAGTAGACCTTTGTACTATATACCATTCCTATGTGACTCTTAGAGTATATCCATTGTATCTCCTTCTGTGACTTTACATCTTGTACATTTGCAATTTTTTCTGTTTGTATCCTTCATGTAACGCATGTAATCCTAAGTCCTTATGTTTTTCAACTGGTCCTTATGTAAAGCGCTCTGACACCTTCGGGTAAAGTTTGTGCTATATAAAATCGCATAAATAAATAATAAATAAATAAATAGTATTAGTATAGCTAAAAAGAAAGAGCGGATAGAAGGAAGGGAGCAGGGCTAGTTCGGACATTTTTGTTAGGGCTGCTTGGGCCCTCTGCCACTCCTATGGCTACATTTAACAACTATATGTTCTGAGCTGAGCGTTGTTGCTGGCATCAGTGAGGTGCTCCATGGGAATGTTAATATGCATGCCTTTGCATGCTTTGCCTCTGATGCTCCCTTATCAAGTGCTGGTTTTAAGTTGCTTACACCATGAGCTTTCTAGTTCCAAATCTTTGACTTCGGGTGCGTCCGTCTTAACTCCCAGAATGCAGTGCAGTGGTGTGTTAAGTATAAGCCTAGCACTGGAAATAAGGTGTGCAGGTGGCATGGATTTATCTGTAACATGACCGAGCAGACAGCTCTTACTGAGGGAGGTTGGATGGAAATCTTTGGGGTGCGAGGGCATCTGACATTTGTGGGTACATTGTTCTACAGTTTATTTATTTATCTCATTTATAAAGCGCTCTATCACCTAACAGGAATCCTGGCGCTGACATCAAAGTGTATGTTAAGAGTGATGCTACACAGGAAACTGGTAACAGGTTATGCATTGGGGAAGAGCCAAGTTTTTAGCCTCTTCCTGAAAGGGAGAAGATCCCTCAGTTGTCTCAGCTCTAGTGGGAGTTTATTCCTTAATCGGGTAACCGAGACCCTGAAGGCTCTGCCACCAGATTTGGTTTTGTTGAATCTTGGTAGTTTAACCAATCTAGCCAAGGAGGAGCGAAGGCTTCTCTCAGGTTCATACCAAGCAAACTTCTCTGCATAGGTACTGGTCCAAACCCAGGCAGGGCCTTGAAGATTATGCAGAGGAGTCACAGATCACTCAAGTATCTCGACTCCATGGGTAAGTAGCTCATTGAGTTCTATTTTTTCGTTGCATTTTGTTACTTATGGTCATTTTATCATCTTTATTCTGTAAATATTTAGGACTACAAGTACCAGCATACAAAGAAAAAACCTGGACTGATCAATGTTGCCCTAGTCTTTGCCACAACTCAGCTGCTCGGCAACTTGCATTTTCCCAACAAACAAGAATTATGTACAGAAGGATTAGCATTCACTGCATGGCGAGGTGGCAGGAGCTGGATCGAACAGAGACCACCTCTGCTGTTACCAGGAGAGCTGTAGTAAACTTTGCTCTGCCCCGCCCCTGTTTGTCAACTCTTTTTTATTGGCATTTTTTAATAAGCATTCTCAACAACTCAATGTACGCACCTTATACAGCAATTACAACTACAATTACCCCAGTGCTCCATTATCGGTACACTGACGACATCAGTCGCTACTAAGACGCTAGCATATTATGACATATACGTGAGGCGACTGAGTTCCAGGCCTTCGTGCATGGCCGTAGTTCGTGTGAGTCTTTGCGGCTCCTCTCCACCTGGAATGCCAGTTCATATAAACATTACTCAGTTGCAACCACAACATTTGTAGAAAAGAAACAGTAGTAACAAGATGCAGCCGTAACACCTGTGTACAATACAGATCAGTCCCCCATTCTCCTTCCCAGAGCCCCCCTCCCCCTCCTTCAGTCAGTGGATGTGTGTTACACCTCTCATCGTGTCTGGCTGACCACCCACGCCCCCCACTCCACTGCCCTCCGCTTCTGGCGCCTGTGTGTTCCCTCCGTCCACTACACCTCACATCATTCCGACTATGGGCTCCCGCCTGCGTGTTGGTGTCAGTGCCGCTACTGCCGCTGCTGCTGCCGTTGGTAGTCGCTGTGCGCCCCTCTCCATGACGGTCTATTCCGCCCTCAATGCCCTCAGCTCCTTCCGCAGCCGCATCTGTCCCTGCTACCTGAAGTGCGTTGAGCATACCCTCCCACCGGTCCGCCATGGGCTCCTTGCGTAATCCCATCGTTTCCTCCCTCCTGTTGGCAGTCCATTCCGCTCGGCCCCACGAAAGGAGAGACAGGGTCCACGCCCGCACAATGGGTGGTTCCCTCGCTTTCCATCTCTTTGTCAGAAGTCGCACCGCCGTGATCATTCCCAGGTCCAGGAATCTGGACGACGCTTTGGTAGCAGGGGACCGTTTGAAATGGTGTAAGAGGAATTCTGGCCAGTCACAGGGGATTTTTCGATCAGTGCATTGCACGAGCCGGGCATGTATCTCCCTCCAGTAATCGCCAAGCCCTGGACAGCGCCACAAGAGGTGAAGGAGGTCCACAGCAATCTCGCCGCATCTGGGGCAAGCTGCGTCCGCCCTGTGAAAATATTTATTGATTAAATCCGGGGTGAGGTAGGCCCTGTGGACTATATATACTTGGATCTGGCGAAAGCGCATGTTTCTGGGTATGCGCACCGGGCTTTTGAGTACTTGTTCCCATTCTTTGTCCGTCAGCGTCCTCCCCATGTCTCGCTCCCACTTCCCACGATGGGGCGGCCAGGTCTAGTTCTGTGTGCAGACGTAGGGACGCGGCAAACCATTTAATGAGGTGCTTGCCCCTGCCCATGACGTGGAGGTACTGGATCACCAGATGCTGTGCCGGCTCCTCCGCTATGTCACCTCACCCCAACGCCATCCGGGCAATGAGCGATCTATGCATTAGGAATCCCCCGGGGGGGAGCCCAGCCTCTTCAACCAGCGACTCAAAGGGGATCAGGACTCCATCATGGTAAAGGTCGCCCAGCGTCTGCACCTCCGCCTCCTGCCATTGCTCGAGCATGCGGTGTGTAAGGACTCCCTCGCCTCCCGGAGAGCCCTCCAGCGGCACTGCGGGCGCGTACGGAAGCACTTTCCTCGTAAGGTATAGTGCCCTACGGAAGCACCTGTATGCCACCCCCAGTAGGAGCGGGGCAGGCTTGGCCCTGTCCGCCAGCGGGTGAAACAGCGCGGTGATCCGCTCCAACTCTGCCCCGCCCCTGTACTTGCGGATATCGAGTTGGTGAAGTGCATATCAGAATTGACAACACTTCTTTCTCCCTCGACATGGAAACCTACATAGGGATCGGGTTCGGTCCCTTGTAGTGATTAGTCACTGAGAAATTCCGACGACAATGATGATTTCTTTCTGAGAGTAACTACTATCCTCCCACTGGGCTAAGAAGTACTAGTGGTGGTAGCAAATAGTTATAATTTGAGGAGCGTGTGCTTTTTATCTGTTACTTGCATGGGAGGGAGTGGGGGGGGGCTGTTTTCTCAAGTGTTTTTTTTTGCCATCCATGTGTGTCATGATGGTGCATGTATGTTTGCTCTGTAAAGATGTGATGGGGTGAGCTTGAAGTGCATGTGCAGTGAGTGACCACAGGGGGTCCAACATCCATTTTGGATCTCCTATATGTGGATAGCACACAAAATGGAGGCTAAAAGCAGCCTGCCAGACAGGAATCCCCTAGAAAGTCTGATAGGCCAGGCTCCCTTGAAAGAATAGAAAAAGAGTCCTTTGAAGTGTAGGGACAGCCTTTGCCCCTTCCCTGCTTCTTTCCTCTTCTGAGGTGTGCTGTAGACAGTTCTGCGGACCAGCTAGGTGGGGAAATCCTTGCTTCGCCCTTCATCCTGTGGAACCTACAGGACAAAGGTATGTGGCTGAAGACATTGTGTGTACAGGGACCAGCGCCCTTAAAACCAGACCAAATCCAAAACAGACCAGGCCTGGAGGAATACACATTCTAGTCTCCTAGCCTAATATAACTATAGGGTGCAGTCCCTAAGTTTGTGTGCCAGGAAATCTCAAGACCTTTATTGCCAATCAAAGTTGTGTCTTCTTTTCAATTCGAGAACACCAGTCCTTGTGTCTTCAAGAGTTTTCCAGCACACCAGTGCTTAAATTTAAGGCAGTGGTCGGCGCCGTTGATAGAGCAAGGATTCACACGTAAAGCGACTTGCTTGTATTCAAGAACCTCGAATAACCGTAATGAACTAAATCAATCTGTTTGTCTCACTAATATCCCATTTATTCTGACATTTGGGGTGTCCCAGTGATGCTTGCCTATGTGTTTACTCATCTTAACACGCTTGCCACTAAAATGGCCGCTGCTTTGCGGGAATTTCTTCTGTGCATGCGTAGGTCACACTCACGTGACGTGACGTACTCGCAGTTCTGGTGGGAACTTTTCGCACTTGCGCACTAGACTTAAAATGGCTGCTTTGTGTTCTCATATGCCGACGCTTGCCCTGCAGCTTTCGCAATGCTGTTAGTTTTGCACTAATCTTAATGCTATAGTTATTATAAAGTAAGGGAAGTCATATAGGGATTCCTGGTATACAGTGTACTCATTTATTTCTGTGTTCTAAATTGTTTTCCTTTACTTTTCATGTGGCGAATCTTTTGGGCCTGGGGAGGTGTTTTACACTCCATCTTTGAAGTCCCTACTGCGCATGTCAGCCTAGCAGAGGGAAGAAAACCTTGTACCAGTGGAACCCAGCCAGCTGGCAGCCACAGTCAAGATGCTCCTAGGAATCGACCTGTAGCCCAGCTAACGGAGCTGAACTGTACTACATTTGAAACAATTGTATAAAATTATTGTATGCCTCATTGTTATGTGTAAAGTATGTCATGAGAACCCCAAATTTAATAGGCGGTCCCAGAAGATGTAAATTTAAAGCTTGAGAAAGTCAAATCCTGGTTGGTGTGATGACCTATCCTTTCTTAGGACAAATCGAAATTGGGGATTCTTACACTTGCAACATTTGGGGGGTGGTACACTGACCCGAAAACAGTATAACTAGCCTAGGTTTAGCTAGAGAATTTGTCCGACTTGTCCGAATAGCTGACCTGTCACTGACCCAACGCACTCAATAGCTGATCCTGAAACAGAGGATCTGCGGAGCACTCTGTCCGTAATTTCCAGAGACCCAAGCGGGGTTTTGGGGAAACCTTAAGTGCTGGCAGAGCACTTTGCTGGAAAATTCGATAACCGAATTGGGGTTCTGACTGATAGCTGCAGAGAGGGTGGAGCGCAGGCGTTGCTTCCAAACTGCGGGTGCTGGTCTTACCTTGATGGTCCCGTCCTGATCCTAATCTGGTCTTCCTGTCCTGTCCTGGGGTTCCATTCCACACCTGGTGGCCTACTGGCGACTGTCCTTTCTTGGAGTTCCTACTGTCCTTAACCGACCCGTGGCCAGGGTTGGTCTCCACACCGTGCTAGGTAAATATAAAGCTGTTAGGGAAACTCTTGCATTTATTCGTATCTTTAATCTTGCTAACTCATAATTGCATATGTTCCTTTTCTTTACCCTTCCCTTGTTGCAATTTATTGAAGTATTGAAAGTTCTATTATAGTCTGTTCCACTTTTTCCCCTACCTATAGGTGAATAAAACACTGTTTCTGAATAAAATAGATGTTCCTTCTCTTTACCCGTCCTTTACTGAATTACAGTAATTACTTTGATGCTAGCCTGTTCCAATTTTACCTTCCCCATAGCTACATGGTATCTCAGAATTTCTGTAGTATAAACTATAGTTCTTTTCCATACCCACATTCTAGGGGTAATATCCGAAATGTGAGATTCTAGTATGTTCCTTATTTTTCCCATCCTTTAGTTACTCCATATCAAGCCTGATTTCTGAAACTGCTTACTAGCATGTTCCCTGTTCTTACCTTCCTTTAGACTCATAAATGGTTGGTCTTATTTACTTTCTATTTGGATATGTGCTCTTTATAATTTTAGTTATTGACAGTTTAATTGCTGTAAACACTTTACTCTCTGATCTCGATGAAGACTAGATAAAGATTTTGAAAACGTCTCGTGTCTCTGGTTATTACATGAGTGTAAATATAGTAAATGGGTTTTTGTATTTTGTGACTGCCTTTCTTTTACAGCTAGCTCCCTGATCCATAAGTGATCATAGGTACCCGTAGCAGTGGATTTGGTAAGTCGGGTACATCAGAAATAAATAGGAAGGAACAGGGTTACTGTTAGTAGTGTGTAGGTTACCTAATTAATGGATATGATAAATTGAATTTATGGGCCCAATGTGCATATGGTAAAATTATAGTCGGGTGACCTGCGCGCTCTATCAGTAATTTTCTGGTAGCAGAGGAAATGGTTAGGGACTAGTTAAAGGTAGGTAGGACTAGTTAAGATAGGTAGATAGGTTATTTGCTGCTAATTGTGAACATTTTGCTGCTAAATCGATCGATCAAATGTAAAATCGTTGTTTTATTACTTTGAGAAATTATGAAATGTTTTAAATTGTTTTTCTTGGTGTTATATTGATACATGTACTAATATACTCGTTAGTGATTGTTATATGTTTGTCTGGAATCCCCGGGGGCAGAATAGCGGGTGGTGAGGAGAATCCACGCCGTAGTGAGGTCACTTACCTGAGGAAGATTGGTGCAGGTTAAGCAGAACTGGAAGCACTAATTAGGGTTTTCTGAATAAATGTTTGAAGAAATGGTAGCAAAGAGTTCGCTGGCAAAACTTTTATTGTGATATAACCTAGTAAGGGTCACACGGAAGGAGTAAAGAGGTTCGTCTAAGCTTGATTGATAGCAAAGGGGTTCACTAGTGAAACTTTTGGCTTAGTATATATCCCACAGTGGATGAGTCGAAGGAGTAGCAGGTTCACTAATGCTTGTGTGAAGAGTAGGCAGAAGGGATCTACTCGCAGTATTTGAAAAGTAAATAGAAGAAGTTTACTTGCAGTGAAACAAATCTTTTCTTTCTAGGCACTCGAGCACAGTGGGGAATGTGTTTACGTTGTGAATTAAACAGAGCACTTGCACTTTAAAAGGTAGAAATTGAGTTTTCCTTACCTTGTGAAGGAGGGAGTCAGTTGCGGAGCTGCGCTTACGTCACTTTGTGCCGTGCTGGTATTGGTCGAGACAGCGGGCGTGTAGCTTAGACAGAATTGTAAAGGAGGGGTGAGCACAGGAGCGTGAGAACTCGTTTACGAGAAACGCCGCGCACCTATTGGTTGAGACAGTTTGAAATCGCACATTTGATTTGGTTGAGAAAAATTGAAAGACGCATTTGGATTGGAAGTTGACTTTGTAAACAAAGAGTAATTTACGAAAAGGTATATGTGGTGTTCGAGACATCCAGAGACCCGACCGGATCCTAGATATCAAGGGTATGTGAGGGATCAGTGGAGAACAGCTAGAAATTGCATTATGTACGGAAGCAAGAGGAAAATGACTTTTGCAAGCAAAGTAAAGAATTATTTCAAGAAAGACAAGCCAATCAAAACTAGAGAAGGAGTTATCATTCCACCTCCTAATACTCCCGCATCATTCATGATGTTTGACAAAGGATACCACTCTTGTGTGTGGTTGGAAAATTGGGTAGAATATACTAAAAATGATGGAATTTTGGCATTTCCGTTAGAAGGTACATTTAATGGCAGGATTTTGTTTAATTTGAGGACCCGAATGAATGATTTGCATCCCAGACCCAGACTGACGCAATATGAGGCCTTAGAAGAATGGGAAATAGAGGCTTTTGAATGAGACAGACCCAGAAATGACAGTAAAGTAAATAGCCAGACCCGAGAGAAACGAATGAAAGAATGGAGACAGAATATGATGGTAGAAGGACTGTACCCTGTAATAGCACTAGAAGCACCCTTGGGAGAGAAAAGGACGGAGAAAACAAAGCATTTGATGACCTGTGTGGATTCAGATGATGATTATCTGGAGGAATTGTTAATGAAGAATCCTACACCTTATAATGAGGGACCAAGACCTATAAATACAAGAGACACATGTCTAAGACCTCCTTACCAGGAGGAAACCCGACCCTTAAGTACAGGAAACCCGTTCCTAAAACCTAATTATGGTGAAGGACCAAGTATGACTCATCCGACTGCCCCGAATTATACTCCAACCCTAACACCGCAAATAGTGCATGAAACTACCATGGAAAGGGTACTACAGGATAGGGAACGAGAGGCTCTAGTTAAACAAAGAACAGAATTAATTCAGAAAATCTCCCAACTAAATACAAGTCCTGAAGCTTTGACAATTCCAGTAACTATTGGACCAGTTGTTCCATTGTACGGGGATAAACAGGGGAGTCCAAAGACTCCAATTATTACCCCATCTGTAGTACAGCCGAGAAAGGAGCCCTTGATTGTAGATGATCAGGCAAGTGAATGTGAATCTGTGATTTCCTTGATGGATTTACCAGTAAGGGAACCGGAAGGGGGTTCACAGAGAAAGAACACTCCTTTCACTTCGAGAGAAATTCAGATGGAGTCAACCTCAGGTACTAGAAGTGTCACAGTAGTGACTCCTGAAGAAATTGAAAGATGGAGTTGAGAATTAGAAAAGCAAAATCCTCAGCCGAGACCATTAGATATTTACAAACTAAGAATAGAATTGGAAGAACTAACAGCTGGAAATGTGGGGTTGGACAGACTGAACACCCTAACGGAGGAAGAATTGTTATTTATTTGTAAAAGTCTAACTCGAAATACCAGAGTGTAGCATGAAAAATTAATGGACACTGCGGCTAGTATGGGAATAGATATTAGCAAATCCAAAGTTTTGCAAAAACCCTACCGAGCAGAATTCACAGACAAAGATTTGGAAAACATGAATGTGTCAGGGAAAAAGGTACAGATCAGAGAATTGTTAAACCTGTTACACAAATGGGGAGATTTAGAAAAGTGGAAATCCAGGTGGGCCAAGAAAAAAGAAGATAATAGATCAAAGCAAATGACATCTGAATACGTGTTACAAGAAGCAGACAAGGCAGAAAAATTATATCCTATGCGAGAAGTGCCAGGTGGAAAGTATGTACATGTTCCATGGTCCCGACAGGATATTGTGTCCTTTACTAATGACTTCCCAAAATTACGAGAAAAGCCTGTAGATTTGTACCGACAGGTTGAGAGATTTGTGAAAGTGCAGAAATGCCTCCTAAAAGATTTAGATGGGTTCTTCGACATTGTAGTACCTGTAGATTTGTGGACAGAATGTAAAATTGCTATTGATTGGCCTAGTGAGGAATACCCGAGAGATCTAAACACAGGGGCACCTTCAGCAGATGTAATGAAAAAATACAATCAGGTAATGTTGTATCTGAAAGGAAAGGTGCCTGCAAAGGAAACTGATTGGACTCGAACAGACAGAACTACCCAGAATAGAGATGAAACTGTGCATTCCTATTATGAACGACTGTTACAGGTGTTCAAAACGTACAGTGGTCTGGATAACATAGAGATGAAAGACATGACCCACTTCATTTATCGATTTGTGCTAGGATTAAGACCTGAGATTTCACAGTGGATCAAGACAATAAAATCTGTTGGCAGTCTAAACCAATTGATGAAGTCCTAAAGTATGCTAAGTATTGCGAGGATGAATTGGCCGATAAGCGAAAGGAGTTAAAGGAAAAAGTCATGTGGGCACAGGTAAAATTAGCAGAACACCAAGAACAGCAGTTAAACAAATTGACCAGTATTCAGAATCAAGGCCCCGGGGGTGGGGGAAAGCCCAGAGTAAAGATGAGAGGAGGCCAAAAAGAAGTAGAAATGTCACGGGTGCGGACTGATAGGGCACTGGAGAGACGAGTGTCCAGCTGTAAAGAATGGTAATGTACAAATAAATCATTTAAATCCACAGGCGAGACTCCACGGAAGAACCAGCAACAGGTAAAACAAAGTCAGTTGCCTCGTGCACCTAGACCAAATTATAGGAGCAAAGCACAACAGGGTGAAGACACTGAAGTGTGGGAAGGAAGGGAGGATAGAAATGCAGCAGCTTCACAATTTCTGTTAAATGACACGTTTCTCTGTGATGACATCTACTGACGGTGCCGGAGGGGGGAGGGGGAGGAGTGCGTGCTTTGTGCCTCCTTACCGGTGGACCAGACAGGGCCATACATTGAAGGAAAGGTTGAAGGAAATGATGTCACCTTTCTGTTGGACACTGGTGCTACCCGATCTACTGTGAGAACAGCAGACGTTCCAAACCTACCCCTCTCGGGAGAAGCGATCCAAGTAGTGGGCGTTTCTAATCAGCTAATTAGTACCCCAGTTACAGAACCCATGGAGATTAAAATTGGGAATTTTAAGGAGATGCATAGATTTGTTGTTTGTGACTCCAGTCCTGTAAACCTGCTAGGACGAGATTTGTTGTGTAAAATGAACTGCACTATTTTTTGCACACCAAATGGCGTCGAAATCCAAACCCCAGACGAAGATGGAATTTACAAATTAATGCTAGCAAGACCTGACTCAGAAATTAAAAGACTGACAATGCAAGACTTACCTGAAGAGCTCCAAAAGACAGTGAAACCAGAGGTATGGGATTTTACCGGAAAAGATGTAGGATTAATGGCAAATGTTGACCCAATTAAAATAGCCATAAAAGAAGATGCAGTCTACCCAAATACTAAACTATACAAAATGAGTGCAAAAGTAAAAGCAGGAGTTGCCATTGAAATAAAAAGATTGCTGGAAGCAGGAATTTTTCAAGAGGTGTTGAGCAGTCCTTGTAACTCACCGATAATTGGAATCAAGAAACCTAGTGGGAAGTACAGAGTAGTTCAGGACCTGCACATGGTTAACAAAATTGTGGTTCCTTGTTGTCCTGTTGTGCCAAACCCGGCAGTGATTTTATACCAAATTCCATGGAATGCTGGATGGTTTACCGTCATTGACCTATGTCATGCATTCTTTTCAATTCCATTGCATCCAGACAGCGAATTTCTTTTCTCATCTGAGTTCGACAGTCACGTGTACGTCTGGAATCGCGTCCCTCAGGGGTATACAGAAAGCCCCTCAATCTTTAATCAGATTCTGAAAAAGTGCCTTGAGACCCTAATATTGCCCGGAAAATCAGTTTTGGTGCAGTACATAGACGACCTCTTGGTGGCGTCTAAAAGTCGAAGAGACTGTGTAACTGACACAATTGCCTTGCTAAACCATTTAGGTGAGGGAGGACATAAAGTATCACCAGAAAAGCTGCAATTCTGTACCACCTCAGCGAAATATCTGGGGCACCAGATAGAGAGAGGTATCAGGAAAGTCTCCACAGAAAGAATCAGGATAATTCGAAACATGGAATTACCAAATACCCAGAAGGAGATCGGAATGTTCCTTGGAGTTGTAGGATACTGTAGGCAGTGGATTGTGGGATTTGCAGTCCTAGCAAGACCATTGATAAAAATGACAAAGAAAGGAGCAAAGGACCCAGTAGAGTGGGATGACGAAAGCATAACAGCTTTTACAAAATTACGAGAATGTCTCTGTACTGCTCCTGCATTAGGAATGCCTGATTACTCGAAAGATTTTGCACTGTTCTGTGACACACGAGACAATTGTGCACTTTCAGTCCTGACCCAAATTCATGGTTTGACTCTACGTCCAGTGGCATACTTTTCTTCCACATTGGACCCAGTAGCAGCTGGATTACCTGGATGTTTAAAAGCTGTAGCTGCAACTTGCATGAGTCTTGAACAAAGTGAGTCCATTGTGATGGGACATCCAGTAACTGTATATTTTCCACATTCTGTTGTAATTCTGCTGACACGAACAAAGACTCAGTACCTCACTCCTAGACGGCTGACTAAGTATGAGAGAATCCTTGTAGGTGCAGGAAACGTAACCATCGAACGATGTAATATTTTGAATCCAGCTACCTTATTACCCAGCTCGTTCGCAGCAGAAGTAAGGGAGGAATTTGCGCATGATTGCATTGACTTGACTGAGTTTAGTACCAAACCACGCCCAGACATCAAAGAGAACCATCTGTTTAGTGAAGATTATGAGTTGTTTGTAGACGGCTCATGCATGAGACATGAGGATGGTGGCCTAAGCGCTGCCTACTCCGTGTGCACTCTAGAGCGTCCAGTGGAAGCATCCTATTTGTATGGAGTCAAGTCTGCACAAGGAGCTGAATTAATTGCATTGACAAAAGCTTGTAAATTTGGGAGAAATTTTAAAATAACCATATATACTGATGGCCAGTATGGTTATGGGGTTGTGCATGACTTCGGCCAGTTGTGGCTACAGAGGGAGTTCCTGACTTCTTCAGGCACTCCCATCAGAAATGGAAAGTATGTGCAGGATTTACTGGAATCAATCCAGTTGCCAAAAGAATTGGCTGTGGTCAAGTGTGCTGCTCACAAATCTGGCGATGACAAAGTGACAGCAGGTAATATGCTGACCAGTTAGCCCAACATTGTGCAAAATACCGAATTTCAATCAATATAAAGGTTGGGGGAATCGGAAACAGCTGCCAACTTTTGATGCTAGAGGGAGTGAATACATGGGAGGAAGTGAGAGACTCACAGGAAGCAGCAGAGCCACAGGAAAAACAAAGATGGAGAAACTTCGGTTGTTGTAGAAGAGGTGCAGATGGTGTCATTGTTTACCTTGATGATATGCCTGTGTTGCCAGATTGTATGCTTGCTCCTATGGCTAGGCTGATACATGGAAATACACATGTAGGCAGAGATGCGATGATTCGCATATTCCGCCAGACATGGTTCAATTCGAAATTCAGAAGTGTAGCAGAGGCACTCTGCCAGAGGTGTTTGACCTGTCAGCAATTTAACCCTGGAAAGAAAACAATAGTTTTGCCAGGGAAAATTGGAAAGGCAGAAGGCCCTTTTATTAGACTACAACTTGACTTCATCCAGTTGCCCCCTTGTCGAGGAATGAAATACCTACTTGTCATTGTCTGCCTGTTTTCAAAATGGGTGGAAGCTTTCCCCGCACGTAGAAAGGACAGCATCACAGTAGCAAAATTGTTACTTAGGAACTTATACCTCGTTACGGTTTCCCAGTCTTAATTGAATCTGACAGAGGAAGTCATTTCCAGAATGAAATAATAAGTCAAATTTGTGAAGCATTCAAAATCACACAAAAACTGCACTGTGCATATCGTCCAGAGGCTTCTGGAGTGGTAGAACAGATAAATGGCACAATCAAATCAAGATTGGGAAAGATGTGTGAATACACTCAACTGGAATGGCCAGATGCTCTGCCTCTTGTACTGATGGGAGTCATAAGTATTCCAGATCGGAACACGGGCTTGAGTCCCCATGAAATCCTGATGGGAAGAGCAATTCGGCAAGCATGGGTGCCAGGATACAAAATAATAAGCATATCTGATGATTTGGTACTGGAATACTGTAAAGAGCTGGCTGACCAAGTGCGTTCTATCTCTCGCCAGGTTGGGATAGAAGACGTCGCCAGGCCAACGACTCCAGCACATGGCCTGAATCCAGGTGACTGGGTCGTAATAAAGAAGCACACTTGGAAAAGTTGCCTTGAACCCAGGTGGGGAAAGCCACGACAGGTGATCCTGGTTACCACCACAGCTGTGAAGTGTGCAGGAGTACCTCGCTGGATCCATGCCAGCCACACGAAGAAAGTGATTGAACCTGATGAGACTGAGGCTGAAGGTTGCGCAGCTGAAGGATCCCAAGACATCGGTCCTGAAGTAGCTGAAGAAGTACAACCGAGCTCCAGTCAAGAAGATTGGGTTCCAATAATCGATCTGACAATCGACCCTATACAAACTAGAAGTCAGACCCACTTAGATAGACAGTGGGATAGTGAGGACGAGACAGGTGAATAAGAAGCTACTCAGATCATCGAAATCCACGTTAAATCTGATTCTGAGGAGGACCAGATAGGGAGAGAGCAGGTAATTGACACTCCACCCAGAACACCTGCACCGGAAGAGGGGCAGATAGAAATTAGGGCGGAAGTTCAAGCAGAAGAAAATCAAGAGTTCGAAGAGCTTGATCAGGAACAGTAGGGCTAGACAATTGTGTTCAGGAAGAAGAGATCGAAACAGATCAAAGCCAAAGTCAGCATACACCTGAACAAGGCTAGTTTAGGGACCAGGCAGAAGAAACAGATGAAAGACCTGGACCTAGTTAGTTAGGGAATAATACTGAAGACGAACTTGATTCTAATGTGCCACAACTGAACAAGAACAAAAGAGTGTTTGAAGAAGGCCAAGACCCAGTGCCAGTTAAAAGACTCAAAAAAGGTGACTCAGTACCTCGATTTGTGAAAAGGCTGAGATTACGTCTGAAGACAATAAACGAGGAGCCTGAACAAATAAATGAGGTCTCGAGTCAAACTGACCCAGTAGTGACAACACCAAAGAGAAGAAGTGCTCGTATCAAGAAGCTTAACAACAAATACGCGAGTCCTGAATGGACTTACTTTGTATTGGAGGAATTTGAAAATCTGGAAATAAGTGATGAAAGTGATGCAGATGATGAAGAATCGATTGCTGAGCAGACCAGTGAAGAAGCAAACCCGACCTGAAAAGTTACTCGAGTAAGCAAGCTGTGCAGAGTTACAAAGAGGGGTTGAAACTTCTTTTGAGGCAAAATGTCTGATTCTTCTGAGAATGGGAGACCGAGACGAAGTTGTTGTAAAACATGCTGCCAAGTATGTTTATGCAGTGTAGCCATAGTACTGATACTGTGGATAGGACTAACAATAACTATTCCTTCTATGGTGAGTAAAAACCCGAGTATGTACCCAAATAATAACCTACTTGATGACACTGTAGAATCACACACTAGAAGTACACCACAAAAAGTAGATGTACTAGACAAACCACTTAGCCTGAAACAAACAAGCATAGATTTAGAAGCACCAGATGAGGAAGTATTACACTTTAACAAGATTAAGAACAAAACTCATTTAAATGTTTTCGCAAACTTTTATTACATTATGTAGAAACTATGGAAATAGACGATTGTTATGTCTGCATGAAGCTACCCACTTCAGTAGCAGAAGGCGTGACTTACCACCACTTGCCCTTAACCTATGGAATTTCCTGTAGTATACTAACTAGTTTATTTTATAGAAGAGGACCTTTACAGTATTACTATTCAAATTCTGATGTGACATTTTCCGAACTTCCTGTTCGAAGAAACCTGAACCCTGTACATACGACTAGAGATGTAGCTAAATACATGAGTGATTATTTTTTAACTGTAGGAAAAATTAATATAGATGAGGCGCTCAAAAATAACCTGACCTGTTCATTACATGAAAAGGAAAAAGAATTTCTGGACATGGTAGAAAAGAGAAGAGAAAGTTTCCAAAAGAAAGTCAAAGACAAGAATCAAAAAATCCCTAAATGGGCAGAGAGTGTAGGGAGCACCTCAAATGGTGGAGCTAATGCTGCGATGCTTCTGGATTTCGAAAAGAAGGGGAAACTGTGTCTTAAAAGAGAGAAAACTAGTTATTATAATAATGTTTTCATTGGTTCCAGTGAGTGCGAACATAATTACAAGGTAATTGGGGGTTGGGGGTTCAAAGAAGGGTCAGAGCCTGTGTTTCCTGGAATTTAATTTATATGTGGGAATAAGGCTTACTTCAAATTGCCCGACCATTGGTACGGGAGTTGTTATTTTGGTATTGTCTTCCCAAAGATATACCATGTAGGGAAAATCACTGGAAGCATTGAAGAAACGAATCAATTAGTACGTACTAAAAGAGAAAGTGCTGGTGAAATTGTAGGAGACATTTTTAGTGCAATGATACCTGCAGTGGGAGTGGTTCTGAACACACACAGAATTTGCAAATTGTCAACAGTAGTGGATAGGTTATCTACTGACACTGCTGGAGGTTTCCTGATGATCAATACCGAAATGGTTGCGGTTAGATCGATGGTTTTACAGAACAAACTTGCTCTTGACACTCTATTGGCCAAAGAGGGCGGAGTCTGCAAAATGTTGAAAGCGCAACATTGTTGCACTTACATACCTGACAAAAGTGTGGAAATCAAAAGGTATGTGAGGAACATTACAAATTTGGAAAAAGAACTCAAACCACTGGAGGTTGACAGTGCCTGGAAGAGACTTACTGATGGTCTCTCCACCGTAGGTCATTGGTTTTCTAACTTAGGTAAAAGTCTTTTGATTAAAATACTGATGCCAATTGCGGGAATAGGTTTAGCAATATTCATTATATTCCTATGCTGCAAATGTCGAAAGCACCAGAAGAAATACACTGTGAACAAGAGAGGAATGAAGAGAAGTGTGGATGAACTTGAATTAGAGGAAATTAATAATCAGATTTATAAAAGGGTGAAAAATTCTCACCCTAATAAAGAGACAAAGGAGAAGCTGAATCGAATGTTTGAAGAGATTGAATTGGGAAAAATGTGAAAAGTTGGCATCTGGTTCTATTAATTTGTGATGATATAAAATATCATCAAAGAGGGGATTGATGAAGCAAGGATTCGCACGTAAAGCGACTTGCTTGTATTCAAGAACCTCGAATAACCGTAATGAACTAAATCAATCTGTTTGTCTCACTAATATTCCATTTATTCTGACATTTGGGGTGTCCCAGTGACGCTTGCCTATGTGTTTACTCATCTTAACACGCTTGCCACTAAAATGGCCGCGGCTTTGCGGGAATTTCTTCTGTGCATGCGTAGGTCACACTCACGTGACGTGACGTACTCGCAGTTCTGGTGGGAACTTTTCGCACTTGCGCACTAGACTTAAAATGGCTGCTTTGTGTTCTCATATGCCGACACTTGCCCTGCAGCTTTCACAATGCTGTTCGTTTTGCACTAATCTTAATGCTATAGTTAGTATAAAGTAAGGGGAGTCATATAGGGATTCCTGGTATACAGTGTACTCATTTATTTCTGTGTTCTAAATTGTTTTCCTTTACTTTTCATGTGGCGAATCTTTTGGGCCTGGGGAGGTGTTTTACACTCCATCTTTGAAGTCCCTACTGCACATGTCAGCCTAGCAGAGGGAAGAAAACCTTGTACAAGTGGAACCCAGCCAGCTGGCAGCCACAATCAAGATGTTCCTGGGAATCGACCTGTAGCCCAGCTAACGGAGCTGAACTGTACTACATTTGAAACAATTGTATAAAATTATTGTATGCTTCATTGTTATGTGTAAAGTATGTCATGAGAACCCCAAATTCAATAGGCGGTCCCAGAAGATGTAAATTTAAAGCTTGAGAAAGTCAAATCCTGGTTGGTGTGATGACCTATCCTTTCTTAGGACCAATCGAAATTGGGGATTCTTACACTTGCAACATTTGGGGGGTGGTACACTGACCCGAAAACAGTATAACTAGCCTAGGTTTAGCTAGAGAATTTGTCCGACTTGTCCGAATAGCTGACCTGTCACTGACCCAACGCACTCAATAGCTGATCCTGAAACAGAGGATCTGCGGAGCACTCTGTCCGTAATTTCCAGAGACCCAAGCGGGGTTTTGGGGAAACCTTAAGTGCTGGCGGAGCACTTTGCTGGGAAAATCGATAACCCAATCGGGGTTCTGACTGATAGCTGCAGAGAGGGTGGAGCGCAGGCGTTGCTTCCAAACTGCGGGTGCTGGTCTTACCTTGGTGGTCCCGACCTGATCCTAATTTGGTCTTCCTGTCCTGTCCTGGGGTTCCATTCCACACCTGGTGGCCTACTGGTGACTGTCCTTTCTTGGGGTTCCTACTGTCCTTAACCGACCCATGGCCAGGGTTGGTCTCCACACCGTGCTAGGTAAATATAAAGCTGTTAGGGAAACTCTTGCATTTATTCTTATCTTTAATCTTGCTAACTCGTAATTGCATATGTTCCTTTTCTTTACCCTTCCCTTGTTACAATTTATTGAAGTCGTGAAAGTTCTAATATAGTCTGTTCCACTTTTTCCCCTAGCTATAGGTGAATAAAACACTGTTTCTGAATAAAATAGATGTTCCTTCTCTTTACCCATCCTTTACTGAATTACAGTAATTACTTTGAAAGCTAGTGTGTTCCAATTTTACCTTCCCCATAGCTACATGGTATCTCAGAATTTCCGTAGTATAAACTATAGTTCTTTTCCATACCCACATTCTAGGGGTAATATCCGAACTGTGAGATTCTAGTATGGTCCTTATTTTTCCCATCCTTTAGTTACTCCATATCAAGCCTGATTTCTGAAACTGCTTACTAGCATGTTCCCTGTTCTTACCTTCCTTTAGACTCATAAATGGTTGGTCTTATTAACTTTCTATTTGGATATATGCTCTTTATAATTTTAGTTATTGACAGTTTAATTGCTGTAAACACTTTACTCTCTGATCTCGATGAAGACTAGATAAAGATTTTGAAAACGTCTCGTGTCTCTGGTTATTACATGAGTGTAAATATAGTAAATGGGTTTTTGTATTTTGTGACTGCCTTTGTTTTACCGCTAGCTCCCTGATCCATAAGTGATCATAGGTACCCTTAGCAGTGGATTTGGTAAGTCGGGTACATCAGAAATAAATAGGAAGGAACAGGGTTACTGTTAGTAGTGTGTAGGTTACCTGATTAATGGATATGATAAATTGAATTTATGGGCCCAATATGCATATGGTAAAATTATAGTCGGGTGACCTGCGCGCTCTATCACTGTCACTTAATTGGCAACACCACATAGTGGCGCTGTTTTTTCTAAAATAGAGGTGAACACAACAACAGTTGTTTATCAATTCAAAATGCGTTAAAAATGACGAATATCTGCTGTCAAAGCCATTCTCATAGCTTGGGGGCCTGCAGTAGTCTGAACTGTGACACTTGTAGGGTGAGTTTTTTAACTCTTTTTATTGATTTTACTAATGAAATAGACAATACAAGAACTCTCTCACCTACATCCACCGCCCAGTGAGGAACTGTATATATACACGAAAAAAGAACGAAGAAAAAAAAAGAGAAAAGTAAGGGAGATAAAGAAGGTGAGAGAGTTGAATAGCTTATCTGGGTGTAGTAGTTGATCCAGAATGTAAACACACAATATCACCAATGCACAAAATGGAGAAGGGGATAATGCCAGTATCTAGGGCGGTCAGTCAAGTGTTTGAACAGCAGACCAGGGTCGACTCCTCCACTAAGGCAGAGGAGTGCCGCTAAAAAGGAAAACTAAAATGATAATAATGCGTTGTTATTATCATTTTATTTTTCTGTGCTCTGGCGGGGCTAGACTGTGCAGGGGGGAAGGAGTATTGGCACCCTCGTAAGTACACATGAATGTTTGGTTGGGCCTCTGGGGCCGACCAAACATTCATGCGCACTTTGCATGTTCTCCACCTAGGCTGCATTACAGCCTGGGTGGAGAATATACCCAGGCTCCCATTCCCCATCCGAGCGCCGAACAACGGTGCTCAGACCAATCACAACACTGCATTGCAGCGTTGGGATTGGCTTAGGGGAGCCTATCCTGCTTCCTGATTGAACAGAAGCCTGGAAGAGGATGGACGAGAGACAGCAGCCGGCCGGCCTCCCCCCTTTCCCCGCCCCACTACTGCTCCACGGGAGCAGTTGCAACTGCAGCAGATGTGAGATGCAAGATGCGTAAATATGTTGGGTAGGTCAGTTCCAAATATTCCTGTGATAGAAATCATAGGCATGGTCCCCAAGTTATATCAAATAAGCGGCCAGCCTGGCAGGAGCGGGGGAATCTTACCTGAACAGTGAGAGCCAAGGTCTCCACGCCGCCACCGCCAGGAGTCACGACAGAGCCCAGGTCTCCACGCCGCCACCGCCAGGAGTCACAAGACGTTAAGCTTCGCGCCGCCGCCCCGGGACTACATTTCCCGACAGGATCAGTGGCGGCACGCTCTGCACACGTCCTGAGAGCGCCAGAAGGCACATTTAATCAGCGGCCAGACCCGCGTCGCGGGACGAGCCGGGCGAAGCTCGGGCCAAGGGCGGGCCCGTTTAAGACCGGCCAAGGACGGGACGGGCCATCCCTCTTTCATCCGCTCTAGCAAAATAAGGTCAGCGTATCTGTAACTGTGTGACTGTACCTGATATTTGTTATAGAGGAGTATAAGAGACAGGCTTCTAACAGTAATCATGGCAAACATACCACCTGATGCACCGATCATTAGGAAGTCCACTGGAGGATCTCTTCTGGCCACTCTGGATAACTTCTTGGTCAGGGTTTCGTCAGCATTGCCCAAGGATATTGAACTCACTGAGCAGAGACTATCCTTGGAAACGCCATGAGATCTTCACTGGGAAGCCTGGCAAGGGCTAGATCACCAATATATCACCTATCTGACTCCCAGGACACATTGCCCCCCTCAGGAGTAGCGGAGCGAAGTCTCTTGTCACAGCCTGTTGTTATCCATGAAACAAGCTCAAACTCCCCTGGGATGGACTCCCATAATGTCCCAAAGTTAATCCCCTCTCCCAACATTAAAACCCGCTCAGCCTCCCATGCAAAATTAGGTCTTCCTCAGCGACATGCGGGAGTGGTTGCTAAAAGGAAGCGCACTGAGGTACAAACAATTGTAGGAGGCAAAAAAGCAAAAACTGGTAAAATGGATATTCCTAATGAAGATCCAGTTCCAAGACCTCATTCTAGTCCACTCCACTCAATAACAACTGCTACAGAAGGGCTTAGCAGGCCTAATTCGACCTTGGGGGGGGGGAGTACAATATGATATGGGCCCTTTGTTTTGGAAGAGACTGGAAAGTACCTTTAAAATACTTTGCAATCCAATTACCGCACGACTGGACTCAATTGAGAACAGATTGGTCTGTCTTGAACGCTCACTCTCATCATTTCAGAAGCAAGCGGGGTTGAGGGCTAAGGATTCTATTCACAGGCAGGCTAAAACCACTGGCCAAACATCAATTGATCTTAATGATGATGCAGCACCAAACAGTCGCACTGTCCCCTTACAAAAAACCCCAACCATACTTCCTGTTAATAAACAGGTTCCCAATCCATCAGCGGATGTAACCATAGCCACAAGGGATAAACCTCAACAAGCTGCTGCAAGCAGATCAGCACCTACATCACACAAACCGCCTGTGGCGCCCCTGGTCCATAGAGTTGATCCCCAGCCCACTATTAATCTCCCACCTCAATCAGCGCCTTATGTGGTGGTTATGACGGGGGTCCCCGCACTTGCCCAGGGGAAAAGGGAGACATACGCAGAACTTAAAAACAAGTGCACCTTCTAGCTTACTGAAAAACGGCCACTTCCAACAAACACAACAGCGGAAATTCTGTTCGCCAGGAGCGTGAACTGGATTGGCAGGAGTACTAAAACTCTGGTGGGAGATTGTGTCATTATTAATTTTAGAGACTGGAGGTGTGTTGAATTTATCTGTAATTGGCCCCAAAATGCTTTGTTACCTGGAATTCTTACATTGCCTTTGTCCCACTTCTACGAACCCCGGCAACCAACGCCAAGAGAATTATTCTCACAGGATGAAGCGCTGAACCCATCCCCCCTGGGGAACATCATGCTCTTTAATAGGTTCGATGCCCTCTCAGGACTTGGAGACTGCGATTGACGGTCCGTGTATCAAAGCATAGTATATTTATGGGTAATGGGGGAGTTGTTGAAAAGGGGTTAGGCCAAGCCAAGCCAAGGGCCAGCCATTACCAGATGTTTATGGGAGTGCGGAGTGGAAGTGAGCAGGAGGCTGTTCAGACCTGCCATCATCCAGTGATGAATCCTCTCTTGCTAGGGATTCATCGCCGAGAGAAATAATGGTAATTCCATCAATAGCCCATATTACTGTACCAACCATTGTACCATCTGCCCCTGTACAATATGGGTCTACGAACCCATTGGGTGGCTCGGATAGTTTGGTTAACTGTAGTAATCAGCCACCTAGAAATCACAACCAACATACAACTTTAAAAATCTTATGCTGGAATATAGCAGGTCTTGCCACCAACCAGGATATCCCTGACTGGTGCACATTTGTAGACCTTCATGGGATATGTATATTTCAGGAAACATGGGCTCATAACCCAATTCACAGACTGGGCTATTCTACGTACATGGAGCCAGCCCTGAAAGGCCCCAGAGGCAGACCATCGGGGGGATTATGCATCTGGATAGGTGCCCATCTTGGGTTTTCTGTAAAAAGAATAGATACCAACAGCCCGGACCTAACTTGTATTATATTGTCACATATTAAAACACCTAAACTGGCACTCATTAATATTTACTCGAGGCCAGCAGGTCCGGGGGGCACCTCCCGGACCTTAGACTCCCTGTCCTCTCTTTTGCACTCCCTTGCGTTGATGATTAGTGGTGACTTCAATTGTCATTATGAACCACTTATGGGAGTCCCCCAAATCTCATCAGAAGAGGATGAAATATGGTCAATCCCCTACCCAAACATGTACCCAGTTAAACAATGGTCAGCCATGGTACTCCAGTTAACCTCTATAACCTACTCCTTTTCCATCAGAGCTTGCAATGGGCGATTTAAGGGGGATAACCGAGGGCATCCAACATACAGCGGAATGGGCCGAACGTCTGTAATTGATTACTTTATGGTTAGTACACCCCTATGGTCCAAGATTCTCAACTTCCACATTTCTAATCGCATGGAAAGTGACCACAACCCTCTGACAACTGAGATTAATTTCGATTTGACAACTGAGGGTAACGAAATATATGAAAATAGTGACCTTAGAATAACTCAAGGTGGGAGGAGAATAAGATGGGCAAACATGAAGAAATCCTCTGAAGATATGGGTAAATTGTACTTGAGCATAATTCCCATCCTAGAAAGGGCAAATTCCATCCTGACTCTCCCATTTGGTATTAGTGCACAAAGTACCCTGTCAGGTTTACATGAGGAACTCATAACTCCTTCTATAAAACAACCCCTATTAAACCCAAGACCCATGCTATTAAACATCCCTGGTTCAATAAGGGTTGTAGAGAATTAAAGCGTGGTTTACTTAATGCAGTGAAACAAGGCACCCCGGCCGCTGTGACTGAAGCCAGGCGTGCTTATAAACTAATGATTTTTAACGCAAAAAAGGAGTGGGAAGAAGAACGATGGCATGCCATCAGAATCGCACTCGAGGCCAAAGACCCACAGTCCTTCTGGAATCTAGTCCATATGGGTAAACCAGAGGGCAGGACCTCGATTGATCCAAATATTCCTGAAGAACTTTGGTCCCTACATTTTAAAGAGCTCTACTCTATTCCCCCAACTTCAAAAACCTTAGCCCTCACTCCTTCGATGGTCTTGGACCCTAACTGGCCCACACCACTTTTCACCTTGGATGAGGTTCTTATTGCAGTGCATTCCTTGCAATCAAACAAAGCCCCTGGACTAGATAGGATCCCAGGAACCTCTTTAAGGAGGAACCGGTAGTCTGGGCTCCCTATCTTTTACTACTTTACAATGCAATCTTGCAGGGCTTACCTCTCCCAGGCACATGGTTGGGGCGGAAATAATACCCATCTACAAGAAGGGTTCTCCGCTAGAACCATCAAATTATAGGCCAATTAGCCTCATCGATGTAAGCCAGAAAATCTACGCAAGACTACTCTTGCAACGCCTATTGGATTGGGTAAATGACAATAATATTTTGACCGCTCTCCAAGCAGGCTTTAGGGCCAAAACGTCCACAATCGATCAACTGTTCCGGTTCCAGGTTCTTTACTGGAAGCATGTTGTCCTGGATCAGGGAAGTTTATACTTAACGTTTGTGGACCTTAAGTCCACATTTGACATGGTGGATCGAAATCAACATTGGGCTATTTTTTTATTTTTTTTATTTTTTATTTTTTAATACTTTATTCGGTTCGATTTTCAAAAACCATAAAAGTATAAGACACACAAAAAACGGTCCACAAATCACAATGCAACATAACAATAAGAAGAGCAGCCTTCTACAATTAAAAAGAGAACATCAGTTAAAATTTCACAAGGTAAAAAACTTGATTCAAGTTACAGTGGACAATATTTATAATAGGTATTCTACGGCCAGTTAATCTTTTTGCCCAATCTCACTGCAATGGTTAAAAATTTAGCCACGTTACAAATTTCCCAAATATCTGTTAACAATTGGAGGTACAATAAAGCTGGTTTGACCTGCCTAAAACCTTTTCCCTTTAACAGGGGTATGATAAATTTTTTCCTGATATCAATAAAATGATTACAGAAAAATAAGAAATGGGCAGTGTCCATAATTGAGTAACCATCACAATTGCAAAGGTTCAAGTCCAGATCCCTAGTCCAGCTTGGGCGGCCTGAAATTATTAGGTGTACTTTATTCAGTCGGAACTTGGTTAAAAGATACCTGTGGTGTGAGTTGTTAACAACCTTCAGGTAAAGTTCCAAATCATGGTATGAGAGAACAATCAATTGGTGAGTCCTAACAGAGGGCTTTACCAACTCCCTGCTCTCTCTATCCATACCAGTATACTCCAAGAAAGTGATCTTTGTCCACTTCAGATCAGCTTTTACCAGGGCGGATGGTTTATGAAACAATTTGGGCCGTCCCAGTTTTACACACATTTGTTCTACATATTTCAGCCAAGGTATCTTGTTCCAATGATCTAACTTTAAGCAGTCCTTCAGGATTTCATGGTTAACTTCAAGCTCTGGGTTGAGCCATACCGATATCCACTTTAGAAGGGGGGCCATAGCAATTCGATCCTCCAAGAAATCCACGCCGCATTCCTGATGGACTATGAAGCTGGCAGTGGATCTTGGCAAGGAAAGAATTGATTTAAAAAAATGATCCTCTATCACTTGAAGGCATTTGCTAGGCCTGAAGCCCCACAGGTCTGCGCCATACATAGCGATGGCAATACATTTAGCAGCATACACTTTTAAAACTGCCTCTATAGGCTTCACCCCTAATTTGCGTGAAAAACCCAGGACCGCGGAGATGGAACGTACCAAAGCCTTTTTCTTCTCAAGCATTTGAGGATGCCATGTAGAACGGTCATCAAAGACAACACCGAGATAAGGGAATCTGGAAACTCTTGACAGCTTGTGACCATTACAATGCAGCGTCATCACATTTTTTTTGTCCTTTGCTTTATGTCCTATCACCATAACGTGAGATTTACCAAAGTTGATACTTAAATCAAGATTTATCATAAAAATATAAAAAGAATTCAACAGGTTTTGCAGACCCACTGCAGTTCTAGCTATAAGGGCAGCGTCGTCCGCATATAATAGAGCAGGCAGTGAGTATTTCCCTGCCCTGGGTATGTCCTTGCAAACTGTGCCCAGGATTCCGCCCAAATCATTTATATATAGTGTGAAAAGCAGGGGAGCAAGGATGCATCCCTGCCTTACACCATTGGTAATACTAATTTTCCCCGTACAGTTCCCTTTTCTGTCATAGCGAACCGTGGCAGTAAGGTCCCTATGAAGGTCTGCTAAAAAATACACAATATTTGGGTCTATTCCGACGCTAAGGAGCTTACCCCACAACTTGGATCTGTTAACTCGGTCAAATGCCGAGGACAGATCCATAAAGGCAACATATAGGGATCCTTGCTTTACTTGTGTATATTTCCCAATGAGCAGTTGTAGGTTTAAACTTTGATCAATGGTGCTACGCCCCTTTCTAAAACCATATTGAAGGGGAGAGAGGGTATTGGTCTCCTCTAACCATTCAGTAAGTTTGCATAGGACCACTCTCCCTAGGACCTTGACCGCAGAGTCTATAAGGGAGATAGGGCGATAATTTCCCGGTTCCCCCCTATCCCCTTTTTTGTAAATGGGGACAATCACTGATTGAGTCCATGATTCTGGGATGCCTGCTTTAAAGATTCTATTAAAAACTCTAGCTAAAATTTTGGACCAAAATAAAATATCAACTTTAAAAAGATCGGCGGGAACCCCATCCGGCCCGGGTGCTTTATTGCTAGTCATCTTTCCAATGGCCACGGCCACCTCTTCCTCATTCACCATTAAACTATAAGGGAGTTGGTGGAAACTGGTCGTGCCCTCAGCCCCCGGAGTTTCCTGTTCGTAGACAGATTTAAAGTGCAAATGCCATTTTTCTGCTTGGATTCCACAATCCAGTTCATTGTTGCTTGAGTCTGAGAAAAAGGGCTGATTGACCACGGCCCAAAATTTGGCGCTACTTTTCAAAACATCAATTGAGGTCAGGTCGGCCCAAGCCTCCTCTCTGATCTCGCGCCGCCTTTTTTCAATGGTGATCTTGTATTCTTTCCTAAGGGTAGCCACGAGCATTCTATCTACTGGCTTAGATTTAAGTGCTGCCTTTAATTTACGATTGGCAGCAGAACATTTCTTGTTGAACCAGCCTTCATTCCCTTGCATGTTACTTTTGCCCTGTCGCGTCAGGTTGGACAGGATATCAGCGCAGACCCTATTATACGCTTCTATTACCTCACTATCCCCAGCCTGATCATCCATACAGAGTTTTAGGGCCTCCTGGCTACTGATGCAAAGGTTACATAAAAAATCCTCAGGAATTATTCTACACCACTTAATTCTACGTGCCTGGTCAGTTGAACGTATATCACGTTTATCTCCTAGGTTCAAGCTATTTTCCTTAATGACAAGTACATTCTTAACTTTTAATACAACCAAATTGTGGTCACTGAAATGGGACCTTACAACTAAATAACTAATAATTTGGCTCCCCTGGCTGCTACTCAAAAAGATATAGTCAATTGTGGACCCACTACCATGACCCGTGAAAGTTGGAATATCCTCGTCCCCCCCGGTTGGCAACATTAATCCATTCTCAGCCAACAGGGATTCCAAAAAGGTTCCCTGTTCAGAGTGTTCAAAATGGATATTCTCTTTTTCCGGGGGGCCAAATAGGACATTGGGGGGACATTTATCCTGGCAACCATGGACATTAAAATCTCCCATTAAAATAATAATGCATTCAGGCTCAATAGACTCCTTGAAGTTGACTAAGAAAGAGTTTAACCTCAACAGGTTATCAACCGGATGTTCCCTGTCAAAGGAGTTATAAAAGTTCACTAAAAACACGGTATTTGAGCCCCTGTGTGTAATTAAAACAGCGAGAAAGTGGGGGCTGCCAGTAGGTATTTCTTTATAAGTGCCAGGAATTTTGGCGGATATCAGTGTGACTAAACCGCCTCTGGCCCGCCCTCGCTTTGAGTTGACTGCTGGGAGAAAAAAGGTAGTGAAACCATCAACTGTAAGTATATTTTCAGTAGCCCATGTCTCCTGCATCGCTATTATGTCCATGGTGCCTATGAGGTCCCTCCAATAAGGGTCGTCTATTTTACTCCTGAGACCCGCGATGTTCCATGTGGCCAAGAAGATCCCCCGCCTTCCTATTTCATTATCCTCTTTCACACAGGATAGTGTCCCACCCTCCGTTCCCTGACCTATGGTTAACACTGAGTCAACATTTAACTCAATGTTTAACTCCTGTATGAGTAGACTACACTGTGAAGCAACAGGAGGGATGTTTTGCAACTGTTTGATGGATGGGCCCAGTTTTTGTCAATCTACCCAGTCCAAAAATGATGGGCACTCATAATGGTTAAACGTTGGAACGTTAAAATAGTTTTCTTGCCCATTCGCAGGTTGGTGGTCATAGTATGGGTAGCAATTTCGGGGCCCTGCAACAAGCCCTCCCTGGAAAGGTCTAATTCTTTTTCTCCTGACCGGGTTCCATCCATCCTCAACACCCTCCTCCCATCCGTGAGATTGCTCCTCCCATGGGGGATTAAACTTCTGTCTGATTTTATGTTCTTGTGGGCCCCTCAGCCAACTCCATCTTTTATCTAATTGGTTCCCCTGTGAGTAGAAATAGGAAAGAGGCCTAGCAGTAACTGTACTTGCATGGTAGTGAGGAGTACGTCCACAAATGTGTTTTACCACCTGTGGGTTCCCGAAGGTAACCACAATACAGTCTCCTTGAAGATTTTTTCTATTACCACCAACCCAAGGAGATCTCTCCACCATTAAGATATTACTAGGCATATTGGCTGGTAATGGGTGGTTCTTGGTCAGCCAATAACATACTTTATTTTTCAAGGCCTGGTAAGATTCTACTTCAGTTGGTGCAATTCCAGTAACCCCGGTCAGGATCACAACATATGGGCATGCATCCGGGGGTAGATGGATGTTTCTCCGGGACTCTCTTTTGTCTATTGGAGCCTGGTCCAATTTTGGGGTCACAGGAGTGGGATCTTTAAATTTAACTTGAGGAGTTGCCTTAGGTTTAGCTTGATTCAGGGTCTGTTTAGGGTCGGGGGTTTTTAGTGTGGTGCCTCCTGGGTTGGTGGTATTGCCAGGGTTATTGGGCACATTATTTTTGCTAGTGGGAACACTTTTATTAGCTAAGGATGACTTATTCGTCGTAGTTTGTAGATGGGATACTTTATTGATCAAATTGAAACTAGGGGCGCTTATATCTTTATGAATGTTTTTTAGTATTGTTTCCAAGCAGCGTAGCCTAACCTCGATTGGTTCGAGGAGGATTTTCAACATTTCAAAGATGTTATTATTTACCATACTTAGGCTACTTCCATCCTCACTGCTTCTAACTTGATTGTTTATCTCGCCACTTAGTCCCAAGATATCCTCCAGGCTACTGTCTATGACAGTGTCATCTGGTAGGTTTAAGGGTAAGCCAGCATTTGCCTGTTGCACTCCCCCAATATCATTACCAGGCACAACCAGGTTGCTACTCATATTCAAGATCACTGGATCTAGGGTGGCTAGATCTTGATTATGAGTGACATGCACTTTTTTCCCTTTGCGAGAGGTGGATTTGTTAGTCTTTTTTTTGGGAATAGCCCCCTCTTTCACCCCCCTTTGATTTGGAGCATTAACCGTAGAGAGATTCTCAATCTCATTTACAACTGGGCAGCTATCTGCTAGCAGGCTTAGGTTAGGGGTTGCCTCCAAACCTTCCTGAGAACTTAAGACGTCATAGCCCCCCTCCTTGTGTACAATAGCAAGAGTGTTCGCACCCGTTACAGCATTGGGGGTACGAGCTTGAGCTAAGAGGCCCAAGGAGGATCGCCTAGCAATAGCCAAGTCTTGAGACACCCTTCTATCCATTAAAATAATCCCTTCATCAATTAGCGCATTGGTGCGGACAATGAAGTTATCGAGGGTACCAGTCAGCTTTTTTACCCCTGCTGCTGCCATGCTTCTAGTCTCTCTGCAGTTCATAACACACCCTATCAGTGCCTGAGAAAATAGAGCAATGGGGTGTCTCGACAATAAAACCAGCCGAGCACAAATGTCAATCTGGTAAGTAGGTCCCGGAGGTCAGAACAATGGTACATAAACAGTTGGCAGACTTACAGTTCAATAGTCCATGGTCCCGTGGGCCGATTGCAGTCTATCAGGGTGTATGGCCCAGGCCAGGCTCCTCAGGCCTCTGAGGGCCACAGAGGGCCCGCCCTTTGCCCGGGCTTAGCCCCGCGCTGTGCCCCGCTTCGCGGAGGGGGCGTTGATGTTTTAAGCGCCTCCGGGCGCCTACATGCGCGTCACTACTTCGCGCCCCCGCTATGGCTCTGGGGGATGGAGTCCCCTCGCTCTGCTGTCCGCGGTGATGGTGAAAGGCGGCAGCAGAGTGGACTCGACACCTGGGCTCGCTGGCAGACTCGTTCTCCGCCTCCACAGAGGTAGCGTTCTCCTCCTGTTTCCCGCAAAAGTTATTAAAGGGCTCACAGGACGCTCCGGGCGCGCTGATGTTTTAAGCGCCTCCGGGCGCCTACATGCGCGTCACTACTGCGCGCCCCCGCTATGGCTCCTGGGGGATGGAGTCCCCTCGCTCTGCTGTCCGCGGTGATGGTGAAAGGCGGCAGCAGAGTGGACTCGACACCTGGGCTCGCTGGCAGACTCGTTCTCCGCCTCCACAGAGGTAGCGTTCTCCTCCTGTTTCCCGCAAAAGTTATTAAAGGGCTATTTTATTATCAATGGGGGCGCCACCATACTTATGCCATCAATTTAAATATCTTCACGATGGCACCTATGCCAGAGTACGCTTTGGAAAGTATGGTCAACTAACTGGGCCCTTCCCGGTTGAGAAAGGGGTTAGGCAGGGCTGTGTTCTTGCCCCAACCCTCTTCTCCCTTTTTCTCAACGGGCTCATAGAAGATTTACTATCAGCAAAAGATATTAGCTCCCCAAAACTAACCTCGCAGAGATTTCCTGCATTAATGTTTGCAGATGATACTCTGCTTCTCTCAAAATCCACCATGGGTATGCAGAGGGTCTTAAATCAGTTTATCAAATTTTGTAACCATAGAAATCTGGTAGTTAACATCGATAAGACCAAGTATATGGTATTTAATGCCAGTACTACTAATTGCCCACATCCCATGATGGAAGGTAGACCACTAGAAAGAGTTCCAACATTTGACTATCTAGGTCTGACCCTAACTGACAGAATGGGGTGGGGTGCACAAATGGCCAAAGCCAACTTAAAACTTTTACAGACAACAGGGGGAATTTTAAAAGTCCAAAAAAATTGTGCTTCCAAAATTGTTAGTGCCCCACTGGAAATCTTCAAAGTACAAGCAAGATCATCTTCCCTTTATGGGGCGGAACTTTGGGGACATGTTCCTTCTACTGATTTAACCACTACTGAAAACAATTTTATTAGGCAAATTTTAACCTTGCCTAGAAGCACTCCATTAGTCCCACTTAGGCTAGACTTGAATATTAGGCCTATCGCCGACGCTATTGCCTCACGTCCTCTTCTTTACTGGAGGAGGCTGTGGAGCATCCCTGAACTAGAAAGTTATAAAAAGGAGTTAAAGGTGGTGCTAGCCTCCCCAGGAGCAGGCAGAATCCCATGGTTACGCTTTGTTAGACAGTCCCTTGCCCAGGTTGGATACGAAAACTTATGGACAAACCCTGAGGTAACTTCTCTAACTATTTCTAAGAAAACAATATCCAGTGCCGTGAAGGACTTTAATCTCGGTAGGACACTTCGTTCAGTTTCATCAACGAGCCTGACCGGTGCCTTCCTGAGCTATAAGTCTATTTACAGCTTCGAACAAGAAATAGATGTAATCCAGCCTACTTTAGCAAAGAAGCTGTACTTACAGTTTAGATACGGAACACTGCCCCTTTACTCCATGACTGATAGGTGGACGGGGGGCCCTGTACATCTTTGCCCCGGCTACAGAACCGAAAATTAAACGATTTTGCATGTTACCCTCTTTTGTCCAGCTTATTCACTTATACAAAGAAAGTGGATAATACAGCTATGCAACAACCTGGGCATTAGCATTTTTTAGGATTCTGAAGTCTGACACAAATCCATTAATAGTGTCTGCCATAACTAAGTTTTTGTTTTCTATGTGGTTTACTAGAAGGAAATTACTCCCCTAACGAGGACACTCATGTTTTAACTGTAGAGACACGAGAAATAATTGGTTCAACAAACGCTATCTTATTTTTTTTTTTATTTTAAAACCTATTTAAATTTTTACATTCTTAACAAATTTTCTTCTCCCTTCTGATCCTATATGATGTATTTTAACACTTACAATTATCAATGAACTGTCGGAAAATGAAAATTTCTTTTTATGTGCTTTGATGGTTACAACCAAACCGAAATAAAGTTTATTGAATGAATGAATATCAAATAAGGGCATTTTATGATCTGAGGAAGCCGTCCGCTTCTGCATGCCAAGAAGATCCCAAATTTTGTGGAGCCAATTTAAATGTGTTGGTATTTTGGTTGTATCCTAGCGGTACAGCACAGCTTGTTTGGCAGTGCATAAGTCAAGGGTAATAGCTCATCCCAGTGTCAATTTCAAAGGTTATGTCAATGTATTTGGGAGGCCTAATAGTATGTAGCTTAGGAATATGGCAAGTTGAGTATCATACATCCAGGTATGCTGTCTAGAACTTTAGATCAATACTCTTGAAGCTTTGGGCATTGCCAAAGTAAATGGGTCAATGTTACCTCCTGCCCACAACCTCTTTACACAGTGAGTCCCCATCTTGCTTCTATTGAGTTGGTCATGAGGGGGTATAATACAAGTAGTAGGCTATTTTGAGAAGTGTTTCTTTACCCAATGCATTGCGAGCAGAGGAGTGAACTCGCTTATGGATGTCTGACCATTCCTTGGATGTAAAAGGATGTTCGCATTCTTTTTCCCAACGCAGCTGTGCCGCAGATTTAGCAGGGGTCTGAGGAACATTGAGAAAGGCATGAATATCAGAGAGAGGATGTTTGTCTGTTATTCTAGTAAGAAGCCATTTCTCAAACCGTAGTAGGGGGCGGCTTGCGCATGGATGAATGGCAGATAGCTAAATACTGCCAATGAGCAGCAAATGGGATACCATAGTGTTGCTGTATTTGAGGAATGTGTATTTGTGTTTTCAGTTGGCCTGTTGCCATTATACGTAGCTAGATTCTAGATATGCCGGGGGGAAATCTGGATTGCCGATGAATGGTGTTTTAGGGGATATGCGAGTGGATTGTCTTTTCGATATCTGTACGTTATCCCAATGGTCTCTAAGAACCAGTGAAACATAAACCCCAGGTGGTTGGTGACATTTGGGCATCTTCCAAAAGCGTATACCAGCCACTGCTTGATCGATGGAGCACCAGTCACGGATGGCCTGACTTGCGGGTGGTGGAGGTTGAGACGGGGGTTCGCGCACAGGTTAATTTAAAAATAAAAAAACCTTACCTTCCCGGGCCCCACAGGAACAGTAAGCAGGAAGCCTCAAGCCTCTCTCCTCTCCCCTAAGCCAATCACAACGCTGCAATGGCAGCGTAGTGATTGTTCGGGACGGCGACCAGCTAGGCGCCTATGGGTGAGGCCCTAAGGGCATACTGCACATGACTGGTTTGGTCAGTCCCAGAGGGCCGACCAAACAGTCTGCGCCCTCAGCAGTGGGCAAGCCACTCCTCCCATGCCCTAGAGCTGACCCGCCCGCCTGCCCCCAACCAAACACTTCTGCTTTCTCGCAGTGCGAGAAGCAGAAACATAAAATGCTAGCTTTACCATTTTATGTTTCTGTCCGCACCAGGCCCGGACTGGCCGTTAAGGGCACCGGGCAATCCCCCGGTGCGCTGCAAGGGTGGGGGCCGGTTTTGTGCCCCTGGGAGCCGTTTTGGTAACAGGGCCGTTTTTGCAGTGTTGCTGCAAAAACGGCCCTGTAACAAAATCGGCCGAAAACCGGCCCTGGCAAAGAGCGTGGTCGCATCCCCCAAACCCCTCCGGGGGTGGGGGGCCGGCCGAGCACTTTGCCAGGGCCGGTTTTGGTTCCAGTCCGGCCCTGGTCCGCACTGCGAGAAAGCAGTGGGGTGACGCACCAATGCTTCTCAGAGCTAGGTCTACTCCATTCTACTATATACTGAAGCTGAGCGGCCTGATAATAATGTGTAAGATGTGGAACCCCCAAGTATCATTCTGCGGGGGGTAAATAGGCCTGTTTTTTGTCTATGCATGCTTTCTTGCCCGACCAGATGAAATCTTCTATAATGTGCTGTAATTTTTTCAAAGCATGTGGAGGAGGGTGCAGAGGCAACGTATGCATAACATATACAATTTTGTGCAGTCTGAATATCAGAACGTGCTTTAGATAGTAGAAGGCTATAGTTATTTTCTGAAGTCTGACTTTGCATGGAGTTAATTTGAAGGCCTCAATACATTATCCTCTGTTGAGTCCATGAGAGGAGGAAGAGGCTGGTCGATCTCAGGGATTGTGAAGTTGAGAAATGACTTTGAATCATTATACCTTTCCAAAGGCCTCCAATTCCTCCATTAAAGAGGGCAGGGATTGGAGTGGGTGTGTCAAGGCTATCATGCCGTCATCAGCGTAGAGAGCCAGTTTGATTCCTTCCTCCCATGGTAATCCCGGTTATGTTGGGATTGCTACAGATATGTTTCACTAGGGGATCCATGTATAATGCGAAAGGTAATGGTGACCTGGGGCAACCCTGCTGGGTACCTCAGGTAATTGCAAAGGAGGAGGAAGTCACACCATTTACCCGAACCGCTGCTCCAGGGTGTAAGTAGGTACTTCCAACCCAGCGCCGAAACCGCTCACCAAAGCACACTTTCTGGAGTACCAAAAATAAATAGGACCAGTGTACTCGGTCAAAGGTTTTTTCGGCATCCACTGATGATAGCAGTGCAGGGACCTTGGAACATTGAGTTTTATCTTAAAGGTGACAAAGCACTTAGTGTTATCACTGTAATTCCGATCGAGGATAAAGCCCGCTTGATCTAGGTCTACAAGGCTTTGCATATATGGTACCAGTCTGTTTGCAAGTATGGTGGTAAAAATGTTGGCATCAACATTTTATAAAGATATTTGCCAGTTGGACGAGCACTGTACCAGTTCTTTGCCTGGTTTAGGCAGGAGCATTCTGGTAGCTAACTTCATTGTGTCTGTTAGCAGACCTGTAGTACTGAATGAATTGTATAATTGTGTAAATATGGGAGCAGGGGAGGTAGCGAACAGCTTACAGAAGTCTGTATAGCCATACTGCCCCAGAGCTTTGCCTGATTGTAAATGAGAGATCGCTGCCAGCACCTCCTCCATTTTAATGTCTTGATCTCGTTAAGAGGAATCCTGTAAGGATAAGCATTCCATATTGGCCTGTGTTAAATATAGGGCAGAATCACCCTTCGCCACGTCATCGGCATAGTAGAGAGTCGCGTAGAAATGTTCAAAGGATTCTGCAGTTTGATCATCTTGAAGGAGTTGATCACCCATCAACCCTTCCACTTCAGTTATCCGTTGCCTAACTGCTAGGGCTTGCAGGTGGTGTGCCAAAATGCGCCCGCTTTGTTACACCGACGAAGTACTTGTGCCTGGCAATGAGGAGGGCGTACTCTGCCCTATCCATGTATAAAGCTACAAGCTATTTGTATGCAGCTGTAAGCTGGTGACGAATTCTATGTGAACCTGATTGTTTGTGTACCTCTTCCAATTCCCTCACCTGTCCCTCTAGTGCTGTTCTCTTGTCCCTTCTGTTTCAGTTTGAGGGGGCAGCTAATGCAAGTAATCTGATGCGTAGCACTGCTTTCAGTGTATCCCAGAGGAGTGCTATTGGAGTGTTTAAGGTATCATTGGTGCCTAGGAAATCGTGGATTGTCGTCTTTATCTCTGTAATGTGGGCTTCAGATGCAAGGAGTTTATGATTAAGGCCCCAGGTACGATGTTGTGGGATTAAATTGGCAACTTCAAGACAACAGTAAGGGGGCATTATCAGAGAGAGCTATTGTACCGATATCTACTGCGGTGGTAGATGCTGTAAGGTGCGGGGTTGTGAAAAAAGGTCAATCCTGGCATACGTCTAATGCACAGCTGTAAAGAAGGTGTAGTGCCTCTTTAATGGATGGTGTTTGTGCCAGGCATCTGTAAGCCCTTGCATGGTCAGTTGGCCTAAGCCTTGGGGAGAAAAGGAAGTAGCGTGTCCCACCCATTGAATGGACTGTTCTAGATTAGCATCAAGAGTGAGATCAAATCCACCTTCCCACAATAACGGCATCAGTGTCGTCAGTGGTCATTATCTGGCCCAGCCCATTAAGAATAAGTGCATCCTTGTGATCATTTGGGGCGTATAGAGTGGCAAATGTTAACGTATATGTCTGTATAGTAATGCAAAGGGCTAAAAGTCGACCAGGGATTTCAGCTTGCATATGAAGTACCCCGCCGGAGAAGTGGGAGGCCAGGATAATCACCACCCCCACTTGTTTCCCTGAACCTGAAGGCAAATACTGGTGATCAAACCACCTAGAGCGCAAGTGCCTCCAATCTGTCTTAAGCAGGTATGTCTCTTGGAGGAGGCATATGTCACACTTAGATTCCCTCAACATAAAAAAGGAGCACCAAGCGTTTAGACAATGCGTTGAGGCCTCGAACATTATAGGTAATGACCCAAAACATCAGTTAGGTGACAAGCCTGGGCACCTAAAGGGCCATGGCATGGCACAATAATCCTGAGTTGGAGGTGAGGTCCGTGTAATATTAAAGCATGGAGGTTGTGGCCTATAATAACCCTGAAATAGATAGGTGGAAATGGAATAGAGAGAATAAAAGAAAAGAAAGTAATTGAACAATAAAAAGGAAAGGCGGTCTCACACAGAGTTCGCAACCAACTAAGCTTTTGGGGTCCATTTGGTAGCAGCCAGGAACAGCCGTACCTCCATTTCCACAGCGTGGAGCTCTGCCACCAGCTCAAAAAAAAAACTAGCCGGAGCAGAAACCCAGGCAAACTGCAAACCAATCCTGAGAAGCATTCAACTTCATAGTTATGAGCAAAGGAGGGGATAAATCATATTTTTGTCGTGGGAGGAGGACGATCAATCAGCTTCTAAGTCAGATGTTTTCTCTTGGTGCTTAAATTGACAGATAAGGGTCTCCCTCTCCGGGCGACTTTTAACTTCAGAAGACTTGATCAATTTTTTAGAGTTTGTCAATTTGTTGAAGAGTGTGAGGGGCTATGCAGAGGTAAGCAAGATGACTCTGTCTCTTGTAAGGTATCCATGTTCAGCAGGGTTTTAGCTTCCTCTAAGGTAGGCATGTTTTGCGTTTCACCATTCCAGACTAAGCTGAGACTGAATGGGTGCCACCACCTGTAGCGGATTCCCTTTCCTCTGAGAAACTTTGTGATAGGCCTCAATAAACGGCGATGTTGTAGAGTGATAGGTGACCGTTCTTGATATAGCCAAATCTTGTTGCCCTCAAAGTCAATAGCATTACAAACGATCTCGTACTGCTGACATGATCATCTCCTTCTGTTTGTAATAATGCAGTAATGTTTATATATCTTTGGGAATACTAGGGGATTTAGCCGGACCACCTGCTCGATGTTTTCTATCCAGTATAATATCTTGCTGGTCTAGATCTGGCGCAACATGGTGAAAGAGCCTGCGGACATAATCTTCCAAGCCCTCTTCTGCCACCTGGAGTGGGAAACCTTTTATACATATATTCACTCTCCGGAATCTGTTTTCAAGATCTTCCACTTGGTATCTTAGCTCCTCGTTCATTCTCGTAGTTCTAGTAGTTCTCTCAGATGAGCTTCAAGATCTTTACCACGGGAGTCATTTGTTTTTTCCACTTGTCAATTCTGTTGCCCAATTCACTCATTGATATATATTGATACGGTTGCAATGTCTGTCCGGAGGACGCCAGAGAAAATTTCCAGAAACTTACGGGTAACCTGTGCATCTTCGTCTGCTGCATTGGAACTGGTGTTGCTTGCTTCAGGTATTGAGGTGGGGGTAGTCTCCACAGTATGATCTTATTTCTTGCCCATCTGCTTGTCCAAGAGGTCCTTAATGGTAGTATCTTTCTTTTGGATTTTGCTGGCCCGCCATGACATCACTTTAGTTGAGAGGGTGTCAATTCAATATTGTAGTAAGTGAGCAGTTTGTCTGAGGAGGCGGATGTGATGACCAATTGCAGATAGCAAAGATTAAACTGGGCCCCTTCTAATCAAGTAATTCTAAGTTGCGCACTAGGGGAACAGCTAGCGCTCGTGATCTATTCAGCCGTAAGGGAGGAGGCCTTATGCTGCTAGGCCACACCAGGCTTCTCGATCAGGTTAAGAGCTAGGACAGGATACTTACAGTCCAAATGAGCCCCAATAGTTCTGCGCCATCCTTAGTGTGTTAGTATACAGTGTATATGCTGAAATATGTGCCCAGAAATACCAGAATATTCTAGCCTGGGAGGCCAAAGTTAGGCTAAAGGGTGAAAATCATAGGGGGACCGCTCACCTGTGGTCTCTGGGCAGTGGTGGCCCGCACCACTGGGCGCCACTGCTTGGGTGGGCGCATTACAACAAATATGGGAAGCAGCTCGGGTCCATGTAAAGTCCTCTCCACCGGTGCCTAGCACTCGTAACAGGCCCAGCGTTGCCAGCTAGAACGTGTTGGCTCCTCACCCTCTCCAGCGAATAGCTCTTCAACGGGGAGCGGGACTGTCTGTCTTTATGGCCTCGGTGTGCTCCACGCGTTCACCAGGCCTTCACCGCCAGTTCTACCAATCGTCGGGGAGGAGACGGAGCTCCGTATTCCCACTACCTCTCGGGCACTGTCTTGGACAGGCCCCCCTATATACTTGTTAAAGGTAAATTTGTCACATGCATAATTTCTGATAGAATGTTCATGCACAGCATCACTATCAAAGAAGGCATTACTATTGTACCAAAATAACTGATCACATGACTAAAGAATGCAACCTATTTATACATGTGGTTTGCTACTTTCTACACAGGCTTGGTGTCCTTAGCTTGTCTGGTTTTAAAGCGTAACAGTGCCACTCCTACATGTCTACAGGTCTGTGAAGACAAACATCCTGCCTGTCCTGTGCTTCTATTCAGCTTGATCAGCATATTTTCTCAAACACGTGTTTCCTCTAGGCGGGCCTGTGGCCTTCACTGCTACAGTGGTGTCTAAATATATTTCCCTATTCTACCAGAGCATGCATCTGCTTTCCTCCCCCCTAAATCTTATACCCCATTTGTGTTGTTTTTTATTCTGCTATTGTAGTAAGGCTGGGGCTTTATCTTTCTTTTAACATACACATCTGAACTCGTTTTCCTGCTGGGGCCTCTGATCGCTAGTCTCCTTGCAAGGTCATGAACATATCTGGAAGTCCTCCTAAAATCCTTTTAAGAGAAGCTGTTGGGAGGAGACTTGAAGAAAGGTAGAAGGTAGTGATCCAGCGAGATTACCAGCTTGGGTTACTCATAAACTACCATACTCACCTGGGCCCACAATCATTCTCGCATATGCTGGTAATTATTACTGCGATCAATTTTTTTTATTCCTACGTTTGAATTTACCATTACACAAATTCTTACCAGCTCTATCACCTTGGATCTTAATTTCCTCTGGTCAATAGATCAGGTTGTTAGCAGAATAGGTAGAAATGACATTTGACCTTTATTCTTCAAATGACCACAGACTCGAGAGATTTTTAAAAGTGTTATCTAGTCAATAATTTTGTGAGTCAGATACCAGTACATGTCATACACCAATTTCTTTAAGGAACTAATCAAGAGTAAGATAAAATGACTTGGTTAAACCCTCATGATGACTGTACCTGGAAAGGGTAGAAACAGAGAGCAGTACAAGGATGTTAGAAGGCGGTTCTGACACTATGAGCCGCCCGGATTATTCGCTTTTTGAGCACCTAATTGTTGAGCTTTTACTGTGGGGGAACCTCATACTCTGGGACTCACCCACAGTGAACTCATAATGAAGGAGACTGCATGGAGAATTTACTGGTGTCCCACTGGCTTGACTAGGCCGCTGCACAGCAGCTGGAATATGGGGCACCGTGCTGGTTACATGCAGACACGGGTGTACATGCGTGTGCACACCTGTAGGGACTGCGCAGGGGAGATTCCTAGCGTGCGCAGTCCAGGAGCAGCTACAGAGTGAATGGTCTGGCAGGACTTATGCAGGATTGGGTGGTGACATGGAAAAGGCTTTATACCCTGGAAAGGAACATGCCAGGGAAAGTCAGTGTGTTTTACTGTGTTTACTTCATTATTCCCCATAGGGGATGTGGGGCACATGGCTAAAATGACTTCCACAAAGCCTACAGATTCCAGACACGCACTAATGTCTAGTGTAGCAGATATGAAAATGAGTATTCTGCAGAGTCCCAAGTCATATTTGTACTGCTTTTGGGTCGTCCAGAAAAGTCATATTTCTCTTAGTCCCTGGCTGGGGTCTGGCCGTGGCAGGTTAGATTAATGACCTTGCTTCCCAGAGCGAAGATCTTCCCTCCAAGGAGAAAAGATAGGTGGAGCTAAAAGCCAATCCATCAACTGCTGTCGCTGTGTGCCAGGCACCAGTTTGCACCCAGGAGAATAGGCACTGAGGGGGGGGGAAGGAGTTGGGTTTCAGAGGCCATGTGGCCAGAGACACTGGACGACGCCATTTTGAACAAACCCAGAGGCTGAACAAGGAGGAGGGAGGGGGCAGGGAAGTGATGTGTCGCTGTGTGATAGGACACAGAGACTTCCTGCCAGCCCCCTACTCAATTTTTAAAAAGTACTTGCACAGGAAGAGAAGCTCTCTCTGGGGTGTGGTCTGCTGAGGCGAAAGGTGCTGGAGGGCAGTAGGAACGAGAGACCCCCTGATGCCCCCCAGGGTCCTAACAGCGCCAGAAGAAGAGCCCAGGACCGGTGCGCAGAAGCAGGGGCCTCTGCGCAGGGAGAAGAGAGATGCAGGGAACCAGTGAAGACCGCTCCCTGCAGGATGCACCCTCTTGGAGACCCGGAGGACGAAGGAGAGTGCTCCCAGTGACTGGGGGACGCCACCAGGAGCGAGAAGACGCACAAATGGGGAAAATCGGACTTCAGGGGGCCGAGACATGCCCCCGAGAAGGTAGGCGACCTTTGACCCCACCTGGGACCAACGACGAAGCGCGTGGGGCTTCCCCAGGAAGAAGCAAAGCCGGGGGGCGCCGTCGCGCCCCCCGTGAAGATGCCCAAAGGGGGCCATGAGCCCACCCTGGCCCCCGGTGATGTGAAGGAGGGGGGCAGGGGAGCGCCGTCGCGCCCCCCCATGAAAATTGCCCCCAGGGGGTGCCAGGAGCCCACCGCCGATGCGGGATGCAGGGGAGCTCCGTCGCGCCCCCCCCCAAGATGCCCGGGGGCCCGGGACCCCATCCTCGGGCCCCGAAGTCGTGGAGGGGGCCCGGGCCCCGATGTGAGGCGGAGATGGGGGAGTGCCGCTGCACTCCCCCGAAGATGTCCAGGGGCCCGGGACCCCATCCCGGGCCCCCGCGAAGAGGAGGAGGCCGGGGGAGCTGCGGGAGTCCTCGCGTCTGCCTGCCGGAGCGGGCAGACCAGAAGGGATCAGCCGGCTCCCGTGGCAGCACGGAAGAGAGCATGCCGCGCGGGGAGCCGGCGGGGGCAGCCGGGGATAGCCGGGGATAGCCGGGGGTGGGCTCCCCAGGCTGCTCTCCAACAAAGGAGGAGCGCGGGGGTAACGGGTGGGACCAGGGCCCCCAGGGAAGACGGTCAGTGGTGCGAGGGGCCCGGGTGGGACCGGGCCCCAGAAAAGAAGAAGAGCGGCTGGAGTGGGCTCCCCGAGCCATATGTGCTCACCTGGGGGTCTGGGTCAGCGTTTTCTTGGCTTGTGGTGGCCCCAGAAGAACAGGGTCACCACTCTACATGTGCAAAGGTGCTGGGGGAGCTGCAGAGGAAGCACAGTCTCCCCCTAACACGAAGAGCAAAGTCCCACCCCAAGTGTCTTGGGGATTCTAAGGAATCAACCCCTCCAGGGCTCGACTGCCAGTTAACACCTTCTGGGCTGGAACTTTTGTTCTTCAGCTGAGGGTGTTTTGATAATTGCATCAAGGAGTGAAGGGCTGAGTTGGGGGATGTCTAGAAGGGCACCGCCTGGAGGTGAAGAGGTGTAATTGCACTGAACCCGCGATTATTAATGGTTATTTCTTGTAGAGGGACTGAATTTCACCTGGTTAATGTGAAGTGCTGGTGCAAGGTGATGTCATAAGCAAAGTGGATTTAAGTGACTAGACATTCCTGCTAGGGTGTCTGACTGTATTTACTTAAACCTGTGCTTTTATCTGTGATGCCTTTAGGGGCTGTAAATCCAAATGTGCTGAGTACTGTCATTTTAAAGTGTGCATAAACATGTGTTCATGCAGCTGCGCTTAGGTGAAGACCCCAGACTGTTATCCCTTAAGATGAAGAGGTGCATACTGTATGGTCAGTAGGAGATGCTCAGTCAGGGTCATGTGTCACCAAGGCAGGTGTAGCCTGTTTAGTGCTTGTTGAGGTAATGAGGGGGGTCGCCACTGGGATGGTGCCAGTGCGCAGGGCCCTCGCTCCAGGTTAAGACCAATTCACTGCATTGGGGACAAGATGATGTGCATACATGGGAGTGGCGGTACTAGACCCCACCCCCCCTGCGGGAGGGGTGGAGATGTTCTACAATGTCACAAAGTAATTCCATCAGCTTATGTATATTTGTAAATTGGTGTATAGTATTGAGTGGTGTGTGTGTTTAATAAATGTACTCTTACTTTTATAAAGCAAAGTACAGACCGGACAATCAATTATTGAGTGTTATTTATGCACACCTGCAAATGGCGATTACTAGCCCACACCACCTCCCTTGAGTAAACCTCAGACTGCTCTGCAACGCTACCCTCTGAGAGTCAGGCGCTGCCCTAGGGTGTTTGGTTCCCAGTGAAGGACAAATGTGTCATGCTATTTGTGCAGGCCTCACAGATGCTGCCTTGTTTTCCAACAAAGGACATACTACACAAAATGTTATTTACCTAGAATGGTGTGAGGACCAACCCCTGGCCAAGGAGCTGGAAAGGGGACTCCCGAGTAGTCAGGAGCCAACAGTTTAGGACAGGTTCAGGACAGGATAGGTGACCTCTTCTAGATGCAACGCCAACGTTGCACCCCTCTCTGGCACTACTCTCTTCGATTCTTCCCCTTCTTCAGAATTTCTTCCACGTTCCCCTTCTGGATGATTGAATTCTTCTTCAGCAACGTCTCTGTCTCTTTCTCTCTCTATCAGGTCTTCTATAAGAGTGCTCGAACAGCATCTCTGACCTCTGTGGCCTCCGCCGTCATCTACGTCGGTGATGGGTCTGACAGTCTGCGTCGGATCTGTGACACCTAACTGACTAAGTCAACCTTAGTTATACTATTCTATGTGTATGTAACACCCCCAATGTTTCAATATTCTTGAAAACCCCTACTTCTGAGTGGACAAGGAGATGGGGAGCGGTCATCACACCATACTAATGTAATGCTTTTTCTTTAGTTCATTGTTCAATATTCCCACCCCTTAATTTTACTTTCCCAAGCTTTATTCCCACCCGCATTTCACATTGGGATCAAATACAATGTATACGAATTTTGACTTCTTCTCCTTCCCTTCTTCGTGACGAGAGGTGAGATTCCCAAGCGCTTCATTGCTAGAGCGACCTTGGCTGAGTTTCAAATGACTCATCATGAATCGGGAAGGGTTTGGGTGCACTTGTGTACAAGTCAGGTGGGGTAGGGATTTCAGTCACCCTCCAGGCCCAAATATGAACTAATAATAAAGTTGGAGAAAGACATGTTAGAATACGGAAATAAATGAATGCACTGTATACCATTTGTTCTTACTCTAATCCCCTTAATGTATTTAACTTTTGCATTAATGGTTTAATAAAACGTGCAAGATTTAGTTTAAGCATAGCATATGCATTAACATGTGAGTTTCAAGCGGCCATCTTAATAGCTATTGCGCAGCTGCAAAGTTTTCCCTCCAAAGCAAAGGACGTCATACTACGTAGATGCAGTAGACGCATGCGCAGAAATTTCCTGCGTTTTTGGCAGCCATTTTAAGACACTCTGGTTACTTATTAGTAAAACACATAGGCAAGCTTTCCCTATATTTTGTATAAAGTGTGTAATGCAATATTAGTATTTATGAACATGTTGATTACAATATTACACATTATTTGAGAGGATTGCATCCAAGCAAGTATCTTTTATGAAACCTTGCTCCATCAGTAGCTAGAAGTTTTGAAGAGGTCACACAAGTGTTCAGTTGCTGCCTCAAAAACTAACCCATTAACCACCATGTGCTGTATTGGATTCTGAGTCTCGTACTCTACACCACATCCCTGAGTCAATCTTGGATAGTTCCACTTGTACTTGGTGCTCAGTTTCTAATCCATTAGTAGATGCTAAAGGACCACAATTTACACTTTGGGTACCCATTAGAGCCTGAAGGTCTCTGACTTCTGAACCAGTTCCCACAAGAAAAAAATAGGGGCCAGTGTTGGCTACAAACACATAGGTGCGTCTGGCCTAAGGGTTCCCCACTGATTTCAGTGGAAACCGCATGCCAGGTAACAATATAACATTTGTGGAGCAACTTATGGAACTTCCTGAACTTTGGGATGCCAGAAATGGCTAAGATTTAATTAAGAGCTGGAACCACATTTGAGTAGATTTGCTCTAAATGGCAGTGACTGCAGGAGATCTGCAGTAATGGCCCATGATGACAAGAATGCATTATCCTCGTAGAAATGTCAAAGAAATCAATAGGTGCTTCTTCCTAAAGGATCCTGGTAGTGCTGGCATATGGAGCAGCTCAGGAGAAATGTGCTTCATATGACTTTGGCTTAAATAGCAGTTCCCTGCCATCTTCTTAACAAACTCAGCCGAAAAAGGGAACCACTGTTCTACTGTCATTCGGGGACCCTTGTGAGCTGCGTGTGACTTATTTTCTATTGAATTTAGAAATGACAAATCGAGTTCCCAAGACCAGCAAGCCCAAAAACCTTTAGTGCAGTATTGTTGCATTTATCCCTCCAGCTCTGTGTGGGGATGAGATAAAATCCATTCTGTAGTGTTGGATATTTCACTGTAGCTTGCAAGAGCTCAGCTTTTGGAATAGCAATGACTTCTAGTTCCTTAACCACTCTTCACATGTAGTCCACAATTGAAGGCCAAGAGGTTGTCTTGGCAAGTGAAAACCTTGAGACAAAGTCAAAGAGGCTGTGATATTTTCCCTCCTTGTGCTCTGTGTGAAAAGGGTAATCCTCTTACCCAGCTACTCCAGTTCCCTCTTGGTTGCACATTCACTCGACTATCATCAGAGAGAGACATTACAGCGGATGGCCAGCAGGAGTTGTGCACTGCAGGACTCACCACCCAAAACTAAACCAACCCCAGCGCTGCATATTTTCCCAAGTCCATGCCCAAGTTGTTCATCCAGTCCAGGTTTTTCCCTTTTATCCTGGGACCTATCAACGTAATTTTGCAATAGGATAAGTGGATGACAAATACCAGAATTTAGCGAAAAAGCCTTGGCTGGCTGAAGTACTCACAAATGGACCCTTATGGGCCCTGGGAAGATTGAGAGATCTGCACACAGGAATCACGCACACCTCGGTTTCTCTACAACTGCTTTACTTCTACAAACAAGTATGGTCACACTCAGGCGCGCAACACCCATTAGGCTCAGGGGCTTTAACCCCCCACCGCCTCCCCCCGTCGTGCGTGTCAGCCCGGGCTGCGAAAGCTTCGCGGGCTGACGAACATTTAATTGCAGCCGCACCCGAGTACTTAACAGGTCTTTAAAAGACCATTTACGTGTAAAAGGCGTTTGTTGTGTGTTCGCCCCTTCTTACAGCCACTCTGTCTATGTTTGGAAGAAATAGACCCCCCCCCGAAATATTTTTCAGCCCCCCCCCGAAATTTGGCTCTAGTTGCCCGCCTGGTCACACTAAATAGCATTTATCGCTTGGTCAGATGCAGGAACTGGTGCAAACAGCTAGAATGTCTGGCCTTTTCCGTGACCAGCCATAAGTCTAACTAATCCAACAATCGGCCTGTGCGCACCGGAAGTGACAACACTCCAGAGCTGTGGGGCTCCGGTCTCTTCCCTGTTGGACAGTTCTGTGAAAGGGGGCATTGTGCCAGAAACATCAGTGTGAAGAACAACAGAAGATACCTAAGAACAGAGCACACAATGCGAGCAGTTACTACACAATGCATGAGCGTTCTGTCACATCCAGTTCGGAGCGCACAGAACTATGTTACACAGAGACATGGATCAGATGTGGTGTCTGGCAATATTGTACAGCTGAGAGGATTGTCTTAAATATTACACTGCTTACAGCAGTAAAAAGCATCTAGAGCTGGTTCTGTGCTTAAGTGCTGTACCAATACAGGACCCATACATTTATATTTCTTACATATTTACTTTTATTTATACTGCTCTCTTGGTCCTCTGCTGGATCTTGTTTTGTGCCGAGAGAGGTCGGATACAAAGGGTCCAACAGTCATCCAATGAGGACCAGGAATTGGATAACTGGATTATAAACTGAAGATCAGATTCATGTAAATTACTCTCAAAACAATGCTATAAAGGTATAGGACTATCACTGCAAGCCCAAATCTCCAAAAGAAACGTAGGCAGACCAAAATCAAACACACCAAGAGTTCAGTTAAAGCTAAACAGAACAATATCATTAGTATTTGATATTCCGAGATCTCTCTAATATGATCTCTCCTGATCATTGGTTACTCAAATTAAGAATGCACATTCAATTGGATAGGAATAAATCATGATAGCTGAATCGATACAGTAATTCATTTTAGTTTATCAAATTTTAAGAAAGACAAGTGCATCAGTGATGGGCATCGGCTTATAAGATGATTGGTTACATTCTAAAAGTATACCAAAGCACAAGAGTTTAGGAAGGGACGTGAAACATGCCAGTTAAAGTATTCTCCCTAAAAGGAAGAGACACCTAGGTGCATATAGCATATGCATCAATTCAGAAAGGAATCTGCATCTGCAATTCAAGATTGCCAAGGAAGTTCTGCAAAATACCCTCCAAGCGATATGATGGCATCAGCAGACCTCCAAAAGTTAAGACATAGGTACCAGCCCACCCGTCATCATTCCAACAGCATCCTGCAGCAGTCCTTATCGGACAATATAATATTCTTAAAGTTCCGGGAGTGACACCTCCTGGAATCTCCTCATCAGATCAGACCACTCAGTTCGTTGGTCAGTTCATATGGGATATTCTTCTAAAGGAAGGTGCACCAGGAAAAAAGTTTCAATTTCGCAAGATTGAATCCACCATGTTCCTTTAGTGTTCCAAAATATTTTAAAAATTAGCCAATGCGTTTCGTTCCTGGATGCCTTGGAACTTCATCAGGGCTGAAACAATTACATAAAAAACAATAAATAATCACCACATATAAAAGATTACTTGCTTACCAATAATAAGACATAAAACACATTTGGATCTCTATATGTCTCATAGGGATCACACCCTAAAATACAGGTTTTAGGCGCATGACATACCACATAAAAATCAAACTAGGAGTAGTTTACCACTAAGCAACCCACTGGTACATAGAGTTGAGGTCATCACAAATCCCATATCGCTCCCAAATAGTATAGAAGTTCATACCAAACATACCCACCTATATACAGATATTGATTACATATAAAGTTGTATACCACATCATACCCCACCTCACATGAATGTACAATGAAAACTTGAGTTTAGATAGGTTGAATGTCAGGCGACATAAAGAAGACACAAAATGTAAAGAAACAGGTGGGACAATTATGCAGTCCTTAAGTAATTCAATTTGTGAAACGTCAGAACAATGCTCCTTTAGCAAGAGCACATGATTGAGTTCAAAAGGACGGTTTCCCAGGCCGAAGTTCCCGACTGGAGCAGAAAATGTAATAAAGTCTTTGGTACATTACATGAGAATTCAGGAAAGAAAAGACTATTTCACGTTATTGGTTGCATTGAGAAATTCTCTCATAAGCAGTAGATTCAGCAAGTCAAGAAACTTCATGTATGCAGTTAGGCCCACATTCATTTAAGCTAATATAACGCAACAGATAAATAATTATTAAGCATACATTCATTGGAAATAAAATGATGTCATTCATTTTAGTTTAGCTCTGATACACTTGAAATCATTTAGGATGGTTACAAATAATATGTGTCAGTATGGTACACTACTACTTTTCAAACGTACCAACATGTAAATATATTTTAAAGCATATATTCAGATTTTTTGTTCTAGGTGTATAACAATAGTACACATGTGAAACACAATCTCTGCAAGTTTCACTTATGCATTGTTAATTCAGGATATGTAATACCTACTTTTTCTTTTTTCATTTCGGTGCACACTTTACGCAAAATATGGATTTAAATATAATTCACCATCATAATCCCTGGACAGGCTGAAGGTAATACTACTGAACTGGGGTCATTAGCATAGTGTGGAGATGTGAAAGCCAGGTGCAGGAGAGCTGGATCAATGCCAGATTTTCAGGATAAGCAACCACCGGCTACATAAATAGTTCCACCAAAAGTCACTGTGTGTGTAAATCAAAATGTAACTTTTATGGACATCATAAAAACCTCTCATGGGTCTAGTCCCCCAGACTGTCTTTGGACACCCTGGCTTTTGATTAACATATCCTTCTCAATATTATAATATGGAATCAACTTTTCCAAGCTTGAATAGGTTTACTTAAAGGCCTGGTTCTAGCGGGTGGGCCGGGTGGGCCAGGCCCACCCAAACATGAGCCTTGGCAGAGACGGCACGAAGGCCAGTAGTAAATGGCACCTTTCATTTAACCCTTTGCGTGCTGGTGACGGCGCTGGGGTGGAGGGAGGTCCGTGCGGCGCCGCTATGCTTGTGACGTAACCACTCCGTCACCAGCCACGGACGCGCTGTGCTAATGACGGAGTGGTTCCGTCATGGCCCGGCCGCCGCGCCTGCGCTGAGCGTTCTATTGAGCGGGCGGGGCCGTGACGGAACCACTCCGTCACAAGCACAGCGTGCCCGTGGCTCGTGACGGAGTGGTTCCATCACGAGCATAGCGGCACCACGCGGACCCGCCTCCCCCCAGCGCCGCGGCGGTAAGGGGTTAAAATGTTCCTCTGAACGTTGTTTTATTTCTTCCTGTTCTGGGAGATGTGTGATTGGGCCTGGGCTCTCTTTCAAAGGCACTCCCAGTCCCGCATCTCCTTTTAGAAAGGTACATGTGTCCCTGCCCACTCATTCAGGTAAAATAGGGGCATGGCGAAGAGGACAAATCCTCTCTTTGGCACCGGGTAACCATAACCGTTCTGCTGCGTGGATATTTCTTTTTCTATTCCAATGTTGGAGAAAAAAAGTTTGTTTCTCCGGATTCACCTTTCCTGGTCCCTGCAGGATCAGATCGGGCTGTGACTAGGAACCAAGCAGGTGAGAGAATGTCTGGCTATTTGTTCTTCTTTTTTAAAATCATCAGGGAAGGCCCAGCAAGACACATTCTTCCTGTATGCTTTATTTAAACAGTTTTTGTCATTATCAAGGATGTAAGACAACAATGTAAATGTCCAAATAACTGGTGATGAATGATCCTGCCAATCCTTTGTCTGTTGATAGTTTTGAAATGCAGACAAACTGTATTTTATGTGGATAGCTCAGTGGGTTACTGCCTTTGTCTCTTGTGTTAGTTGCAGTTCAGAAGCCACAATCCTATCATAGGACAATGACCTATGAACTGACATCAAAGAGCTGCATGCAAACCTGAAGGATATAGTTAGAACATAGCTTTTTTTGTATTGTAATATAGTTAGAACTTGCCCAGTCTTTCATTATTCTAATGTTGCTAAAAAGAGTTTCTTTGGGCAGATATACATTTTTATCAGTAAAGCCAATCCCAACCACTGGGGTATGCTTTAAATCCTGAGTTTGTGCTTCTCCAGACCAAACCCTCTTAGAATATACTGCCCACCAGTATGGATGGCATGTGATTCCTACACCTTGTAATCCTCATTGGCTTATGTGACATTCCCTGTAGACTGATTTACATACATGCATGATTGATTGTCTCTGTATAATGTGTGCGTGATGTAAAGTACTGTGACACCCTACACAGATATGAATAGTGCAATACAACAAATGAAATGCATATGAGAGAGTGGCTACGGAGAGATGAGGGGCGCTGGTGGAGGGTGGTAGTGAGGGTATCCGAGAAGGAGGTCAATAGGGGGAGGGGCTACGGAGAGATGAGGGGCACTGGAGGAAGGTGGTAGTGAGAGAGTCTGAGAAAGAGGTCCTTAACCCCTTGCGCGCTAGCGGTTTTCCCGCTGTGTGCTGGGTTTTTCGAAAACTCGCGTTACATGACGAGCTCAGCTCGTCACCAGCACAGGAGCGCCGTAGCTGATGACGAGCTGAGCTCGTCATCAGCATCGAAGGGGTTAAGGGGATGGCTATGGAGAGATGAGAGGCACTGGAGGAGGGTGGTAGTGAGGGAGTTTGAGAAGTTCAATAGGGGTGGCTACGGAGAAATGAGGGGCACTGGAGTTAGGTGGCAGTTTGGGAATCCGAGGAGGAGGTCAATGTGGGAGCTTTGGAGAGATGATGGGCGCTGGTGGAGGGTGGCAGTGAGGGAATCCGAGGAGGAGGTCAATGAGAGGGCTATGGAGAGATGAGGGATGCTGGTGGTGGGTGACAGTGAGGGAATCCGAGGAGGAGGTCAATGGGGGGCTACAGAGAGATGAGGAGTGCTGGTGAAGAGTGGCAGTGAGGAAATCCGAGGAGGAGATCATGTGGGAGACCCTGATAAGTGTGACTTGCCTGATACTTCCACCTCAGAAACCAACTCTTCCCATCCAAAAACATTTTTTGAGAGTGATAACTTTTAGAAAGATTTGGAAAGAGAAGACTGCGTTTTACTGGGCCCTTGTAAGACTAAAGATACATAACAGAGAGCTTGAAGCAGGCCTGGCTAGACATATAAGTGACAAATCGGGCCTGCAGTGGCCCAATCCTTGGCCCACCCAAATAAAAATTCCTGGACCCGAGCTTGTTGACAGACTTACGGTAAAAAACAAACCAGAGCATTGTGAGTCTTGTCGTTTGTTTGCATTTAAATTTTAGAGTAACAACCGGATAACAATTATTTGATATAATGCTGAAAGTTCGAAAATCATCGTTGACGTCGCAGGAGCCCCCTGGAGCTGTTTCCATCGGTAACATAGGCCAGTCTCGGTGGTCTCTGGGAAGGCGCGCCGACGTCACTTTGTATATTTGGGTGCAGCTGTGCTCCCTGAGCCGTGTTTTCCATATCCACACCTCTCTGCGTGATATTTTATCTGCAGTAGTTCTGCGCCTGGCAGTGTGCCAGCTCCCAGATCTCTGCCGGAGTTTGCATGTCTCATTTTCATGTTTAATCGTGACAGGCCGCCTCTTGGGAGCGCGTGCCGCTCCCTGGACTGCCTACTCCCCGTGTTTCCAGGTAACGACCCGTGCTTTAACCTCCTGCGAATTATAGAGGTGATGTTTGTTTTAGATCCTTCGCTGTTTTCCTGGACCTTGTCGCGGGTTCCTGGTATATCGGCTCACCTGTCTCCTTTGACGTGGGCTGCGTGCGTCCTTAACTAGTGAAAAGAGGTGTACGAAAGAGCACAGGGCTCTCCGCTTTCAAAGAGACATTTTTTCAGTCCGCACTCCAGGCAACTCCTGTGACCCAGTGGACTAATGTGGCCCTGACCGCCTGGCGGCCCCTGGGTCTCGTGCTGCGCCACTTCAGCAGAGAGCGCGTCACTAATGCTGTAAACACGCCAAGCCACCCTAATCCCACCACATTCTAGTCCGAGAACATTTTCGGGTAGTGTTGACAAGACATTATATTTCCTGTTTGAGTGATTGTAGACACACCGAACTGCTGCTGCTGGCATTGTTTTGGTAAATGGCGCACATTGCAGACTTCCAAAAGAGCGTTATAGGAGCCGATTAACAGTGAGAGCCTAGTTTGCATTCCCCAGCTCGCCTCTTTCTTAGGACCGAAGATTCATCATCGTTTTTCCCCCTTCAAAACACCAGCTTGGTGCATTGTGGGGCATGTAGTTTTGCTGTTAACAGTTTCAGGATAGGCTCCAAACACCAGCATATAAAGTTTGCTTGCAGTTGACTAAAATCCCAGAATAGCACACTTCTCACCTACGTTTTAAAAGTTTACAAAGTCATCTACTCCATTAAAAAATGCTTGTTTCACACGTAAATTAAAAAATAAACTCTGTTGTCACTTTTATTCACATCAAGCATTTAAACAACCATTGGCAATATGATTTTTTGTTCATTTGCGTAACTTTACAACACAATAAAGGACAGTGGCAGCTGGTGACATTTGAAAGTGGTGAGATGTAAAAGTTCAAGATGAGTGCCCTGTGACAAGCGAGCAAGCTCAACAGTCATAAAGGGGATTCAGGGGGAGTTCCCCCGGTAACATTTTGACAAAAGAGTGGGCAAAGGGTGAATTTTCAATCAAATGTAAGAAAGCAAGAAGGTTAATAAAGCAATTGTAGCTAGGACATCCTTAGGGCACATAAGAATTTAAGCCGGTAGCATGTGACACGGGCTGATAGTATTTTGCATATTAAGGAGCCTCTGGCGGTCTTTTAATAACAACACCTCTGTATTCCGAGAGCATCCATAGTACTATCCTAAGGCAGAATACAAAGCCCATGTAACTGTGAGAATTACAGATGCACACAAGGACCAGGGGTGTAGGAGACACTACATTTTAGGGTAGTACAAGGACAGCCTTGGGGACTTTTCATTGTCCCTATAGAAAATGATCATCATCTTAGAGCCGCAGGCTTAGGTACATATGTACAGTCTCATAGCGCTGATGTGAAATAGCACGAAAGGAGGGCACATCTTCACAGTCTGTAATTATGCTTTATTTTTAATTACATTCTAGAAAGTAATCTGAAAATATGTGAAAAAAATATGAGCTTACGTCTTCATGCAAAAAGCAAAAAAGGGTTGGATAGAAAAAAGGAAGAATAAATAAATCTTATCGACATTCATAACCCTCAAAATGCAACTGAACTAATCAGGACCATTTTTTTGCTGCTAAAAACAGTATCTGTTGGATTTGGTCCTCTATGGGGGGTAATTTCCAAACTATATGACTTCACCCCTCCTGTTTTCCGAACCTGTTTTGGTTGGATTTTCGGACTCTGTGTACTTTACCACTGCTTACCAGTGATAGAGTGCTTGTGCTCTCTCCTTTAAACATGGTAAAATTGTCTCACACCCATTTAGCACATTTAATTTACACATACGTCCCTAGTAAGTGGCACTACGTGCCCCCAGGGCCTCTAAATGATTGCTACTAGTGGGCCTGCAGCACCTATGCACCCACTTAAGTAGTCCTTTAAAACATTCCTCCTGCCTGCCACTGCAGTCTGTACGGCAGTTTTAAAGAGTCATTTTATCCTGGCGTAATAAACCTTTTGCCAGGCCTGAACCTTACTTTTTAGGTTTAAAGCATTTTATTGAGTCATTTACCATAACAAACAAAAAAACAGTAGTCGCAAAAAGGTTCGCGGTATGTTATCGCCATGCTGGCGTGCATTTGGTGCATAAAGTCTCTGCAAACGGAGTAACCAGCCAACTCCGTCGGTGATACGCATACAGCGACAACAATATACTATAAACAGTCCCCATTATTAACTCCCCCGTCCCTCCCCCCTCTCCCGTTCCCTCCCTTCCCTCCCCCGTCCAGTGCCTAGTTTGCCTCCTTGTACACTCCTTCCTCCGCCGCCCTCACCTTTCATCCATCCCAACTTACACTCCATCAATCAGTGGCATCTGCAGTTGACGTTAGCCTCAAATGTCTAAGATATCGTGGACATGTGAGTTCTTTAAATTCCGGGACCAACAATGAATGAAACGGTTGCCACAGTTCTCTGAATTGCTCCACATCACCCGCCACTGTGAGTGACAACTTCTCCATGCCTAAGACATGCCATAGCCTATGTAGCCAGCCCGTGATAGAGGGGAGTGTGGTGGTGCGCCAGTGTATAAGAATGTTTTGAATGGCCGACCCCAGCGCAATTGCAATCTGCCTGCCTCGTCGGGACTTTAGGGGGTACATCAACAGGTTAGGCAGACCTAGCAGTACATACGCGGGGAAGCGTGGCAATTCAATATCAAAGTGCGCGTCAATTTAGTCTAAGATCTCCTTCCAGTAGGGGCGTAACAAAGGGCAATCCCATAACACATGCGTAAGTGTGCCCACCTGCCCACAGGCCCGCCAGCATGTGTTCTCAATACTTTGATTCATTTCGTGCAATCTCTCTGGGGTGTAGTACCAGTAGGTGGTCACCTTTGTGAATGTTTCGGTAAGTCCGGTGTGGTATGCGGAGTGTCGTGCCCGGTATGAAATCTGGTCCCACTCTGCATGACTCAATGTCCTCCCTAGTTCCCGTTCCCAACGCTCTCTACCCGGATTATAAAGATGAGAGGAAGGGGGCTGCAAAAGTTGGTAAAGATCCGAGATCAATTTCGCATCTGAAGTGCGTGTCACAAGCCACTTTTCGTAGGGTGAAAGCCTTCTGTCCGCTGATTCACGCACATGCGGTTGCAGCGCCCAGTGTCGCACCTGCAAATAGCGCATTCTCTCCATTTCTGGTAAGTGATATTCGCGTTTGAAATCCTGAAATGAGATAATGCCCTCCGGGGCATACATATGGAACAGCGCTCTGCACCCCGCAGTCCGCCAACTCTGAAAGGCACCCTGTTCCATCCCGGGGGTGAAATCCGGGATTTCGACCAGTGGTGTAAACGGTGAGGGGAACGTGGTGAGGTCATGCACAAGATTAGTGGCATCCCATATCTGTAGTGGGACTCGTGTGATGAAAGACGCATATAGATTGGGGGGGCGGTGTATTCTGCGCAAGAAGGGCACCTCTTGTAGAGGCCTGCCCGCTACTGCCTGGTCTTGGAATAGCCAGTGTTTATCTGACTCCCATCTGCTCCACTCAACGAGATAGCGCAGTTGTGCCACTTGAAAATACTTGCGCAAGTCCGGTATACCCAGACCCCCTGCATACGGGGCCAGCGTGGTGAGGGCCCTCTTCAGCCTGGGTTTGCGGCCCTGCTAGATGAAGCGCGCAAGGTCCGCCTGCGTCTGTTGGATCCATCCCTTGGGGGGCATGAGCGGCAGGGCCCGGAACAAATATAGAACCTGCGGTAAGATCGTCATCTTAACTGCCGCTACCCTACCTAGCCAGGACAGAGTGCCTTTGTCCCAGCGCCCCAGTTCTTCCTTAATTTTCTTTCCCAATGCCGCATAATTGGCGGTCACCATAGCGGGCAAGGTGGGTGCCAGAAGGATGCCCAAATAGGGTACAAGATCCGAGGACCAATGCATGGGGAAGAGGTTCTGAAGTTCAGTTCTCGTGGCCGCGGTCAATGAGACATCAAGGGCTGCGGATTTTCCCATATTCATTTTGAATCCCGCAACCGCCGAGAAAGCTTCCAGCTCAGCAATACACGCCGGAAGCGCTCCCCTCGGGTTAGCTAGCATCAGTATGACGTCATCAGCATAGAGGCTAATCATGTGGGTATATCTCCCCATTCTCACTCCCGTCGCAGTCGGGTTCTGACGTATCCTTTGAGCTAAAGGCTCCATATATAAGGCAAAGAGCAGCGGTGATAATGGGCACCCCTGTCTGGTGCCCCTCTCTATGGTAAACCTTCGGGAGCTACAGCCATTCACCCGCACTACCGCCGATGGGAGTCTATAGCAGTTGAAAACTAGGGCGCGAAACTTCTCCCCAATCCCCACCTTTGCCAGGACCCGCTCCAGATAAGGCCAGTGGACCCAGTCGAACGCCTTCTCCGCGTCCACGGCTAACAGCATTCTTTCCCCAGGAATCCGGGAGGCTTTCTCCAGAAGGTGAACCACTCTCTTGGTGTTGTCCACCGTCTGTCGTCCAGGGATGAATCCCGCCTGGTCCGATTCAATCAGTCCAGGCAGGTGAAGTGCCAGCCGAGCTGCAAGGATCCCAGTGTATAGCTTGAGATCGACGTTCAGGAGGGAGATTGGTCTGTACGAGCCGCAATGAGTTCGGTCCTTCCCTGGTTTGGGGATAACCGACACAGTCGCCTGGAGTAAATCAGGTGGAATAGCTCCAGGAGCAGAGAATGAGTTGAAAAGCCGGGTAAGGACAGGGGCCAGCACAGAGCAGAACGTTTTATAAAAAAGTGTAGTATATCCGTCCGGACCCGGGGCCCTCCCATGCGTAAGATTAGAGATGGCTGTGATCACCTCTTCAATTCGGATGTCCCTTTCAAGGTACTCCGCTTGCTCCGGAGCCAGGGAGGGGAGAGTGACCGAGTCCAGATAGTCCGCCTCCGCATATGGCGACGGGGGCTCACCGGTGTATAGGTCTGCATAGTAACGACGGAAAGTCTCCGCTATCTGGTCGTCTTCTGTGACCGTCTCGTCGTTTGAGACCCGGAGCTCCTTCACCAAGTGCCGTTGCTGCACCACTCGGGGTGATTATAACCATGATCTCTTGACTTGGTAAGAGTATTCTGCATCATTCAGAAACTCTGTCCATCACCACCCCCTTTTCCAAAATCGCTTTTAAACACACTACGTGTGGGAGGGTATGCTCAGACGTGAGTCCCTTGCTCATTGCACCATCAGGATTCAAGCAAGCCGGGCCGACGAAGGCTGTGATGCCAGAAACCGGTCCCCGGAAGCTTGTTTCCTTCCCAGTATAAGAATTGGCTTGGTAGTTTGGTTTGCCCTGTTCCCATCATGCACTGGGACAGGAACAGACTAATTTGCATATAGCCAGGTTCGGAGCTGGGATGGTGCATTGAGCTAAAAAACGGTGATGGATTAAAACCATGATCTCTTGACTTGGTAAGAGTATTCTGCATCATTCAGAAACTCTGTCCATCACCACCCCCTTTTCCAAAATCGCTTTTATCCACACTATGTGTGGGAGGGTATGCTCAGACGTGAGTCCCTTGCTCATTGCACCATCAGGATTCAAGCAAGCCGGGCCGACGAAGGCTGTGATGCCAGAAACCGGTCCCCGGAAGCTTGTTTCCTTCCCAGTATAAGAATTGGCTTGGTAGTTTGGTTTGCCCTGTTCCCATCATGCACTGGGACAGGAACAGACTAATTTGCATATAGCCAGGTTCTGAGCTGGGATGGTGCATTGAGCTAAAAAACGGTGATGGATTAAAACCATGATCTCTTGACTTGGTAAGAGTATTCTGCATCATTCAGAAACTCTGTCCATCACCACCCCCTTTTCCAAAATCGCTGCACCACTCGGAGCTTGTTCGCCAGCAGCCGGCCGCATCTGTCTCCCCCGGTGTAGTACGCATGCTTCAAACGCAGCGCCGCATACTCCGCTCTGTCCATGTCTAAAGCCGACAGGAGTTTCCTCGCTGCCTTAAGTTGCTTCCATACCCTAGGAGCTCCCGTGCGCTGATGTACCTGTTCCAACTCGCGGACCTTGTTTGTGAGTTCGTCCCGTTTATGCTGCCGTTCTCTATTCTCCGCCGACGATATTGCTATAAATTCGCCTCTGAGCACCGTCTTCAGGGCCGCCCATTGCGTTGCCAATGAGGTGTCGGTATTATCATTGTGGGTCTGGTAATCACGGATTGAGTCAGTGATATGCTTCACTACTGTCGATTTATGCAGCAGTGTATCTCTGAGGCGCCAAACCCCGCGTGATGACAACACCGGTGGTAAGCGAAAGGTGCCCGTGACGGGAGCATGATCTGATAAGGAGAGAACCCCCATTTCAGATGCCGTAGCTAAGTCACATACTGGCCCTGTGACCAAGAGGTGGTCCAGTCTCGCATACGTCTTATGTGCATGTGAGTAGTAGGAGTAGTCCCTGTCGGTGGGGTGTAAGCGGCGCCAGAGATCGTGAAGATCTAGGTCCTCTAATTGGGACTTGCCGCCTCGTGAAAACTCTCCCGTTTGTGGGTACCTCTGGGTCGACCTATCTAGAGATGAATCGAATACCATGTTTAGGTCCCCTCCTAAGATGATGTGTCTATCTGCGGTGGCTGTGACATCCACTAAGGCTGAGTGAAAAAAACGCTCTTGATGCTCGTTGGGGCAATATATCGACCCTATGGTGAACACTAAACCTCCTGACCTAACTCTGTACACTAGAAGCCTCCCCTTCTGCTCTGCAAACTTATGTAAAACCTCCCCCCTGAACGTCCGGGAAATTAGGATCGCCACCCCCGCTGTCTTGGTGGTGTTGGACGAAAAAAATTGTGTAGGAAATTTGTGGGATCGCATCCTATGGCAATCACGGGCCAGCAAATGGGTCTCTTGTAAGAGACAAATATCCGCCTGGGTGTTCTCAAGCAAAGACAAGACCGCCTTCCTCTTTACTGGATTATTCAACCCTTTCACATTAAGGGTCAGTACCTTAAGGGTTGCCATTAGTATAGGGACAACTGTAGTGCCCCAGAGCAACACAAACAACCCCAACAGTCCCCACCTCCCTCCTCCCCCTCCCCGCAACAAGTCCCAAGTTCTCATAGTCCCAGTCCGGCCCCTCAAGGACAAGACTGTGGTTGGTCACTGTAGTGGACGTCCGTCCACTGCACTCCCGTCCGCCCCCCGCACCCCCAAACCTGCATCATAGAAAGGCTGCATCACTCTCCCCCCGGAGGCATTTTAAGCTGTCAGCGCTACGGCATTGGTGGCTGCGCCGCTGGCTGCCTCCTGTATGGCTCTGTCCATACCGGACCGGATAGTGGGTGAATCTGGGCGGGTGGATGAAGCAGAAGAGCGGCGGTCCGGGATCCGCTGCCAGCCGTCCCTGGTGATGCGTCGGCGACGCGGAGTAGGTGGGTCTTCGTCCGATGCTGTGATGCCCAGTACCTCGTACGTGTCCTGGAGGGAGCGTAATTGGTGCAAGGTGCCGTTCCATCGGAAGATAAGCCGGAAAGGGTGCCCCCATGAGTACTGCGTTGCATGGCTTCTCAGAAAGTCTGTCGCAATCTTAAATGTCCTGAGCTTTTGAAGCGTAATCGCCGACAAGTCCTGGAAAAGTGCGATCTAGTGCCCCCGAAAGCAGAACGACTGTTGCTTCCTTGCTTCACGGAGGATGCGCTCCTTAAGCGGGTAGTCCGGCAGGAAGGCCAGGATGTCTGGTGGTGGCGCAGAGGTCCGCCTCGCTAGGCCCACTCTGTGCGCCCTGTCTATTCTGATGGGAAAGTCCTCCGATTCTCCCAGTACTTCCCTGAACATGCACTGTAGATAACTGGCAACGTCCTCTCCTTCGTCCTTGGATGGCACTCCCCGGACCCGGATGTTGTTTCGACGGGACCGGTTCTCAAGATCTTCATTGTGTGCTTGGAGGTCCAGTTGTTGATCCCGGAGACGGAGCACTTCCTGCTGCAAGTGTTCAATCTCTTCGTCTCTGGAGTGACCAGCTCCCTCCATGGTAGCCACCCTTTCGCCCAGGTTATCTACTTCTCTCCGCACTTCTCTGACTTCTCCGGCCACCTCCTGTTTTAGCGTCTGAAAGTCGTCCCGCAGGGAGCTGAATAGAGATTCCAGGAAGGATCTGGTGACCGGAGGCTCCCTGTCTTCTGCATCTAGCGGGCTTCTCGAGGGGCCTGGCGAGTGTTGTCCTTTGTCAGGTTTCGAAGTTCCCCTATTTAACATCTCGGGCAGTGTTCGGTCCCCCTTCTTCGGCCCTCTGTTGCCCGCCATCGCGGAGGTGTTGGCGCTCGGGAGGGGCACGGCCAGGGCGAGTGATGGCCGCGTGTCGGTTAGGGTCCGGGAAGGGCGGCGTCCCCAATCCTCGCGTTGCAGCCTGCCTCCCCTGTCCGAGGTCGTAGACCGACCCCCCTCTCTGTGGGGTCGCCAATCCCCTTCGGTTGCCGTCCGCCGTTTGGGGAGACTATGTCGGCCAGTTGGGACCCTGGGGTTCTTCTTCCTTGCAGACTGAGGCCTCCGATCGATGCCTCGCGGCTCCCCAACGCCTCAGCAGCACCCTCTCAACAGTGCGCAGGTAGTCCCCCTTCAGCGTCGAGGCCGTCAGTCTCTGCTCGTTGGGCCCTTCTAACGGCCCGCGCTGGGGTCAGCCTCGGGTTCGGTAGGCCCCCCGGGGTGTCAATAGTGTCCCTCTAGACGCTCGTTGTGTCTCTTCCCCGCTGATACGTCCCTGTAGCTCTCCTCACCGTCGCGGGTCCTTCACTTGACTTCCCCCGGAGTGGCGTCTGTTCAGGTCGGGGTGGGGGGTCGTCCCGCTCCCGTTACAGGCCGCGTCCCCGCGTGAAAGCCTCACGCCGGCTGCATCGCGTCGTGCTCCCGCTGGCTCTCTCCGGTCGTCTTTCGGGCCCAGGGACCCCCAACTCGCTGATTCAGCAATGCTACCGGGGCGAGATGGGGCCGCTGCGTCTCACCTTCCACTGGCGCTTAGGGTGAACAAGCGCCCAGCCACTTCCCTGCGAGACCCTGAGCTCCACGTGGGTCGGGTCCCGGGGCCACCTCCTCCGCCGGATGCCGCTGCTGGGTAACCCCCGGATCCTCCTCAAGGAACGCTCGCTGCGGTGTCCCTCACCTCCGCAGGTGGTGCACTGTGCGGTCGTTTCGTGACGGTCTGGTCTGTGGTAGGGGGCCTGGATGCTTCGGCGGTAGGCCGCGTCCCCGGCCTCGCGTGAGGGCCTCCGGCCAGGCGGGACCCCTCGACATCGGCGCCGCTAAACGCCCCCGGGCGTCACTCCTACCCCGAACTCAGCCCGGGAGTCCGCCGGAGTCTGTGTCCAGATGTCGGGCTGCGTGGAGCGCCTGGCGCCTCTCGGCGTTGGACTCGATGTCTTCCGCCTCTCAGGCGGCTTCGCGGTAGGAGCCTCGGCAAGGCCACGTTCCAGGAGTCGCCGCTCCGCTGAGACCTCCGGTCGCAAATCGTCTGCAGGACAGCCGTCCAGCGATGGACCGTCGGTGGATATGTGACTCTGCCACCGAACCGCCACTAACCGGGGGGAGATTAATGCGATTTCATGGCTTAGGGGCCTGAGGTCGGAGGAGCTCGCGGAGAGTGCGTCCGCTCACCTCGCCATCTTGGCCACGCCCCCTGAACCTTACTTTTTAATTGAAATGTCACTCCAGTGGTAGACGTTAAACAGCCCATAGGACGGAGTGCAGTGTATTTAAAATATTGAGCATGTGCTTCTAAGTTTTACATGCCGTGGTAGTAAAAACTCCAACATTCATTTTTCACTACTGCAAGGTCTGCCTCTGCCAGAGGATATTGTTGGGTTACCTTATTACATTTGATAAGTGATCCCTTTCAATTGGGAACAGGAGGAACCGCGAGTTTGGTGTCTAAAGAATTGTAGTTTTAAACCCTCTTTAATGGTGAGGTTGGCTTTTTAAGTCACATGGCATACCTCATTGTTTCAAGCATCTCATGGCATAGGATAATGTGAGTGTGTGTAACGTGTTCATAAAAATGAGATTTTATGTGTGAGAGACCAGGTCATACAAATGCATGAAACTTGCTGTGTAAGACACAGAGTACCCTATGTCATGTGATGCTTGAAACTATAAGAAATGTCTTGTGAGATGCTCACAGAAATTCAGCACAGTGAAATATGCAGAATGAGATGAGTGTGGGATAAGCAAATCTAAGGTCTTCTTTGGAGCCAATAAAGGCTTTAATTCATAGAATCATTTGAAGATTCATTGTGTCAGCGTTAATATTTTTTTAAAAGCATTCTAAGGTTCATAACAGTCCAGGATAGGTTTACACTAGGTACAGTCCAAATGTGTTGTACTAAAAAAAAATATTTTTGAAAGCGCTGTAATTTAAACATTGAGGATTACAGTTGTAACTTTTGATACAACGTAGTACAGTTACCAAAGGTGTTTTCCTCCATCAATAGCAGAGAGTAGATCAGGTATGATGCCCGTTTTGTGTCTCCCTGTGCTGGCGCACATTTGGCTGCCTTGCCCCAATGTACACAGCCGTGCTGTTTAGTGCATGGATGTGTGTGTTTGATGTCAAGCATAGGTTTTTGTAGTGCAAGGGTACCGTTCTGTACAAAAACTGATGGTTTAGCATAGTTTAATATTTTTACCACTGAATGTATGCTGTAAAGTGCTGTACATGCGTAACGTTTCAAAAGTTTATAGAAAATAAAACCTTTCTCATTCTAAATGCCTGCCTTGAGGAAATGTACATTTTTGGCACAAAGTCCTATCTACCTTTTTTTTGTTTTAGTTAATAAGGCTTAGCATCAATAACCATGGATGTTTGTATGGGAATTAGAGATGGGCGAGGCACTTAGGGTCCAAGCCAGGCTTGAGCTTGAAGCCTGACTCTGGCCCAGCATAAGGTCCTGTTAGAACCTTGAGCCCATAACGAGCTGAGCGTTGGCTTCTGCATGCCACCCTCCCTCTACTCAGGCTGTGGGGTTGCAGTCAGAGCTGCCGACTGTGCAATTGTGGAACCAAGTTTGAGTCTCGGCATCAATTTAATTTCCTGTGAGTCTGGGGCAGTCACTTAATCTCCACATGCCAGTAAACAATGCATGTGATGTTGTGTAATGTAATTGGGGCTCATATAAGGACGCTGATACCTTTGGGTTAAGTGCATGCTATATTTCAAAAACTGTAGAAAAATGCACTAAAAGGTCCAAATAAACCCTTAATATAAGGAAAGACAAATAGATACCCATTTACTAGCTGATTTGTACGAAGTGAAACCAGCAAACCTGAATAAATCGCAGCTTCCCTGCTTAAATTGTGTGACTTTAGGCAAATATTTTAATTCATCAAAACACTTTTCCTTCAGTATCACCAATAAAAGCACATTCAAGTATGTGAGTTTAGACTAACAGTGGGAGAAAATGATCACTTTTTACAAGTACTTCTCAGTGAAGTACTATAATGCTCCCTGTTAATGTCAAAGCTTCCACATTTTAAAGAAATACACATTTTTGAATTTTGAAGAGACTATCCCATTTTACATGGTGTTTGTTGTATGATTTACATAGCAAATATTTTCAGGGCTTGGCTTGTGCATGGGCTCTAAGATGCAAGCCAGACCCTTGGATTGGCTCTGGCTCAGCTCTCCCTGTTTATTTGTTCCCTTACCCACCTCTAATGGGAATATAACCCATGAAACAAATCCTTGACGCAAAGTAGCACTTAGCTCTACTTTGTGTTTTGTTAGGTAACTTTCCAACGCAAATCAGGATGTGTGTTGGAAAGCAAATTCCTGCACAACACTTTGCCCCCGGTTTGCATCACTTCTTTTGTGACGCAAACCTGGTGAAAAAAGATTGCAAATTTCCCTTCAGGTCTTTCTGCACATTTTCAGCCAGTCTATCTTATACTGTATGCTGCATGCAATACCTTTTATTAGTTGTCCTACATATTCACAGTGCTTTCACTCCCAGGCTGGGACCGCCTACGTTTATAAACACACAATCACTAGTCTCCAGTGCACAAACTGGTTATACATACAGATATCTGAAGTAATCATATTAACCTAAAGGTGGGTGAGCCACTGAAAACTCAAGCACTCTAGAGCCTGAAGCCTGGCCCTGACTCAGATCGGGGATCTGTTGGAACATATTTTAAGTGATGTTTGGTGAATGTTTTTCATGACAAACATTTTCAGGTCTCATCCCGTGCACGGACCCTAAGAGCCAAGCCAGAGCTTTGGCTTGGCTCTGACTCAGCTCACCCTGTCAATTTGTTGGCTCACTCACCTCCATATGAACCAACTGAGGTGTACTCTCAGAACAATGGATTGCCCACAAATCAAGGAGGACCAAAATATGTGACAGATTGAGCAAAATTATACAGCAGTAAAAAGCAAATTCTGATACATAATGGGACTCTTTTTGTGCTTGTATTACCTCATCCTCTACCTTTGAAAGGCATTTGAATTACCTGGGAAGTACTGGCATCCAGCACACAGATCAGATATGTCATCAAAGCTGCAGCAGCATAGGCTACAGCACTTGAGACGGGTGAAGCAGGGGATCCGAGGACCTTAAAGTGCAATAGGCGTTGGGCCAGAGGCGCAACTAGAGCCAAAATTCAGGTGGGGGCTAAGAAAAAATTTCGGGGGGGGGGGGTTTGCGGGCTGAACCTTTAATCAGTAGGCGGAGTGGAGCTGCAGGGGCTCTTAGAAGGAGTGAAACAACAGCAAGGCCTAATTAACATTCAAATGATCTTTTAAAGACCTGTGAAACGTTCGGGTGCGGCTCTGTGTGTGCCCGGGATCTGTCTCATCCCGGGCTGCCACACACGACGGGGGGGGGGGGGGGGGGGCTGCAGCCCGGTGAGGTCAATGGGTGTTGCGCGTCTGCGTTGGGCGCTTGGATTTCGGAAAAGAGCCATGCTGAATTTGTCAGCAGCCCATTTAAACTTCATTAATTTTTCAGTCCCCATGCTGTTAATACACCTAAAAACGAATTAAGTTTAAACAGGGACTGCATCATTGTCTCTTTTAAAACTTCATGGTTGTTTGTCACCCTTGTCCCCCCCACCCTTGTCCCCTATGTCCCCTCACTTCCAAAATCTGGGGGAGATAAATCTCCACTTCCGCCACAGTTCCTACGCCCAACGCCAGAACAGCTATGACTTTATAGCTGTTGAAAAGTTCTTCCTGACGTCCGACCATCAGCTCACTGAGCCATCATTTCAGTCATCACACTAATGTAGATTGTTTTCTCTATACTTAGGCAATAATGTAATTGAATGCGTCACACATCGAAATTTAGAAACAAAATATTATAACATTAATAAAAATAAACATTAAAGCCTCATCAAGATGAATTGTGTGTCGATAAGACATGCAGATGGGAAGTGTTGCTTCATGCGGTCGCGGCTGGCATTAATCGCGGGTGGAGGCGATGGGGGGGTCGCAGGGGAATGGGGGTAAATGTACTAATAAATAAAAAAAGTACTTGTCCACCGGCCGGGTCTCACGTTTTCTCAGCTCCTGCTCTCTTGCCTCGGCTGGAACAGGATGCAGGCAGCCTCCCTCCCCTACCCTAAGCCAATCACAATGCTGCAATGGCAGCGCTGTGATTGGTGGTGATGCCGCCCAGCCAGGGGCTTATGGGGAGGCCATTTTCTCCATGCAGGCTGTATTATAGCCTGCATGGAGAAAGGGCAGAGTGCACATGACTGGTTTGGGCAACCCCAGAGGGCCGACGAAACAGTCATCGTGCCCTTCTTCTTTCTCGCAAGAAAGCATTGGGGCCCATCGGGAGACGGGAGGGGAAAGACCGACCGGAGACAATATAAGGTGTGATAAAGGCCGCTTTATTGGGAACAGGTGCATCTTAACACAATACCACATCCTTGGCCTTTGCCGTACAAAACTAGACCTAACTAAATATACACATACCTGACCAAACCCCCACCCCCACCCCTAAAAAGTTCCCCCGCAAACAACATAAACATAAGTACCAACTACCCAAACGCCTGCCTCAACTGTTTAAACACTTGCCATATGTACACTCCCTCCCCCTCTGTCCAGGAAACCTCATTCCTCCTATCCTATCCCCCCCTTAACTAGGAAAAAGCGCCACTCGAAAGCCCCCATACGGCTTTCGACCCCCCCCCTAGGGCCCCTGCACCTTTGGATACCTGCGCACCCCAACGGCCCGATCCACTGCCTCCTTCAGCTGCACAATATAGAGCTCCATCCCATATCGTGACCAATGCACGCCATCCTCCCTGAAAAAATACACCGCCCCATACCTCAGCTCCGGGTTCTCCATCCTACCCAAACCTTCTTTCTCACAGAAAGCCCTCATCTCCCTGTTAATTTTCCTCCGTGTCCTGTCAATAGCCGCTGGCCTCTCTGCCCCTTTCCAGCATCGTCTGGGAATAAATTTCGACCAAATGACATAACACCCCGCCCACTGCCTCCAAATTTCCAGCAAATCCCTCTTCATTTGTTTCACAAGGGCCAGTCCCTTACACTGTACCAAGTCATTTTCGCCCAAGTGGATGACTACCACATCCGGACAGACCCCCTCCCCCCAACCCCCGCACAACATTGTTTAAGGCCGGCACCAACTCGTGCTAACGCATGCCCCCTTTTCCCCTCCAATGACACCTGAACAACTGTTCGTCTAGCTCCAGATTGAGTTTCCTGTGTTTCTCCCATTTGGCCCTCTCCGCTCTCTTAACAAAGGAATGGCCCACCACGTAAATGCTCATCGCTGTCATAGTAGGCCCCACCACCGCACCTGCAAAGATACATATGTAAGCAATGGGCCAAGCATGTCAACCTCACTCCACATCTACCCCCCGCATCCTGACGTACGTCCTATAACAGTCCGATTTCCAGCGTCCCAGCCTTTTTATCTCCTCCTTACCCCAACCCTTTCGTGCTGCCTCCGTCGCCGCACCAATATGGAAGGAATGCATCCCGAAATCCTTCGGGTCCTCACCCATAGACCGTAGGGCGTGCCGCAGGACCCACAGCAGCTGAGCCGCCGTCACCCGACCGGCCTCTCCCCGGCCAAAAACCTCCGCACCGTCCTGCGCCTGCCCTCTCGCCAGTCGTCTCCCCCACTCCGCCAGACACACTGCCTCTGACGCCCCCAGGACCCAGCACCACCCAAGTACCCTCTCCACGCTGATCCGTCTTTGACCGTCGCAGACGCACCGCCACCTCCCGGCCACGCAACTCTACCTCCCCCCACTTCATACCCGGCCGTCCTTGCAACCCCACCAACTCCGACACCCGAAACGCTCCAAAAAATATCCACGACATCAGCGTGGAAAACAAAACCGTCTCCGCCTGATCCCTGCACACCCCCGGTAGGCGGCGCACCAAGCCTTCCAGCATCACTTCCGAAATAGGACGTCGCTGCCGCACCCGCGCCCCCTTCTCCCTCTCCCAACCCTCCAAAAGATGCCCCCCCAACTCTCCCGCCGAAGGCGCATAACCCCACCAGAGCTTCCCCATGAACACCCCCTGCCAACTTCCCCGCAATCGTCACCCTCGCCAGCCCCTTGTCATTCAAACCGAGCATGAACCGCACCACCTGCTCCTCCCGACGACACTTGCCACGTTGTCTTACCGCTCCAAAACGTAGAAACTCCAGCCAAGCCTGCTCATAAGTCTTCCACGTGGACGCCGCCAGAGACGCCTTCACCAACTGAACGACCCTCGCTCTCCCACCAACCAAAGCTCCTCCGGCACCTGCGTCTTGACTGCGGCCGCCTCCGTGGCTAGCCCATGGAACCTCTGCCACTGTGAACGAGACAAAGCATCCGCAATGTCATTGTCCACCCCCGGTACATGCTGAGCTGGAAACAAAATGTCATGCTCCAAGCACTTCAAGACGAAAACGCGCATGCCGCGGCTCCCTCGCGGACTGCCGATTCTGCCACCCTGAACAAGACTCGCTTGTACGCCAGATCCTGCGCCCACACTGTGACAGTCACCACCAACGGAAAAAGCTCCAGGAACGTGATACTCCTTCCCCCCGCCTGCCAATGCTCCGGCCACTGCTCCGCGCACCATCTCCCCGCCCAGTAAAGACCGAATCCGCCGACTCCCGCCGCGTCTGATGACATCGCGACGTCACAGTCCTCCGGGGGCACCATGGGCACTCCATTAAAACGCCCAAGAAAAGCCAGCCACATGCTCAAGTCCTCTCGCGAACCCGCCGACAGGCGTACGTGATGGTGTGGCAACGTCAGACCGGACAATGCCAGCCCAGCCGATGGCAAAACGTCCGCCCCGCCCGCACAACACGGCACGCAAAGTTCAAATGTCCTAGCAACACCTGCACCTCCCGCACCTTCACCTTCCGCCTGGCCAACATGCCACTCACCAAGTCCATCATCACCACCCGCTTGTCCTCCGGTAGGCGTGCTTCCATGGCCGCTGAGTTGAGCTCTATACCGAGGAAGGACAGCACCGTGCTGGGACCCTGAGGCTTCTCCGGCGCCAAGGGAACCCCCAGGTAACCCATCAAGTCCATAAAACTGTCCAGCTGCTGCTGGCAGTCCGTCGAACCGGGCCGACCCACCAGGAAGAAGTCGTCCAGATAGTGCGTCACCGCCTCAGAGCCTGTCCGCCAGGAAAAAGCCCACTGCAAGAAGGAGCTAAACCTCTCAAACAATGCACACGACACGGAGCACCCCATGGGAAGCGCTCTATCCACGAAAATGAGGCCGTCAAACTGGATCCCCAGCAATTGATGATCCGCCGGATGTACCGGCAACAACCTAAACGCAGATTTTACATCACATTTTGCCATGAGTGCACCCCGACCCGCTGCCGTCACCAGCCTCCTCGCCACGTCCACGGACGAGTACGACACCGACGCCAAATCCGCCGAGATATAATCATTCACCGACGTGCCCTCCGGCCATGATAGATGCTGAATCGGTCGAAACTGACCCGGCTCCTTTTTTGGAACCACTCCAATCGGTGAAATGATCAAGTCCGGCAGGGGCGGCTCCTGAAAAGGACCCACCATCCTCCCTTCCTTCACCTCCTTGAAAAGCTTCTCCCGGACGATACCTCTGTGCGCGTTCACGGACTTCAGGTTCTCCGCCCACCGAGCGATCCGCGGACCCTCGTACCCCAACCGAAAACCCTCCCTGAAGCCCCGACGCAGCACGGCCGCATCGTCTGCCCGCGGATAAGCCGCCAATAGAGGTTCGAGCCTGTCCAGCCTAACCGGTGTACGAGCCTTTTCCCATGGCACCGCCCCCCCCTGCTTCCCCCTCTCCCCCCAGCGTGAGCTGACGCCGGCTACTGCCCCTGTGCGGGCCCTCCCCCGAGCCCCCAGCAGCGCACCACTGGGTGTCTCCTCCCGCACTTGGAGCATTCTTGCCGAAAACGGCACACTTGCCTGAGACAGGACCCCCTATTGAAGTCCCAGCAGGCCCCAACACTGCTTGTACTCCCGCTGTCTCCCGACCCCACCCCCCCACGGGTGGGGCAGGCCGTAAAGGGGGGGCGGCGCCAGCGGAAGCCCACTGGCCGTGTAGATGGTGCGGCCAAACTTCGCCCCACTCATCGTCTGCTGATACAAGTCCGCATCCAACTCTCCCCACTGCGCCTCTGGGTCCGACGCAATGCGCGCCCGGAACTCCTCGTCGTAATGCGACCAAGCATAGCCTCCGTACGTCACTTGCGCCCGCGGCACCACATCCATATATTTAAACAAAGCAACCGACCTGTCCGGATACTTTTCGCAGTATACACTGGCGTATATCAGGAAGGCAGCTGACCAATTCTCAATGGTCACTGGCACCTTGGGGCGCCTAGCTAACTCCTGTTCCTCCTCCTTTGAACCCTCCTTGGCCATCAATTCCCTGTGAAGCAACCTCAAAATCTCCACATACTCCCCTTTCCAAATCTTCTCCTTAGTTGCCAGTGACAAGTGCGCCCCCAGTGGTTTCGCTACCCCCATATAAGGCAGCTTCCTGACCGGCACATCACAACTGTCCTTCGCCCTGACGCCAGACGCCGCCGACCCTCCGGACTTCACCGCATCTCCCATCCCAGTGCTCACCGACGCCGCGTCTCCCGCCGCCTCCTTCGCCTCCGTACACACCCCGGCATCCATCACATACCTGCCCTTCACCAATCGCACCAAATCCCCTCCCCCAGCATCCGTAGCCACAGACACCTGGCCTCCTCCGGCATCCGCACCCCCAGACACCCGGCTTCCATGAGGCCTGACCAAGCCACTCCCCGACCGTGCACCGTCCTTACCTGGCGTCAAAGCTGGCATCCATACTGGATCCCGCCGCCTAACCTGTTCCGCTGGGGGGGCCGTCACTCGTGGCACCGTCTGCCGGGGGCGTACCTGCAAAATACTTCCAACAGCATTACTCGTTTCCCCCTCCCTTCCCGAAGCTCCCCTTCCTCCTCTGACTCCATCTCCCCGCATCCTTCTCCATCCCCCCACTGCCTCACCTGGCTACCTCCTGTGCTCACCCTGCTCAAACCTGCCTTGTCCCTGCATGCCTTCATCAGCGCCCCCAAGTCCACGCTCTCCCTCCTCCCACTCTCTGCTTGGTAATCCGTGTAGCCTGACACATTTGTGCTCCTTCCCCGTCCCCCGGCGGCCGTCGCGACCCATCGGGAGGGGGGCGGCGGAGACCTATGGCCCTGCCATCCGCTGTCCTCATGTGCATGGTCCCTCGGTGGAGCGCGACCGCCCGAACAAGGCAGAGACGGCCCATCCTCTCGGCGGGTTGGAGCAGCATGCTGCTCACCCTCGCCCCCTGCCAACTGCTCCTGCCAAGTAAAAAGCGGGGAAGTCCAGCATGCCGAGGAAAACTCACCCCCCTCGCCCCCCCAACCGCCTGGCGCGCCCCTCCCCCAGGCCGCCGAATGCCCTCCCCGTCGCACCGGTCCCCCCCCAACCCCCCCCCCCACCACCCCGCACCCCCGCGCCCCCCCGCGACCACCCCCAACCCCCCACACGCACCTCAGCCCCACCCCCGCTACCCCCACCAATCCCCTACCCTTGTGGCTCCACTCTCCATACCAGCCCCTCCCCCCCCTCCCCCCCCTGTCCGCCCCCACCCCCCGTGGCAATGCCTCACCCCTCCCCCGCCCCCCGTCCACCCTCGCCGCACCCCCCCTGCCCTCCATCCACCATCACCTCCCGTGGCGACACCGTCCTGCTGGGCCCCACCACGCCCCCCTCTGACGATGACCCCCAATCCAGATCGCTCTCCCCCCTCCCCCTGCCCCCCAAGCCCCACCCCCCGTCCGCGCTCTGGGCCGGCCCCCCTCCCCCCACCCCCTCACTCCCCACACCTTGGCAGCCAGGCAACCCCCCGGTACCCCCTCCCCCCCTGGGCACACCCCCTTCCTGCAACACGGGATCCTGACCCCCTTCCCCCCCGCCAACCCCTCTAACCTGGCACTCTTCCTCTTCTTCCGCGTACCCCCCACCCCTCACTCCACTGGCAGTCCCCGTATCTCCCCCCGCTCCTCTCTCCAGTGCCCCGACCGCCTCCACCTCGCAGTCCGCCCCCCCTCACCCCCCCGCCCCCTCCACGAACTGCAGCGGCGCCTTCCGCGCTCCTCCTCGCTTCTTCCCCGGCCCTTTACCCCGGTTCGGTGCCCCAGCCACCCGCCGACCACCACCGCGCGTCGCTCCTCCTCCCGTCCCCGCCCCCTCCTCCCTCCTCGCCCGCGACCTCGGCGGCTCGCAGGCCGCCACCGCCGCCGCGGCGCCATCTGCAGCGCGCCGCGGAGGCCTTACCCGAACATCTCCACGCAGCAGGTCCATCCTGCCCGCTTCCCCCAAGAGGCGCAGAGCCTCCCGCACTCAGGGATCCGACAGCGCCTCCGCGGCCATGCCCCACACCAGGTAACGCCGCTCCAGCCGTCCGCGTCGCCGACCACAAGACCCGCTGCCCTGCCGCTTGCCAAACCTCACGACCACCAAGTCCAACTAAATTCAAGAAATGCTCGCCAACCTCCACCGCTAAAACCCTCCTACTCCCTACACTGCAACAAAACTCCACAACAACTCTCCTGCTTAGCTCGGCTGCTGGGTCACTGTCCACAAAATGGTGCACAGTGACCCAAAATGGCCGTTCTTATACCCCCCACCCCAAAGGTAGCCCAAGCCAGCCCAAAATACCCCCAAGGAGCCCAACCAGCCTAATCCTGGCTTCCTGTCCCCCTGTCTTTTCTGTTCCCCCCCTTCCTCCCGGGGCCCCAAACTTCCCCAGGGAGGCGAGCCTCCCTCCGGTCGGCCACCCCCCGCAAAGCCCCAGTGGGGGACACACATCTATGCCCTAGTGGAGGAGCGCCCCTGGCTTAGTGAGCGATCTTTCAGCTTCTCTTCTGCACCCTATGAAACGTTGACTTTGTAAATATTTAAATTCCTTGCATTCAATGAAAGTGTAAATACAAAGCACTGTAAAATCCACAGTAGGCAATGCAAATAATAATTTCTCCTCCTGCATTGAGAATGAGGGCCAGGCCTCACAACTTTATTGAACGTAAATTAGCACTAAACATGTGGTATTTCTCTCCAAGTAAGCTGGAATGGTTGTAAATGTAAAGACGCGTGTTCAGCCCTCATAAAATAGCATGCTCCGCACTAGAAATAAAAGTAGAAACTATTTTTCATGTCAGCAGATTAGCCACCTGTGGAGGACTGGTCGCCACCTGAAAAGGATCAGAGAAGATCTTGCCTTCAGTTTAACAGAGTACTGCACTTCAGAGCCGCAGCCAGCTGTTTAATAAAAACAGCGAGACTAGATAAGTATATTCAAATATCTCATCCTTTGATCAGGGTAATGTCTCCAGGGATCCTAACCTTGTTCGTGTTAGGGTGACATCATCTTTTCTTCTGCTCATAAATCATAAACATTGACTCACCATTTCACCAGCAGCAAATACAAAACTGAAGCAAAGAAAAATAACAACCTCATGTGGTTAAATTAACATGGCAGCACAAACTCACCAACAAGGAGTGCAATATTTCAAAGAAAAGTTTGTGTTCCTCACTTAGGCCCTGATTACGAGTTTGGCAACGGCGGCCTGACTGACAGATTACAAGCAGGGTGGTTTGACCTCCTGAAGACCGCTGCCACCACCGACATGTCTGAGGGTCAGAGGCGGCCCATAGAGCCAATCTTGGCATTGTTTCTGTCTGGTTAATCGCTAACTACCTTTCTGCAAACTTTTATTATGGCAGGGACATCACTATGCGAGAGTGAGTGGAAAGCAGTTAAATTTGGCAAATTTTGTCCTGAGGGTGATTGTGTCCTTATGTCATGTCACTGGTGCACATAGAAAGTGCTCCAATACCTTTGGGTTGGGTTAGTACTATAACAAACTGCAAAAATATTAAAAACACAAACATACCCCCCTCTGGCTGAGATCACATTCTGGTGTGTCCAACAGTCAGCAGTGTGGAAAGCATAGGAATCTGGCTTGATTCTGCTGCCATGCAACTGCCAGCCCAGCTGGCAACTCCTAATACGACCGGCGGGGAGCCCGGCTGCTCTGCGAAGTGCTCGGTACTGCCACCGCACCAGTGTGTTTTGTCGGGGTGTCGCTTGAGCCGTCGATGGTGAAGTGGACGATACTGTAGTCCGTCAAGGTCAGCTCGATGTTGTGGGAGAACTTGGTTCTGCCGTTTGTGGAGAAGATGTGGTCCAGTGTGTGTCCCGCTCTGAGCATAAGGTGATTAATTGAGATAGGCTGATCGTGCTCATGTTTTCCATTAGCGTGGTGGAGTAGGTGTCGGACGGGTCTTCTAGGTGGAAGTTCAGGTCCCCTAGGAAGATGTAGAGTTGGAGTTGATTGCTAGGGGGGGGGCGATGAATTCCAGGATGGAGTTGTAGAAGTTGTGGTGGGGTCCCGGGGATTCCTCTGATGGTGGTTTTGGCGTCCTGGATGATGGTGATGCCTCCGATGGGTCTGTTGGAACGGTCACAGTGGATCATCATGTACTCGGGGGGTGTTGTGGCCGGTGCTGATGAGGGTGTGAGCCAGGTTTCGTGATGAACGAGGGGCGTGGGTGGTTATGGTGTCCCAGATTTCTGTGGGGTGCTTGCAGAGGGATCTGACGTTGAGTAAGGCGCAGTAGAGCTGTGGTCTCTGAAGGAGTGCCTGCTGCTGGTAGGTGGTCATGGTGGCTCTTGTGTCACATGAGAAGTGGCAGTGGTTACAGGTAAAAATGTCCTTTGGTGGAGCGTGGAGAGGCATTGCAGCAGTTGAGGTTTTGTAGCCTGGGTTTGAGATGTCTGAATTCTTTGGTGGAGTAAAGGCATCGGGTTGTAGGGTCCTGGCACTGAGCGCGGACGGGCACAGATGGGCTTGTCTTTGGGCGTGGCCGTGCAGTGACCTCCATTAAGTAGCTCTGGGATGAGGGAAGGGCAGACCTGTTGGGTCAGGGCTACTCACTGGAGTCATGCAGCAGCCTCCATTAAGTAGCCCTGGGATTAGGGATGGGCAGTCTGGGAGGTGGGAGGGCGTTGGGCTCGGCATGGGTGAGAACCGACAAGAACCGGTCAGAAAGTGGTATGGCCACAGGGACGCGTACACAGGGCACAAAAGGGGAAGAACAATACTGAGCAGGAATTAGAAGCCAAACAAAAGAAATGCGAAGAGGGAACATAAAAAAAAACACTCCAAAGAAGAGCAAGTAGAAATAAAAGCCAGGTGAAGATGCAGGGGCACAAGGCCGGGCTAGAACCAGTGGCGCTCCGCTCTGAGCAGGAGGACTGGTCAGTGCCTCTCTGCTGCAAGGCTGGGTGGGGGAAGTGGCGACCAGACTGTTTTCAGGATAAGAGAAGCATCAGGATTGGATGGAGTGGGGTAACACAGTACTCCTTTTACGTCTTGGGATCTGTGTCTGCAATCCCAAGCTGTTACAAAGCTACTGGATTGATGTGGAAGTAGTGCGCATTACGGGTTGGCTGTCGCAAGACAGACTGCCAATCTGACATTCACACTCCGCACTTGTTGTTGTGTCATCCCTGCTGCTGTCAATCAGCAGTGATCACACCTGCCCTCACATTCGCCGGTAGAAAGCACATTGCAGAAATGATTTAGACCATTTAATAAATATATTCAATGTTGGTGTACTACTGCTCTTGAAGCAAGCGGAGCGACGCCTCTCTGCCCTAAAGGAGTAACAGCTGCAGATGAAGGAACAACATGGATAGCAGAGGCACAACCATCCTTAACACAAATAATTTTAAGGGCATCTGGCTGAGGTGGAAAAAAACATAACACAATTTTCTCCCACATACAGGACGGGTACAGCACTGGTAGCTAATACACTAAAGAGTGAGTCAGAGGCCTTAAAGGACTGTTGTGCAATTTCCAGAAACATACAAGACGTCCAAAGCATCTAGGAGAAACAGCTAAACCTGTTCTGAAACTAACATACATTCATGACTCATGTAGTATGATGGACACTCAGCTAACTAGTGTGGTACTGTCAGGTCTTCATTTGAGCCAGTTGTTGCTGGTAGTCTTCCAGCACTCATTTTTGGGGGCTAGCTAGCACTTATTTTTCCACATCAGATATTGACTGGGGATAACAGAGGGAAAAGCACTCAAAGTTCAAAGACGGAGAAAGACAGACAAGCATTGAAAATGCAATAGGTCTCGCAATAGAATAGTTAGAAATTTTTCGTTTTGCAAATGGAAGAGTGGTGTTGCGTGGATGAGTGGCGTTGCGTGGATGAGTGGCGTTGCGTGGATGAGTGGCGTGTGTGAGTGGCGTTGCGTGTGTGAGTGGTGTTGCGTGTGTGAGTGGCGTTGCGTATGTGAATGGCGTAGCGTGTGTGAGTGGCGTTGCGTGTGTGAGTGGCGTTGCGTGTGTGAGTGGCGTTGCGTGTGTGAGTGGCGTTGCGTGTGTGAGTGGCGTAGCGTGGATGAGTGGGGTTGGAATGCAATAGGTCTCACATTAGAAAAGTTGTAGTTATTGGTCTTGTAAATGACATAATTTATTTATTTTTGCGATGTTAAAATTGCTATATTGATGGCTTTGTCATTTACAATGCCAATAGTTATAACGTTTGCAAATGTGACACCTATAGCATTTGGAATGCAACATGTTTTGTATTTACGTGACTTATATGGCAGCTCTGGTCGTTATGCTACATCTCTAGATAGTTTTATCTTCCACAAATGTGACACCTATTGTAACACAATATGTGTTGTGAGGGTGAGTGAGGGTGAGGGGTTGAGGGTGAGGTGTTGAGGGTGAGGAGTTGAGGGTGAGTGAGGGTGAGGGTGAGTGAGGGTGAGGGGTTGAGGGTGAGGCGTTGAGGGTGAGTGAGGGTGAGGCTGAGGTGTTGAGGGTGAGTGAGGGTGAGGAGTTGAGGGTGAGTGATGGTGAGGGTGAGTGAGTGTGAGGGGTTGAGGGTGAGTGAGGGTGAGGGTGAGTGAGGGTGAGGGGTTGAGGGTGAGTGAGGGTGAGGGTGAGGGTGAGTGAGGGTGAGGCTGAGGGGTTGAGGGTAAGTGAGGGTGAGTGAGAGTGAGGGTGAGTGAGGGGTTGAGGGTGAACGGTTGAGGGTGAACGGTTGAGGGTGAGTGAGGGTGAGGGTGAGGTGTTGAGGGTGAGTGAGGGTGAGGGGTTGAGAGTGAGTGAGGGTGAGGCATTGAGGGTGAGTGAGGGTGAGGGTGAGTGTGGGTGAGGGTGAGTGAGGGTGAGTGAGGGTGAGGGTGAGTGAGGGTGAGTGAGGGTGAGGGTGAGTGAGGGTGAGTGAGTGTGAGGGGTTGAGGGTGAGTGAGGGTGAGGGGTTGAGGGTGAGTGAGGGTGAGGGGTTGAGGGTGAGTGAGGGTGAGGGGTTGAGGCTGAGTGAGGGTGAGGGTGATTGAGGGTAAGGGGTTGAGGGTGAGTGAGGGTGAGGGTGAGGGTGAGGGGTTGAGGGTGGGTGAGGGTGAGTGTGGGTGAGGGTGAGTGAGGGTGAGGGTGGGTGAGGGTGAGTGAGGGTGAGTGAGGGTGAGTGAGTGTGAGTGAGGGTGGGGGTGAGTGAGGGTGAGTGAGTGTGAGTGAGGGTGAGTGAGGGTGAGGGGTTGAGGGTGGTTGAGGGGTTGAGGGTGAGTGAGGGTGAGGGGTTGAGGGTGAGAGGGTGAAGGTGAGGGTGAGTGAGGGTGAGGGTGAGGGGTTGAGGGTGAGTGAGGGTGATTGAGGGTGAGGGGTTGAGGGTGAGTGAGGGTGAGGGTGAGTGAGGGTGAGGGTGATTGAGGGCGAGTGAGGGTGAGGGTGAGGGGTTGAGGGTGAGTGAGGGTGACTGAGGGTGAGTGAGAGTGAGGGTGAGTGAGGTGTTGAGGGTGAGGGGTTGAGGGTGAGTGAGGGGGAGGCTGAGGGGATGAGGGTGAGTGAGGGTGAGGGGTTGAGGGAGGGTGAGGGTGAGGGTGAGTGAGGGTGAGGGGTTGAGGGTGAGTGAGGGTGAGGGTGAGGGTGAGTGAGGGTGAGTGAGGGTGAGTGAGGGTGAGGGTGAGTGAGGGTGAGGGTGAGGGGTTGAGGGTGAGTGAGGGTGAGGGTGATTGAGGGTGAGGGGTTGAGGGTGAGTGAGGGTGAGGGTGAGTGAGGGTGAGGGTGATTGAGGGCGAGTGAGGGTGAGGGTGAGGGGTTGAGGGTGAGTGAGGGTGACTGAGGGTGAGTGAGAGTGAGGGTGAGTGAGGTGTTGAGGGTGAGGGGTTGAGGGTGAGTGAGGGGGAGGCTGAGGGGATGAGGGTGAGTGAGGGTGAGGGGTTGAGGGAGGGTGAGGGTGAGTGAGGGTGAGTGAGGGTGAGTGAGGCTGAGGGTGAGTGAGGGTGAGTGAGGGTGAGGGTGAGTGAGGGTGAGTGCGGGTGAGGGTGATTGAGGGTGAGTGAGGGTGAGGGTGGGTGAGGGTGAGTGAGGGTGAGTGAGGGTGAGGGTGAGTGAGGGTGAGTGAGGGTGAGTGAGGGTTAGGGGTTGAGGGTGAGTGAGGGTGAGGGTGATTGAGGGTGAGTGAGGGTGAGGGTGAGTGAGGGTGAGGGTGAGTGAGGGTGAGTGAGGGCGAGGGTGAGTGAGGGTGAGTGAGGGTGAGTGAGGGTGAGGGGTTGAGGGTGATTGAGGGTGAGTGAGAGTGAGGGTGAGTGAGGGGTTGAGGGTGAACGGTTGAGGGTGAGTGAGGGTGAGGGTGAGGTGTTGAGGGTGAGTGAGTGTGAGGGGTTGAGGGTGAGTGAGGGTGAGGGTGAGTGAGGGTGAGGGGTTGAGGGTGAGTGAGTGTGAGGGTGAGGGTGAGTGAGGGTGAGGCTGAGGCGTTGAGGGTGAGTGAGGGTGAGTGAGAGTGAGGGTGAGTGAGGGGTTGAGGGTGAACGGTTGAGGGTGAGTGAGGGTGAGGTGTTGAGGTTGAGTGAGGGTGAGGGGTTGAGAGTGAGTGAGGGTGAGGCGTTGAGGCTGAGTGAGGGTGAGGGTGAGTGTGGGTGAGGGTGAGTGAGGGTGAGTGAGGGTGAGTGAGGGTGAGGGTGCCACTGGTGAACGATCACAGACACCCAAGGATAGGCTTCCTTCCGTGATAATTATTGAAAATATGATAAAGTCTCCTCAAATTTAAAAAAGTGTACTTATTTAACATAGAAGCTTTGACACCAATAGGCACAGCACCCTAGAGAAACAGTGAATCGGATAATTAAGGGCAAGTAAAGAAGTGGGAATCAGCCTGGGTGTCAAAGGATCAGGCACTCAAACACTAAGAGTAGCAATTGGCAGGAAAATCCAGTAATACCTTCAACATATCCTCAGAAGTGCCAAGCCAGCTTAAAGCTCACCAGCAGAATACATATACCCCCAGTTGCTCAACAATTCGATCAGAGGGTACCCATGCAACACCAACAACCCGTTTGCGGAGAACCCGCCACTTTAAACATGCGTTCGAAAATAAGATGCGTATCTCTTGAGGGCACGGATGGATGAGAGACCAGAGGAACGTGTTGTTGACTATAAATAATTGCATTCGGAGAACAACCAGCCCTGAACAGCAGCAGTACTGTGGGTCACGGTGAAAGAGAGATGTCGGTCACGTGGCTCTTCCGGGAAGCGGGCTGGCGGGCTCCCCTGGGCATCACCGCAGGGCACCTCTGACTAAAACTCCAATCCCTTGTTTAACAGCCCTGTCAGATCGCAATCTGACAGCCAGGACGCGCAACTAGCAAAAACACACAAAGAAAAAAAAAGAAGTTTACAAGGACCGTACAACGTGTTTTACTTTCAACAAAAACACAAGGAGTCAGGCTGCAGTGCCTACTCGAATGATTTAATAACCAGACGGCACATAAATGGCAAACCTCTTAGAAAGTGAATTTTCCCCAAAAAGAAATGTATTTCACAACGTTAAACGAGTAAGCGGATGGGCGCTTGAGTCCACGCTCACTCACTCGGATTACATAATCAAATGAAGGTACTACGGCCGCAGGCCAGACAGCGGAGGTAAAAGTTTTGTCCGCGGGCACTAGGAGTGCAATGGTTCATACGGAAAACTGGCATGCAGTACCCTAAAGCAGAGTGCCTACTTGCATTTGAGAAGTGCTGGAAAACAGCGGAGCGCGTAGGATTCAGATAAACATAGGCACAGCTACCGAGAATGAATGTATAAAAACTCCTTCATTGTTTTGAAGTCACAACAAACAAGCCAGAGATAAGAATGTACACAGGCTGATAACAAGCTTCTGTGATCTGCGACACGGCGGGCAGGGGAGGGGGCGGAGCGGGGAGAGGGGAGAGGTGCGACACGGCAGGCAGGGGAGGAGAGTAGGAGGAGGAGGGGGAGGAGAGTAGGGGAGGCACGGCCTAGCGGCCGTGCGCTTGAAAGTAAATAAACAAGTTTCTGTGATCTGCGACACGGCGGGCAGGGGAGGGGGCGGAGCGGGGAGAGGGTGTGAAAACAGCAGGGGCCTGGAGTGCGGCTGAGGGAACTGATGTGCACGCGCTTTTAAGCTCAATGCACATGCGCATTGAGCTTAAAAGTCACGGGCACTGCAAGGAATCGCCACGATTCCTTGCTTGTTAGTTAAAGAGTGGTTAAGCCGCAATAGTCTCGCAAGCTCGATGCGCATGCGCATCGACAGGCGAGACCTAAAAAACTGGTGTATTGCATTGTATTGTATTGTATATGGCATTTTTAACCCCCTGGGTGATCATGACGAGGTCAGCTCTTCATGAGCCACGGCGCTCCGGTGCTCATGACGAGCTGAGCTCGCCATGACCGCGCTCGTTCCGTGGAACGCTCGCACGCTGGGCTGATTCCCCTGCTGTGCTGAGCGTTCTACTGGAACGGGTGTGGTCATGACGAGCTCAGCTCGTCATGAGCACCGGAGCGCCGTGGCTCATGACGAGCTGACCTCGTTAGAGCACCGGGGCGCTGTACACGCCCCCCCGCTCCCCAGCACAGCAGGGGAAAACAGCCCCGCAGGGAAGGTGATAAAGCGCAACAAACATCCTATGCGTACCCTGGCGCTGTAGAACGTGACGCAAACCATCATAAACTGAGAAAGTAGACTCACATTGACAGCACAGCCCGGGAAATGATCCGTTTCTAGTAAACAACCATGTTTTAATCCTTTTTCTGAACAGAGACAGAGACAGAGCGTTGCAACGTCTAATGTCAAGTGGTAATTCATTCCATAGTTTTGCAGCAGCAATACTGAAAGCCTTCCCTCCCATTCTAACCTTAATGAACTTTGAGACTTTCACCAAACAGGCGGATGAGGAACGAAGGCTCCGAGTAGGAGTATACCAGACCAGTTTCTTTTGTAGGGGCCTGGGGCTAAGTCCATGCAGGGCCCTGAATGTAATGCATAGTGACTTAAAATTTATTCTTTGCAACACTGGTAGCCAGTGTGAATCAGCTAAACACAGTGAAGCAGAAGAATCTCGTGGTTTGGACAGAACTAATTTGGCTGCCATATTTTGAACTCCCTGCAATCGCAGACTCAGATATTTAGGTGACTCCAGCAGTAGGGCGTTGCAGTATTCAAGTCTGCTTAGAATAACGCCTTGCACTATTGGGGCTCTGGCCGATTTTGGAAGTAACGGCAGGATCTTTCTCAGTGCTCTGATCAAACCAAAACAGCATCCCACCGTTTTGTTTACTTGCATCTCCAGTGACAAATTGGCACAGAACATAGCTCCTAAATTACGCTATGTTTTAGTCGGAACCGGGGGAGAGGAAGTTGTAAAGGGCCAAAACATTTGAGGGAGGGGCAGAGGAATCCTCCCGACTGTACAGTGTAGGATTTTGGTTTGATCTGAATTAAATTATAGGGAGTTGTTACAAAGCCACTGCGCTGTGTAATGCATGCAGGCGTGAAAATCCTCCAAGGCGTTTGCTTGAGTTCCATCTAAGGACAGGATAATCTGGGTGTCATCGGCATCGTTTACCAGTTTTACGTTGTGGACCCGAATTATGTTAATCAAGGGGCTGAAATAGACATTGAACAAAATTGGGCTGATGGCATATCCTTGAGGAACACCATGCCAGATATTGGAAAAGGCAGATTGAAATGGAGGAAGAGCCACTGCCTGGTGTGAACGGATAAAGCATGGATAACTGTGTCTGGTAGTGGATTAAAGAGGCCTGTGGTGAGTTCAAGACTGCACAGCCTTGGTTTTTGGTACACCAGCAGTCATTCTTTTGTAAACTAAGCATTCAGTACTCTTTATTAGTGGGTTCCATATCTTGCACTGGAGTTTTACTGTTCACCGTTTGTTCAGTTTCCTAGCTTTAGGTTCCGTAGTTTTGGTGCAGTTATTTAATTTATATTGACATTTATATTCTCCCTTTGTTACAAAGTTACTTGTATCCCCCTATCACAAAATAAAAAATTGAAGGGCGAAGCAACAAATCCTACTTTTCATTTCCATGAACATTTTTCAGTGCTTGAATATTACCCCTATGGAGGTCAGATATGTTCCCCGGGAAAATATAGGGGTCTCACATCAAGTATTGTGAAATAGTCCCTGCTTCATTAGGCCGGCTCACCAGCCTCAGAAAGAGGGTGTGGAGGGCAGTGGAGCACATTTCCTTAGGCCTCACTGCTTGATGAGTCCTCACAATTTGCTATTGGTGAGGCTGTCAGAAAGTGCAGCATGTTTCACAAGATGAGTCACTGTAATTGTAGCCTGTGCTATGAAACAGGCCATGCTCACAGTGCCAAGCCACACTCACAGGTGACTGTGTGTGGAAAGTAGGAGTGCACAGGCCTTGAGACCGTGAACCATATGTCCAACACCAAAGCATCTCCTGCTTTGCATGCTGTACCACTAGAAAAGTGGAAGTGAGGCAGTAACAGCCTCACTATTGAGCAGCCACGGTCTGTGTTGCATCCTGTCTGGAAATTATGCAGGTTGGAGGCTGAGGAGAGCATGTCTTAGCTCATGCAGGACCTCCTAGCCTGCTGTAAGTGTCGCTGACTGCCACTTTATTTATAGCTCGGGTGACCAGACGTCCCCGTTTTTACAGAAGTGTCCCAACACTTTTCTCCAAGTGGCTCAAATGTCCCTGTTTTCAAACAGTGTCCGGGTTAAACACAGAAATGTCCCTGTTTTTCATTGTTCCGGTTGATCATGTGCGTGCATGCTTTCTTTGCACTGTTTACGGCATGTGTCGTCACGGAGGAGGGAAATCCCAAGAGAAAATGTCTCTCTTCAAAGGATTTCCCTTCTCCTTTTACACGCAGCACCACCTACGTCATCGTACCAGCCATATTTGAACAATTGCATATCATCAAAACTGAATCTTCGCTAGAGGAGGAAATAGTGATATTAAGGTGCAACCCCAGTTTATGAACTTTCTGAACTTCTGTGATATGTTGAGGCTGTGTGTTTGCTGCTCCCCCAGATGTTCCACCTAGAAGTACACGAAACAGAAACTTTAAAGTATTTCTGAATGTTAGGATGAGTGTCCGATAACACATGCGGTGATGACGTCCCCAACGTCCTCCTCAAGCTCCAACCATTCATTTCTACCAGTTCCAAGATCAGATCAGAAATCCTGTGTTCTCCATATCAAAGCTATGTCTTCACCTTTTGACTGATTTATAGCTGAGGTGTGAAACAATCACTTAAGCACTTTAGAATATTTCACTAGACTGAGTGGCCTGTATTAGAATTAGTGAACTACACAATTTCCGCTGTTACCGTTTTATTAATAACAACAAAAGATTTACGCTGTTCCCTGGGGAGTATGAATGAGGGCGTAACCAAGCCCAACAAGAAGAGGGGGGCACGTAGGGGGGGATGCCCCTTCCGGAACTAAAACCTCACACACCCAGCAAGCTAGGTGTCATGCTTCATCATTTGGGTTTTGCTCCTCGTCAAACTGGCGCTGCAATGTTTGACGGGCTCCCACAAAGGGGCTCTTTACCGGAGATCTTTTGTTCCTGCCAGTTGGTGCATGTGGGTATGAGGGTTTTAGGGAAAGTGTAGACATGTGTGTGAAAGTGGGAATTTAAAAAAAAGTTAGTAAATCCACTGAAATTTTTAATGGTGTGGTTCACAACTTTATTAAAAACAGTGAGCAGAATATGACACGCTAGTGCATTGACCCAGCAGTGTCTTAATCTACCTGAAAGTCAACATGTTTCATGCTCGGAAGAGCAATTCGTCTGGACCTAAAAATCAAGAGGTGGGTGCTACACAGCAAGGGAAGGGGTAGATACTATCTTCCACTCGGTTAAATCAAGGCAGGCCAGGCGGTCCTGCAGTCTCTAAGTGGGACCTAAGAGAGGGCGACAAAAAAGGAACATCTTACTGCCCACAGTGCATACTGTAATCAAACTAGGTCACCACCGTTGGTTACTTGCTCATTCATAACAAAAGTGATGGGTGGGGAGGGGTTCTATAATTAATAGTATAAGTGCCTAGTAATTTACTCAGGTCAAGACAATGCAATCAATCCAATGTAGGAGTAAATACGGGTCAGGTGTGTGACTGAATCGGGGGTCACCAGGGGCTACAACTGTAAAAAAGAAGTAAAATATTCGCTGGAATTCTCACCCTACTTAGACATAAGAATGGCTTCAACGGTCGTCTCCTATGTGCTTGATACCCTAAGGTTGAGGTACCTAAGTAAGGGGGAGACAGGAGTAAAAGTTGTGATTAAAATAGGTTGTGACCGAGGACTGGCTGTTAGGTAACCAGAATGCACTGGGTCAGCATGAGGTGGGGGAGCAGCGAGCTGAAAGTCATGCATCCCTGGGGGGGCAGCTCAGTCTATTATAAAGTACGGCAATGAGCGCGGTGCACAGCGTAATTGTAGTTTAAATTTGATTTATAGTGTGCTTTTTCTACTTAGTTCAAGTTTGGTTGCTCCTACTGGTGGTGTAACCGTCCGTTTACACCAAATAATCCAAATGTCATTACAGCATGCTCATAGATTATGGGCAGCTCAGTCTCCCATTCAGCAACTTCAAAGATTTGCAGAAGCGCCTCACGTAATCACGCGGACAGCGATACCACCCGGCCCCGCTCGTGGTGATGGGGCAGTGCGAGGGCGGCAGCGCGGCCACACAAGACACGCGTTTTATTAATGACTCAAGAGGCATGTCAATTGTGTTGTTTCTCCTATGGATAAATAGTAAGGCTTATTAAACTATACACACTCCTGCCTTGTACGACGCATCAGGTAATTTATAGTGCCTCATGATGCTGTCAAGCCAGAGCGCTGTTAATAGCACTGAGCAAAGCAGTGTCTGGCCCACACTGCTGTGGCAACCGCAGTCAGGTGACTGACAGATTCTGACCTAACTGGGGGGTGGTTCAGCTGCGCTTATTGGCTTCACTCACCGCAGCTGCATATTCACGTGACATGATGACATCACGGAGTGCAACAGTGTCCCATGATTTGCCCAATGAGCAGCGGCGGCTCTAGGCTCATGGCGGCCCTGGGCAGGGAGCGTAGGTAGGGACCCCCGGAGGAACGCAGGCGCAGAGGCCAGTGAAGAGGGGGTATCCATCCTCAGAGGATTATTATATAAGGATATATATTGGGGTGGTGACCCCTGAGGTTTGGCGGCCCTGTGCAGGGTGCACAGCTTGCACATGCCTAAGGCCGCCCATGCAATGACAATGCAGAGACACGACTAATAGGCAGGCCCGGCCACTATCAGCGCGAGCAGACAGGCAGTCATTTCACTGACCAGCGCTGGGGTGCGTGCTGCGGTGGGGCTGGGCAGTGCCCCGACCGGGTCTGATTGCTCACCTGACAGAGAGTGAGTGGATTTGGTAAATATGTAGGTAGCACTCAAGTTCTTGAAAATATTATTACAGCCTGACTGAGCCTCAGCTCACTGCTCTCCCCAGGCTGCCTGGTGCTGTGGCGGACTGGGCAGCACTACACGAGTCAGCTGAGTAAATTTATGATGGCAGCTGAACTCCTGCTATCATGATTGCCAGGGAGGAGCCAGGAGTCCTGGTCGGCGCTGGCTGGCTAAGGCAGAATCTCAATCATTGTTTCTGCCACCCGGTGTTCACGATGGAACAGTGGCAACAGGCGTCCGACCTATGCTGTGGCTGGCTGTAGGTTCAATTTCCTGCCTGTGCCCCAACCCGAGCCCCCCAGAAATTGCTGCTGCCCTGGCAACTCCAACACGTGTCCGACCTTGACTCTTAGCAGATTCCTCTGAAGCACTCTACATTACTGAAGATCAGCACATGCTCACCACAGCTTAATCACCAACAAAATCTGTGTGCTCAAGATCGATTTATTTTTCCTGACTTAAATATGGCAAATCCATTGCTAGTTATGCACTTACCAGTCCTTCCATGACACTCTAATAGTTGCTCTGACCGACACTCGGCACAGGCAATGGTCTTACAATAATTCATCATGACTTTGAGTCCGAGAGAGCTGAGCAGGTCTGCTGAGTATCTTTAAAAGACCTGCGGACGCCCCTCATAGCAGCACTGCCACCAGTTCTGCAGCTGAGAGCTCCTCTCACCAGCATCCGTCCGTCGTGACTGAGACAGACTTCAATACCTCATTGCTACGGCAGCTCATTGTCTGCAGCCGACCGAGTGAGTGAGTATGTGACACAGTGACCCGTCCAAACGTGGCTGCAGTCAGGCTCCACAGTGCCATTCCATGTGTGGTGCTTTGCAGCAGTTATAAGATCTTCTTAGAGTTTCTCATTGCTCAAATGGGTGTAACTCAGATGGATGATCATCAGGGCCGGACTGGGAGCCACAACTAGCCCTGGCAAAGTGCTCGGCCGGCCCCCCCTCCCCACTCGGGGGTTGGAGGGGCCGCCGAGCACTTTGCCGGGGCCGGTTTTCGGCCGATTGTGATACAGGGCCGATTTTGCAGCTATGCTGCAAAAGCAAGCGGCCCTGTAACAAAAACAGCCCCCAGGGGCACAAAACCAGCCCCCACCCGTGCGGCGCACCGGAGGATTGCCCAGTGCCCGCTATGGCCCGCTATTGCCCAGTGCCATGATGATCATGTAAAAGGGGGCACAGGGAAGACAAGCATTTGCAATGCAATAGGTCTCGCATTTACGTGAGTTTAAGCTATTGGCATTGTAAATGACAATGCCTTTTATTTATGCTTTAAAAACAAAAATAAAAGGCATTGTCATTTGCAATGTCAATAGCTCAAACTCTCGTAAATGCGAGACCTATTGCATTGCAAATACTTGTTTTAAGTTGACACTTTTTTTTTACATTGGAATCACTAATAGCCATATTATACTGAATTAACAAGCAAATACAATTATTAAAAGACACAGTAAAATAAGCCCTAAATTTATCGCACACAGTAAATCTTTGACCGCAACATTTGTAACATAGCACCAGAGGTTTGTAGACAAACGGACAGAAGAGTGATAAAACCCCCGCCCCCACTCCACTTCTAAACAGGACACAAGGAATTTTTATGGTGGAACAAAAGGATCCTACAAAACTTGTGCTTATCTCGAGGAAGTGCATTCCTCAAAGGCTCTGTGAAAACTAGCAGAAACGCGGGAATAAGCCCCCAGTAACAACACAGGTTGTTTATGGACTGTTACCAGAGCTATTATAAACATTAAACCAGGAGAAATTGGAAGTTGACCCCAACGACTGTTTAAACCTATGCACACAAAAAAATATGAGACACACACTGATTAGCAGCAGGCACAATAACCTACAAAGTTACATGCAGATTTGATGGCTAAAAAGAAACAAGCATTGGCATAGCCAATAGGTCTCGCTTTTGGGATCTTATAAGTGTTTAGCCATGCAACACTTGATGTTGTTTTTCTGGAGACACCGGCACACAGGATCCCACCCTTTACGTGGCGCTTCCCTCCATATTCGCTGCTAGACGAAGTCTTCAGGGGGGAACTCGCCAATGAAATTGACTGTTTTTTTGACGTTAATGTGGGCTCAGTTGAGAGCTTCCAAACATTATGGGAGACGTTTAAGGTATATATACGCGGGGTTGCCATGTGCAAACACTCCAGTGTCCTAAAATCCATTAGACAGAGGCTTCACTGCCTGGAACAACAGCTTTCAGAGCTTGAGAAGAAACAACGGGCGGATCCCGGGGGGGACTCTATAGAACAGATTAAAAGGCTGGTGACAGAATACAACTCGGAGGCTGACAGGGAGGTCCAACACATGGGTAAATACGCCACGGCCCGTACTTATGGTGAGGGCGAGAGGCCCGGCTCTCTACTGGCTAAATTAGTCCGAAGCGAGAGGCGTCCACTTATGGTGGGTGAACTACTGTCGAGTTCCGGGGAGATCCTCACTGATGAAGAGCAGATTATCGGGGAATTCAGAAGGTACTATTCCACCCTCTACGAATCTAGGTCATCGGACATGGAGGGGGCGATAGACGATTACTTAAGCTATATTAAAATGCCGCACCTGTCAAACTCGCAAAGGGAATTCCTCATGATGCCCATTCAGAAGGAGGAAATAGTTGAGGCACTGGATAGCATGAGAGCTGGTAGCGCTCCAGGAGCAGACGGGCTAACTGTAGGCTTCTACAAGGCCTTTATAGATCAATTGCTGCCTTTCCTCTCCACATTGTTCGACGATATATGCTCGGAAGGCAGCATGCCTCCGTCCATGCGGGAGGCACTCATTGTTACTCTCCTTAAACCAGGGAAGCCCCCTACTGAATGTGGGTCGTACAGACCCCTATCACTGATCAACGTCGACACAAAACTGTATGCCAAGGTGCTGGCGACGCGTCTTGCACTACTTGCCCCGGAACTAGTAGCCCCAGAACAGGCCGGTTTTATCCCCTCTAGGAACCTCACGTACAACATACGCACGGTACTGGGGACTATGCAACATGTAAAGCCGGAGAATAAGGCGTTGGCGGTATTTCTGGACATGGAGAAGGCGTTCGACTCGGTGGAGTGGCCCTTCATGTCGAGAGTGCTTAGAAAGCTGGGACTGGGCGAACCATTTCTACAAATGATAGGGGCGTTGTACTATAAACCATCGGCCAGGCTGCGGTTAGGTAACAAAGTCACCGAAAAGTTTCCCATATGTAGAGGCACTAGACAGGGCTGTCCCCTCTCACCATTGCTTTACGCACTTGTGGCGGAGCCTCTGGCGTGTGCACTTCGAGAATACCATAGCCATGAGGGTATTAGTTTCCCTACATATAAGATATGCATCTCCACATATGCGGACGACACACTTTTGTACGTCAGGGACCCGGAACTTAACCTCTCCCCAGTACTCAGGGAGGTGGTGCAGTTTGGAGCACTGTCTGGACTAAAAGTGAACTGGAACAAATCGGTGGCGTTCCCGCTGACTCCAGTGACTGGGGAATTTGTGATGGATTATCCACTACAGTAGTCGAACGACCCGGTTCGATACTTAGGTATCCAACTACATCCGGATCCGGATATTTTAGTCAGAGAAAATTATGGAGTCGCATACACTAGGTTGACTGAAGATGTCGATAGATGGTGCAAATTACCGTTGTCCCTAGCGGGCCGTATCGCACTGATGAAAATGATAGTCCTCCCGAGGTTTTTGTTCCTTTTTAACAATATCCCGGTGATCCTCTCGAAGGCCTTCTTCAAGACAATGACTCAGACCCTCACGCGCCTGGCATGGGGGGGAAAGCAACCGAGGGTACAGTGGCAAGTTTTAACACTCCCGTATGAACACGGCGGCTTAGGGGCCCCGGATTTAGAAAGGTACTATAGGGTTGCCCAAGTGGCACATTTACATACCTGGATACACGGAGATCGCAATATCCCGCACGTGATCTTGGAGACCCTATTCACTCACCCCCTCCCTTCACCGGCTACTGTGTTTGAGCGGGCTACGCGCCGGATGGGTACCTTGGACTCCATCACGGCGACGAATCACGCCTGGCACTCCCTGGCCAAACGACAAGTTCACACAGTACTGTACTCCCCTCTTGTTCCGATAGACTGGGCAGTTTGGCTTGCGCCACTGAGGAAAAAGGGAGTCACACGCGCACTACAACAACTAGGAATATCTACGCTGGGTGACTTATTTAAGGATGGGATGGTGATTTCCTGGGAATCACTAGTACCTCCCCGGAGGCCGATAACGCCGCTGCACCGTTTCCACTTCCATAGGGTCCGTGCGGCGCTGCAAGCCCTGCTAGGTTCGACTATGGTGGAACCTCCTGAACTGCCGGAGCTAACATACGTTATAAAAACACAGTCATCCAGCAACCTGATTTCGCGGCTATACAAGGCAGGGCAGCTACACGGGGCACAGCCACCCTCGAAAGCCCGATTGGCATGGCAGCGGGACCTGCAGGTGGAGATCAGTGATTCAATGTGGAAATACTGCTGCTGCAATACCAAAAGAGTGTCACTTAATGCTCGACATAGACTCATACATTTTAAATTTTTACAAAGAGTATACTACACTCCTGAACGCCTGCACAGATACGGTCTCCGACAGTCGTCGGAATGCGAACGCTGCCATGCACCGGTGGCGGACTTCCTGCACCTAGCATGGTCTTGCCCGGGCATTAACAACTTCTGGGCAGACGTGTTTCTGGAATTGGGTCAAATGCTCGAGACTGAGCTCCCAGCAGACCCTGCATTGGCGTTGTTGGGTCATTCCAGGATTCTACCCCCAGCGATACGTCGCCTGGCGGATATGGGGCTAATTATGGCTCGACGAGCGGTGGCACAGTGTTGGATAGGGGGCCCTCTCCCGACCAAAGGCAGATGGGCTAGGGACATGCTGTACGGCTGCACCCAGTCACAACTATATAGCGAACTTCTACCTCCTGTCAGTAGACCTAAAAATGTTTGGGACCTGTATTTAACTTACGTTGCCAATAAGGAAGCCGCGGCACCGGATCAGGAGGTGACGGAGCAGCGTCAAGTAGGAGAGGAGGGCCCTGAAGACTAGAAGTATAGTGTATGGAGGCCTTGGCGGGGAAGTGGGCGGGACTCCTGGGTCTTGGAAGAGGCTAGCGGGACACTAGACATTTGGGAACACCCACACTGGGCCACACGTACTATGGGGAGGTCTGCGGTGCTAGGAAGCCAGCTGAGTGGGCGGGAAGCGAATGGGGTGCGACTTGGGTGGGGGTGGTGAGGCATAGTGGCAATAGGTTTGTGTTGGTAGTAGGCACATGGGCAGACTGGGGGGGTGGGAGGGGGTTGGGCGGGTTAGTTACAAGGGTGGTTGTGGAACGGGATTTCGTTGGCAGACAGACACACTCATAAACAACGCTATCGCATAGTACACTACGAGAACACGCCTCCCGGGGTCAGTGGGGTCAGGGTGGGGGGTGACGGCGCACACGGAACATCCACTAAGTCGTACCAGACAAGTCTTGCCCCTCAAGAACCTTGGGATGACGGAGTGCTGGTTGTACGGCCTACAATATTTCTTTGTAACATGTGCTTCAGTTACCCTACATTGCTGCCGGCCCCAGGGTTGTAGGCGAAAAGCTGTGTGTGTGTACTGACAATGAATATAAGTTTATAACCCAAAAAAAAAAAACACTTGATGTTGTTTAATGAAGGATAATGTGCTGGTTAACTAAACACGTACAATGTCCCAAAGGCGAGACCTATTGCCTATTCCTTGGGGCGCCTTTTAAGTGTTTAGGTAGAGCTATTGACTTTGCACATTTTTCTAAGCTGTGCTGTAGAGAAGTGTGGCTGCTGTGCAGCATGCTAAGAAGTTGTAATTAAAGAGTGTAAGATGCACTGAGTGATACTGTGGTGTCGTTGAGTGATGCTGTGGTGGGGTTGAGTGATGCTGTGCTGGCCCTGAGTGATGCTGTGGTGGCCCTGAGAGATGCTGTGGTGGCCCTGAGAGATGCTGTGGTGGCCCTGAGTGATGCTATGGTGGTGCTGACTGATGCTGTGGTGCTGCAGAGTGATGTTGTGGCAGTGCATAGTGATGCTGTTGATACTGAGTGAAGCTGTGGTGTTCCTGAGTGATGCTGTGGTACTGCTGACTGATGCTGTGGTGATGCTGCGGTGAAGGTGAGTGATGCTGTGATGGCCCTAAGTGATGATGTTGTGGTGCTGAGTGATGATGTGGTGCTGCTGACTGATGCTGTGGTGGTGATAACTGATGCTTTGGTGGCCTGAGTGATGCTGTGGTGATGCTGAGCGATGCTGTGGTGGTGCTGAGTGATGCTGTGGTTGTGTTGACTGATGCTGTGGTGGGGCTGAGTGATATTGTTGTGTCTCTGAGTGATGCTGTGGTGGTGCTGAGTGATGTTGTGGTGGTGCTGGGTGATGCTGTGGTGGTGCTGGGTGATGCTGTGGTGGTGCTGGGTGATCCTGTGGTGTTGTTGAGTGATGCAGTGTTGGCCCTGCTGAACTGTGTACTGCTGCACCCGTGAGATAGCGCTTAATGCCACAACTCTATCCATTCCAAATGTAGTACATTGACAGCTTTAGCACTACCAAATGTAATGACTGCATTTATTCTCCTCTCGGGGATGAAGCTGTGTGGGGAGTTTGACCTTGTTAGGAACTTGTGACCCTACAGGGCACAGCGAGATACAGGGCGGAAGAAAAGGAGGAACGAGAGAAGCTTTAGAGCCGGAGACCTGGGACAATGAAGAGAGGGAGACCATGAAAAGTGAGAGGGGTAGAGAGATTAATGGAGATGTGGTGTACAATGAAACAGATATCGGGCAAAGGAGGGTCAATAGTGATAAAGATGGACTCATGGAAAGTGGGAGAAAGCTTTAAAATGGAAGGCAGAAAGAGACATGGTGATAGTGAAGCGAGAGAAGGTGAAGAGAGCCTGATATAACGAAGTAAAGCGAGGGGGTGGTTAGGCAATTAACGAAAGAGTGAAGAAAGAAAGGAAAAGCGGGCTTGTGAAAGAATGGTTAATGCAGCAAAGGAGGCATAGGGAGGTCGGGAGCGGGAGGAGTAAAGCGGAGAAGGAGAAGATACAGGGAAAGGGGGAGAATGATGGAGGGGCAAAGAGAGCAATAAAGAAATAAACGGAGTGGGGGCCAAGACATGCGCTGCTGACGAGAGAGGAAAGCCAGATGGCGCCTCTGCTCATAAGTGTGCGCCCATGCTCCAAAACTGCATTGGGTCTCGCATTTGCAAAGTTTAAAGTTATTGGTATTGTAAATGTCAATGTCTTTTATGTATTTGTTTTTAAAAACCAACAAATAGATAAAAGCTTTGTTATTTAAAATGTCAGTAGGTGAAAGGTTAATGCAAAACCCTGCAAAAGGAGGAGCTCCCGGGACTGCTCTGGTTTTTTAGGTCTCGACCTAAAGCATTGCTTTAGCAATGCTTATTTGTCGAGATGTCTAGTAAGCAGGCCGAAAAGTCTGCCAAAACGGATTAGCCACAGTTCATTTGACCTATGCGCGTGCTCAAACCAGCCACGTCACAAACCACCATTTGTCTGTGCCTTGCATCAGACTTCAAAGGAATGCGCTCCCGCCCCGCCCCCGCCACAGCAATGCCGAGAGCTTGTTAATCCTTCTTGTGAAAAGACCAGCCGCTGCCGCTACCCGTGAAAGTTTGCTCGAGCTGTCTCCTTCACTAATGCCCACCTCTCGGTCTTGTCTGTCTCACCTACCTCCAGCGAGCTGTCTCCTTCACTAATCAATTACGGTGTCAAATGCCTATATTTTTTTAACCTGTATTTTCAGTTTCATGGCGAGCGCAGCTTTATTTATATGCGGCTCGCCGTATTTACCTTAAAGTATTTTTTTATAAAGCTCCCCATGCCGCGCTTTCACCAAAATATGCTTCCCCAGTTCCCCTGCTGCATGTACGCCTCACGTTCAAGAAATCTGCGGGCGCCATTGTTCCCCCTCCCACCCCCATCCTTCCTCTAACAATGCCTTTCGTGTCCCTTGTTTTTTTTCTGCACTGGACGCAGTGTCATCTTTATAGTGTTTGCGTTTTTTTGGGGTCGTTTTCAATAATTGGGCAGCCCTCACAACCTCTGCCTCAGCAGGCTGCAGCACACAAAGTCACTACCTCAACTCTGGTTGCACACAGTGCTCCTGCCCAACACCCGCCTTCCTCACTATGAGGCCCGCAGCTTGTTATTTTTTTGCGATCGCGCTAGGCGACTCAAATGGCGCGCTGCAAACTGGAGTGAAAATCCGCCGTGAAGTACCTAGGCATCATCCGTTATTGTAATAACGAAACCAACTGCGATGGTGTTAGTTTCGTGCCTATGCCACCATGCTCAAGACGTCCCTTCCCCCACCGACTTCCAAGGGCACTCCCAACCACTTCCTGAAGTAAAGATGTTAGTTGCCTCTGTGCAGCACACCCAGCTCAGAGGCGGGAGCTGGGTGTTTTGTACCTGTAAAAAGCATGCGATTCGAGGCAAATGCGGCTGCATGCCACTTCCTGCAAGAAGATTTTTTATAACCGCGCGCGCAACACTTCACATAGCAGCTGCAAAGTTATCATATCGAAACCCGCTAAGACCCATTCCATCTTACCTTCTGTGAGGTCTGCGGGGTTTGTTATACTGCTGCTTCTAGTTCAGTTAGGCTAGTGATCAAGCAATCTTATTTTTCTCTCACTTGCGCCTCAAATAGTTAATATGTACGATGTACAAAGAAAACGTCATGTGCGCAATTACTGACCCGGGTACGTTTCCACCTTCTTCTCCATAATGTACGGTTTTGTTTACTCTTATCTGGTTTAAAGCGTTCCCTTGCATGCAGGCTGTCTTACATTCACCAGCACCTTCTTTCTCTCACACTTGGCGCCGGCACTTTGCCCTTCCCCCTCCCCCACCACAGAGCACGTCTTGTATGGCCGGAAACATTACTACGAAACTGATCGACACTTACTTCTAACCAGAAGTAAGTGGCCTCTACGTCACCTTCCGCTAACTGTATTGTCAATTGAATTTCTTTCAAGCCTGGAGGCAAAAATACTTGTAAGTTTCAGGGTCAATCAATATTTACACACCAGCTGCAGGCTCACAATGATGTCGTTTTAGGCTTCAGATCTTACTTTTGTTTAGGGAACCATTCTGCATTCGTTCCTATTTTTGAAGACTGTAGCAGCGGTTCTATCGCATTCAGTTTAACCCCTTCGGTGCTGATGACGGCTCCCGGTCGTCATCAGTTACTGTGGGCGTGTGCTGATGTAGCCGGGAGCCGTCATGACCACGCCCGCGATCGGAATGTGCCGCACAGGTGCAGAATTTCGGCCGCAGCCAGGGGGTTAAATACGCTAAGGATACAAAACGTAATCAGGAACTTTCATGATAGCATATTTCCATGAACACCCTGAGTGACCTCTTTTGCAGTTATTTATGCTCATTACTCACTCACATTTGCAGTGCACGGAGTAGGGGCTCTAACTTCAATCCGGTTTGATTTGAGTGAAGGGCTCGTCAGCACTTCTTTAGTTTTAAGTAAACTTCCTGTCCTGTTCATGTTCCATTCATAGTGCGATACTGAATGGAGCATGCCGGTACTTGTAGTTCTTACTTCTCCCAGCATGTCACTGTTTTGGTAAAGTCATTGGGTACGAGTGGTATAAATGTCCTGTACAGTTTCACAAAATAGTAATTCCACGCAAAAGTGGAAATACCTTTGCTTCTTGGTTTCCAAGTCTTTGAGTGCTTGTTGCAATTGAGAGTAGGTGGCAGTCAGAAAACAGGCATGGCAGAAAATAAGCAGCGCACTTAGCGTACGGTTTACTGCCTGTTGCTGTCTCTACTACTGATTGCTATCCGTGATCTGAAATGTCACATAGACAGAGGGTAACTGTTGCTATCACCAGCTGCTGCAAACCGTGACATTAGTAGCTATTACCTATATGCACAATGGGACATTAGTCTCATGGTTAGTGTGCATTGTGCGATGGTCATGTGACTATGCAGAGCTGGTACCAAGATTCAACAGCCAACTAAATGTACAGCTAGGCAGAACAAAGTGAAAGGCCTTCTCTACTCATATATAAACACGCATTTGCAATGCAATAGGTATCGCATTATTAGAGATTGAGCTATTGGTGTTGCATTATTTAGCAATGCCAATAGCTCAAACTTTAATAATGTGAGACCTATTGCATTGCAAATGCTTGTTTTAAAGGGCAGTGTATTAGTTTGCTGCTTGAATAATTTTATAGATTTTGTAACTTAATACAACATAATGTCTTCACTAAAAAAAAAATCTTATTTGCGTAATACACACCAAAATATATGCTGTTTAATTAAAGCATGGCGGGAGGAGGTCGAAGTTGTGCTGTACAGCTGTAGCAAAGTCTACGTTGTTAAGTAGAAACACCCGGTCACTCCTATCACTGTACACAGAGATGTTAGCAGGCTCGTCGCCTCTTTCTTTGCCGCACGGCTTCCTTTGTTCTTAATCTAAGATGCAAACGGATGCTGCTTTGATGTATGCAACAACCACATATATGCTGTTTAATTAAAGCACCATGGGAGGAGGCCCGGATTGTGCGGTCTCTTGTTAGGAGAGGCTCCCATAGTGAAAATAAAAAGCACTCCTATGACTGTACACAGTAATGCTGCCAGGCTCGTTCGTCGCCTGTTGCTTTGCAGTCGGGCTTCCTTTGTTTTTATTATATTATACATTACAGTAGTGATAGCAGTTTGGTGCTTAAATAATTCTATATATGTTGTAAGTTTAAATAATGTGATGTTGTTTCCCCTGTGTCAAGCACACGTTTACACTTCCTAACACTCCCCTGCTGCCTCTCCCAGGTGATACTTCTAACGGGACAGATACTGCCCTCCAGCATTTGTTTACTGTCTGGTATGCACGTCTTTGAACATTATCTATATTATCACCTTTTGTTAGTGATCAATTAGCAGCTAAAAGCAAGTGTTCTGTTATTTACACCATACTGAGACATTGCGCCGCAGCGAGACATAGAACCCTGGTGGGAAAGGCAGGGTAAACAATTCACTTGAGGAATGACAACATGAAATGCTGCCAGAGGTGGGCCTTCCGCTGGCTGCTCCGGTTTTCAACGGCAGTGTACTTTTCCGTTGCTTAAATAATTGTATTTATTTTGTAACTTAAAACAACGTAATGTTTGTTTTCTGTTTTAAATAAAGCACGGCGGGAGGAGGCCCACAATGTGCTGTCCGGTGGTAGCAGAGTCTACGATGATGAAAATAAAAACACCCTGTGACTTCTATCACCGTACACAGAGTATCACCGTACACAGAAATGTTGCGACGCTCAGAGTATACGACGGTGAAAATAAAAACACCCTGTGACTTCAATCACCGACACAGGGATGTTGCGAGGCTCATCGCCTGTTTGCTGTTTAATTAAAGCATGGCGGGAGGACGCCCGCATTGTGCTGTCCGGTGGTAGAGTGTACGATTGAGAAAATAAAAAGAGAGCAGGAGCAAGACACTTGAAGAGTGATGGAGGCAGGCCCGGCTAAAGGAATTTTTATTTGGGTGGGCCAAGGGTGCATTAGGGTGGGCCACTGCGGGCTCGATTTGTCAGATATATGTCTAGGCAGACCTGCTTCAGGGCCCTCCTTTATCTCTTCTTAGTCTTACAAGGCCCCGTAAAACGCACTCTTTTCCAAATCTCTTCCTAAATATTATCACTCTCAAAAGGGTTTTTTCCTTGTAATGTTCCTTTGATAGAAAAAGGCGGTTTCTGAGGTGGGAGTATCAGGCAAGTGACACTTCACTGACTTCCTCTGTGGGAGCCTTCAGGGAGAATCCCTCTTCATACCTACCTCCACCTGACCCTGGACTCTGCAACACACTCCCTTACAGGCTTGATTATACCCACTCCTCTCCAATGCACCTTAACTCACAGCTGACCTTGAGCCCCAACCCCATATCAGGCACCATCGGGCTCCAATTTCATTTTTCCGGGTAACAACATTAGTAAAATCACCTTCAAACTTAAAACATTGAATATAGCAGTAAATATAATTAGCACACACTTTAAAGTATGTTCCACAGTAGCCCTTATGACCTGACTGCTAATTAAATAAACAAAAACAGAAAGGCCATGACAGGGCCGGCTTCAGCGCTGATGCAAAAGTCTTTTTTGGCGCCGTACCAATAACCTCTTTCTCCATAAATACCTTTACTACCACCTTCCAACAGTGCCCCTCATCCCTCCATGCCCCCCCCTATTGACCTCCTCCTCGGATTCCCTCACTGCCACCCTCCACCAGTGCCCCTCATCTCTCCGTCACCCCCCCATGGACCTCCTCCTCTGATTCCCTCACTGCCACGCTCCTCCAGTGCCCCTCATCTCTCCATAGCTCCTCCCTCCACCCCATGACCTCTTCCTCGGATTCCCTCACTGCCATCCTCCAACAGTGCCTCTCATCGCTCCATAGCCCCTCCCACTACCTCCTCCTCGGATTCCCTCACTGCTACCCTCCGCCAGCACCCCTCATATCTACGTAGCCACTCTCTCATATGCATTTCATTTGTTGTATATCGCTAGTCATATTGTAGAACCGGCTTTTTGGAGACCCCTCCCCACTAGGAGAGACAAAGCCAGCGGTGCAGGGGACACCTAGAATCTACGGGTTCTTCTTGCTTGAATCATACATTATCAAAAAGATCAGGACAACCAGCCGTGGAGGGAAGTAAGTTATTTATTAGCTCGAGCTAAGGACAGGGTCCCAGAATGGTACAAAGACAATTCTACGGAGACTGCTGCTTTACTCCACAGCGTACACATATTTATAGCGCTAGCCACGCCCATTTGCACAGTACAAGTTCCTTATTTCAATAAGTTCCTCATCTGACAAGTTCTTCGTCAGTCCCGTGTGGTGCAATCGTGGCCAGGGGACATCTGTCTCTGATTGCACAATGTACGCAGCCCCGTGCTTCCTTGCCAACTGGTGTGGTCGCAGTGCATAGCCTCGTGCTTCGTCTATCAGTTGGTGTGGTCACAGGGCACAGCCTCGTGCTTCCTCGTACACATGGTGTGGTCACGGGGCAGTTGGTCGTGACAGGCTGAGTTGCCAACAATGGACAGGATGTGGCTGACTCTCTGGCACAACTGGGGAGGTGAGGCACACAGGCAGCTTCTTGGAATCGGCTCGACCACAAGGAGCGGGGAGGGTTGTGCAAGTTTCAACAGGGATGTGGAAAGCAATTCTTCACCAGGTTGCCGAGAGCATGGCAACACAAAATGGAGTCATGTGGGTCATTTTAAAATACAGTTCAACAATATCAGTGTAGTGTGTGTCAGTACTTTACACCACGCACACATTATACAGAGACAATGAATCATACAAGTATGTAAATCAGTCTACAGGGAATGTCACATTAGCCAATGAGGATTACAAGGTGTAGGAATCTCGTCATCCATACTGGTGGGCAGTATATTTTAAAAGGGTTTGGTCTGGGGAAACACATCCTTAGGATTTAAAAAGTATTCCATGGGGGTCAGCTTTACTGATAAAAATGTATATCTGCCCAAACATACTCATTTTAGCAACATTAGAATAATGAAAGACTGAGGAAGTTCTAACTATATCACAAAACAAAAAAATCAAAGTTCTGACTATACCATTCATGTTTGTATGCAGCTCTTTGGTGAGAATTCATTGGTCACTGTCCTATGTTAGGATTGTAACTTCTGAACTGCAAGTAACACAAGGATCTCTGTGACAAAGGCAGTAATCCACTGAGCTTCCAGATAAAATACAGTCCATCTGCATTTAAAAACTACGAACAGACAAATGATTGCTCTCCAGCAGGATCATTAATCACCAGCGTTATCTGGGCATTTTGTAGTGTCTAGTTGTTGTCCTGCATCAGCAATGATAATGATAAAAACTGTTTAAATGAAGCACACATGAAGTATGTGTTGTGCTGTGCCTGTGCAGATTTTTAAAAGAAAAACAAATAGTAACACATTTTCTTACCTACTACTCCATTAGTCAAACTTTGTGTCACAGACAGCCTGATGTGATAAACAGCTGCAGGGGTCAGGAAAGGTGAATAGGAATAAACAAACTTCTTTTTTCCTGCGCTGCATAGAAAAATATCCAAGCAGCAGAACAGTAGGCAAATGTTACCATTGTCAAAGAAAGGATTTGTCGCCTTTCATCATGTGGAGATGAAGGGGATAAAAAATAAACAAAGCCTCGTTTATATGTAAATGGTCTATTAAATACCTGTGAAGTACTCAGGTGCGGCGGCGATAATCTCACAAACTGTCTGTGTGTGTGCGACCCCGGGAAGCTGTCTCAGCCCGGGGGCACGCACACACAGACACCCTTTCAGGTCAATGCCGGTGCGCACCTGCCTTCAAGCCCTCACTGCGAGTACCAAGGCTCCTGTTTGGGTGGGCCAGGCTCATGTTTGGGTGGGCCTGGCCCATCCTGCCCATCCGCTAGAACCGGGCCTGGATGGAGGGTAAGAGTGGAAATAAAATGGTAAAAGAGAATAAGAGGAAAAGAGAGAGTAGTATCCCACGCGAGTAACGTTTCACATGTATCCCATGTTGTCTCTGGTGCCCATTATCTGCTATCCATTCTCGCGGCGACGGGGAACAGCATTGCGGCACAACAGTAAGGAAACAAGCAAACAGTAATTTCTAGTATTATCAGTGCCCCAGGGATACCGCCACAGAAATGAAAAAAAGCAGAAGGACAGAGCAATGCACGTCAGCTTACAATCTAATCAGTTGTATTGATATCAAGGGGAAATAAGCGCAGACAGACCTTCGCGGCTGCAGTTTTAGTTAAGCATACTGTCAGGGCACACATCTTAACAAAACGCAAAGTAAAACAAGACGCGCAGCCGCGAGACGCGCTCTGTGGTGGGGGAGGGGGAAGAGCGTTGAAGTGAGAGTAACACGGAGAGGCGGAGCGAGGCGCGCGCGCTTTGGCGAGTGAGATGAAAGCCATGTCTGGCTGTGCGATGTGCGCGCACCATGACAAGAGAGGAATGCCAGATGGCGCCTCTGCTCGTCATTGCGCGTGTAACCGCACGCTCTATGCCACCCAAAAAGCTGTGGTTGGCTTTTTAAAGCCCACTCACTAAATGTCTCACCAGAGTAGCGCATGTGCTGGCTCAGGCGAGACCTAACAACGCGATTAAGGTGGCGCAACCTTTTTAGCCCCTGGCACAGAGTAATGGTGGAGAATAAAACGTGAACTAGGTCACAGTTTCCCTGAGCAGCAGACAATCACAGCTACACTGATAGTGATTTCACACCTATATGTGAAGTAATGGTGATTTCACACCCTATATCTCAGTGATCGTTCGTTCACACTTATATCTGTAGTGATACTGTTTTTATACCAATATCTGCAGTGAAGGTTATTTCACATCTGTATGTGCAGTGATAGTGATGTCACACCTATAGCTGAAGTAATGGTGATCTCACACTTATTTCGCAGTGATATTAATCTCACACCTGAATCTACAGTGATAGTGATAGGTCACCTATATTGGCAGCGATGGTGTTCTTACACATATATTTGCAGTGATAGTGATTTCTCAACTTTAGCATACAGTTATGTAAGTGAGAGAATGGAAAAGTGAAAATATTGTTGCCCAATTTATTAGACCACTGATAATAAGTGCCATAGTAGTAATAGCAAATCCCTTTTAACGGTGAAAGTATTGAAATTATTTGAAAATCGACTGGTTAAATGTCCTGTATAAAAGCTATTAAATAGTGTTAAAAAGCCATCCAGTGTCTGAGGTTCTAATTTAGTTTTCCCTCCATAATACAGTGGATTGTATATAACAGTATAACTGTAATTATTTGCTGCGCAAACTCGTAGTCCACCCTACTCCTTTGTGTATAGGGCCCAAAAGAGAATATGCATTCTACTGTTCAAAACAGCTTTAAAACCTACCGAAAGATAAAATATAAAGCCCCACAGTACAGCGGACATCAGGAAGCATTTGTAAGATAGCTCAATGAATTGAGCAGATACTGCAGAAAACTGTGTGCAATGAACGTTTCAACTTTATCAACTTTATCTCCACAATAAGCGGCGTGACGGACTTAATACTGTGAAGGTAGATGAACTCCCAGAAGCCTGATTTTTTGACATGCCATTTTCATAGTAGTGTAAAACGTTGGGCCCCAAAAGCAGGCGGATTGCCCAGAGGTTAAATGAATTTGTAAACATGTCACTTTAATAAACATTTTTGGAGTATATAATAAAACGTAAAAGTGCATTAAAAAAAACACAGAGTATTAACATCACTTTGCCAACTAATATTTACGGGTTACCACTGCCCTGGTACTGGAAGCCTTCACTTTAAGTAAATTTGACCCAGGCTCCGATTGCACTTAACCCGTGATTCGGCTTGAAGCATGTTAAGATCGTTCCCTTCACGTGAGATTAGTTGTTGAGTAAGCAAAGTGAACTGCATAGATACCCGATCAATAGTTACGGGATAGTAAAGTTTTGGTCCTGAAATCTTTCCCTTATTGTTGAAAATTGCCATAGACGAAATAAGCCATAAAAACGAAAGTAAAGCATAAGTGTTTTAAACCTGCATGGTTCCCGTGAGATTTGTTGTCTAGTAACAAAACGTTCAAGATCAATGTTGGGGGAGGGAAGGAATACGTGATCCGTTCAGTTTCCTGAAATCATATACCATCTAATCAAATGAGAAGGATCACTTTTCCTGCATAACATCGGGTATGCGGGAATGGTTCTTTCTAGTCCCAATAAAAAACCCTCATGCACGTGTTGGTTGGTGGTAATGTTAAGCGGTATATCTTGATTCTCCGCTGGCCCTCACACGTGTCTGCATAATCATAGGGTTTAGTGGTTATGCAACCTCTACCAGGAGGTAGTACCCTTTGTTAAAATAGTAGTGACCAGTGATAGTGACTGTGACGTAGTGTAGTGAGAATTGTTAAAAATCTCTCTTTTCCAGACAAATATTTTTAATAGTTCTGGTTTCTGGAGACAGATTTTAAAAATAATGGAGGTGAATACGAGTGATTATGACTCTTTCACACTGAAGATGTAGTGTGGGTCGACATGTTTCAGCCCTCAATCGCCAATTGGTCGGGTGGGCTTTCTTCAGGACCAGGGTGTGAAGTGTATAGAGACCTCTCACGTCTCTATATGTGAAATATCCAAATAAGTTTTAATGTTTTAGGAACAAAACATTGTGCTGTTCCTAGAAGGTCACTTGGTACCTGTAAAAAGAAAAGACAGCCTAGACAAAGGGAAAAGGGTGTAGGGATTCACATAGGACTAGTCAAACTGGTTTGCAAATACCAGGAACATAAATAACGCTCAGTGGCGTAGCAACTAAAAAATGGCAATACTTCAAACTGACCTCCCTAATTCTTGGTTAGGGTCGACTTTCTCACCTTTGGCAAATTATCAATTCGAAACCCTGTTGTTTCCAGAGGTCGGGAGGGTTTTTCCCATATTGTCTGGTCACCTGCTGTGCAGTGACTGATTTATTGACAAAAACCGTTGGTGGTTCTTAGGTTTTTATCACTTAAGATGGCGTGTACCTCGCTTCAATGTACAAGGTGACCATCTTGCCTCCAACGCGAGTGGTCGCTCCCCCAGCTTCCTCCCTCACCTGTGTATCGTAGCGCTTACATCTGCTTTGGCTGACTGGGCACTGTAATTTTACTTGCTAGCGCGCACTTTTGCTCATTTATTTTCATAGCGCTTTGGCTGAGTGTGAACTGTTATCGCATTTACCGTGCAGTACCTGTGATTATATTAGCTGCGCACTGTCTGCATTGCATTGGCTGTGTTGATATTTAAACTGTGTCACGATCTGCACTGTCTCCGCGCACGAACTCGCTCCCACCACGATAGTAGCGGTAACATCTTTTGGCCCTCATAGCGCCCCATTGCTCCTTGTTGTTGTTGTTGTTCGGCCATTTCCCAGGTTGACCCGAGCCCTCCCTCGACCTCGCCCCCGCCTCCCTGCTGCCCCTCCCACCCACGAGAGCTACAGGCCGTCCTCTCCCACACAGAGAGCTGTGACCATCTTGCCTCCAACGCGAGTGGTCGCTCCCCCCGCTTCCTCCCTCACCTGTGGTATCGTAGCGCTTACATCTGCTTTGGCTGACTGGGCACTGTAATTTTACTTGCTAGCGCGCACTTTTGCTCATTTATTTTCATAGCGCTTTGGCTGAGTGTGAACTGTTATCGCATTTACCGTGCAGTACCTGTGATTATATTAGCTGCGCACTGTCTGCATTGCATTGGCTGTGTTGATATTTAAACTGTGTCACGATCTGCACTGTCTCCGCGCACGAACTCGCTCCCACCACGATAGTAGCGGTAACATCTTTTGGCCCTCATAGCGCCCCATTGCTCCTTGTTGTTGTTGTTGTTCGGCCATTTCCCAGGTTGACCCGAGCCCTCCCTCGACCTCGCTCCCGCCTCCCTGCTGCCCCTCCCACTCACGAGAGCTACAGACCGTCCTCTCCCACACAGAGAGCTGTGACCATCTTGCCTCCAACGCGAGTGGTCGCTCCCCCGCTTCCTCCCTCACCTGTGGTATCGTAGCGCTTACATCTGCTTTGGCTGACTGGGCACTGTAATTTTACTTGCTAGCGCGCACTTTTGCTCATTTATTTTCATAGCGCTTTGGCTGAGTGTGAACTGTTATCGCATTTACCGTGCAGTACCTGTGATTATATTAGCTGTGCACTGTCTGCATTGCATTGGCTGTGTTGATATTTAAACTGTGTCACGATCTGCACTGTCTCCGCGCACGAACTCGCTCCCACCACGATAGTAGCGGTAACATCTTTTGGCCCTCATAGCGCCCCATTGCTCCTTGTTGTTGTTGTTGTTCGGCCATTTCCCAGGTTGACCCGAGCCCTCCCTCGACCTCGCTCCCGCCTCCCTGCTGCCCCTCCCACCCACGAGAGCTACAGGCCGTCCTCTCCCACACAGAGAGCTGTGACCATCTTGCCTCCAACGCGAGTGGTCGCTCCCCCCGCTTCCTCCCTCACCTGTGGTATCGTAGCGCTTACATCTGCTTTGGCTGACTGGGCACTGTAATTTTACTTGCTAGCGCGCACTTTTGCTCATTTATTTTCATAGCGCTTTGGCTGAGTGTGAACTGTTATCGCATTTACCGTGCAGTACCTGTGATTATATTAGCTGCGCACTGTCTGCATTGCATTGGCTGTGTTGATATTTAAACTGTGTCACGATCTGCACTGTCTCCGCGCACGAACTCGCTCCCACCACGATAGTAGCGGTAACATCTTTTGGCCCTCATAGCGCCCCATTGCTCCTTGTTGTTGTTGTTGTTCGGCCATTTCCCAGGTTGACCCGAGCCCTCCCTCGACCTCGCTCCCGCCTCCCTGCTGCCCCTCCCACCCACGAGAGCTACAGGCCGTCCTCTCCCACACAGAGAGCTGTGACCATCTTGCCTCCAACGCGAGTGGTCGCTCCCCCCGCTTCCTCCCTCACCTGTGGTATCGTAGCGCTTACATCTGCTTTGGCTGACTGGGCACTGTAATTTTACTTGCTAGCGCGCACTTTTGCTCATTTATTTTCATAGCGCTTTGGCTGAGTGTGAACTGTTATCGCATTTACCGTGCAGTACCTGTGATTATATTAGCTGCGCACTGTCTGCATTGCATTGGCTGTGTTGATATTTAAACTGTGTCACGATCTGCACTGTCTCCGCGCACGAACTCACTCCCACCAGGATAGTAGCGGTAACATCTTTTGGCCCTCATAGCGCCCCATTGCTCCTTGTTGTTGTTGTTGTTCGGCCATTTCCCAGGTTGACCCGAGCCCTCCCTCGACCTCGCTCCAACCTCCCTGCTGCCCCTCCCATGCTCCGCCCCTCCACTATCCATTTATGACTAATGATCCAACGCGCAGCGTCCACGCGCAGCGTTCGCGCCCCAGTTGCGCCGAAGGTGCGCCAAAGGTAAGCCCGTCTACGCCCGTCCGCATCTGGACCGCGCCCAGCGCCCGTCCCCCTGCTCTATGCCGCTCCCAACCCCCCAGAGTCACTTATGATGCCGCTACTCTCCTCGCCCTCAACGCCGGACGCACCCCACTTTGCTGCGAAGCTACCCCAGGACGTACCCACGGCCCATTCTGCTGCCTCTCCTGTAAGTTCAACTGCGTCAGGACCCTCACCAAACACACTTCCTCCACACACAGCTCCGAACCCAACGACTTGAAATGCATCCTACTGAACACCCACTCGGTCCACAGACATGCAACCGAACTCTGGGACCTAATCGACACTGCGTCACCTGACATCGCCTTCCTTACTGAAACATGGATGAATGCATCTTCTGCCCCCGACATCGCCATAGCCATACCGGACACTTACAAGATCATTCGAAAAGACCGCACCAATAAAAAAACTGGAGGAGGCATCGCCATCGTCCATAGAAACACCATCAAAATTACAACCAGCTCTGACGTCAATCTTGCAACCGCCGAACACCTCCACTTTCAGATCCACACCGACCCCAGGACCACACTTAGAGGAACACTCATTTACAGGCCCCCAGGCACCCGATCTCAATTCAGTGACGACATCACTGACTTCGTCAGCCCGCACGCCCTCGCCTCCGAGAACTACATTCTTCTAGGAGACCTCAACTACCACCTTGACAACATTCACGACAACAACACCACCACCCTTCTGGACAACCTGTCCAATCTCGGACTCAAACAACTTGTTGACACCCCCACTCACATAGCCGGACACACGCTCGACCCTATCTTCACCTCCAGCAAGCACATCTCCTTCGATCATACTACAGCCCTCCACTGGACGGATCATAGCTGTGTTCACTTCAGCTACAAAACAACCCTGACCCACAACCGTCTACAACCCATTCCCCGAAGAAAATGGAACAAAATCTCCACCGAACAACTCCTCACATCACTCAGCCAAAACACTCCCACCCTGGCAACGGACCCAGATCTAACGGCCACCAACCTCAGGCAATGGATTACCCACAGTGCGGACGAACTAGCACCCTTGAAAAAACACCAGTCGAAATCATCCAGCAAAAAAGCTCCCTGGTTCAATGATGACCTTAAAAAATCCAAGAAGACATGCCGCACCCTGGAGAAGAATTGGAGAAAAGAACCAACTTCAGACAACATGGACTCCCTCAAGACAGCCACCCGCAAACACCACCAACTGATCCGATCCGCCAAGAAATCAGCACTTAAGAACCGTCTCGACAACAATTCTCATAACAGCAAGGAACTCTTCAATATCGTCAAAGAATTCACCAACCCTCCCGCAGCATCCAACGACATCACTAACTCCCAAGACCTCTGCGATGCGCTATCCTCCTTCTTCTACAACAAAATTGCCGACATCCACAACAGCTTCAAGAATACTCCCAATGACCAACTCACCCCACCCACTTCAGATCCCACCCCTCCAACTAACTACCTCAACTCCTGGAACCCAATCACCATTGAAGACACCATTCGCCTCATGAACTCAATCCACTCTGGCTCACCTTCTGACCCCTGCCCCCACTTCATCTTCAACAAAGCTGACTCCATCATCGCTCCCCAACTCCGCGATGTCATCAACTGCTCCTTCGACTCCGCCACCTTTCCAGAAATATGGAAACACGCCGAACTCAGCGCCCTTCTGAAAAAACCAACAGCAGACCCCTCAGATCTGAAAAACTACCGACCCATTGCCCTACTCCCTTTCCCGGCCAAAGTCATCGAGAACGCCGTCAATAGCCAACTAGCAGCCTTCCTTGAATCCAACAACTCCCTGGATCCCTCACAGAATGGCTTTCGAGCCAAACACAGCACCGAAACCGCCCTCATTGCGGCGACCGACGACATCCGAGCACTCCTGGACAACGGTGAAACAGTGGCCCTCATTCTACTCGACCTCTCCGCCGCCTTCGACACTGTCTGTCACAACACCCTCATACAACGCCTCAACAACATCGGCATACAAGGAAAAGCCTTGGACTGGATCATCTCATTCCTAGCTGGGAGAACACAGAGAGTCCGACTCCCCCCATTCTACTCAGAGCCCACCGAAGTCATCTGCGGCGTACCTCAAGGCTCCTCACTCAGTCCCACCCTCTTCAACGTCTACATGATTCCCCTCGCCTCCATCGCACGTCAACACAACCTCAACATCATCTCCTACGCCGACGACACCCAGCTAATCCTTTCCCTCACCAAAGACCCCAACACCGCCAAAAACAACCTTCACGAAGGTATGAAAGAAGTAGCCGAATGGATGAAACAGAGCCGCTTAAAACTCAACTCAGACAAGACTGAGGTGCTCATCCTAGGATCCTCCCCCTCAGCTTGGGACGACTCCTGGTGGCCTTCCGCTTTGGGATCTGCGCCCACACCCACAGACCATGCACGTAACCTTGGCTTCATTCTAGACTCCTCCCTCTCAATGTCCAGACAAGTCAACGCCGTATCGTCCTCCTGCTTCAACATCCTTCGCATTCTCAAAAAGATCTTCCGCTGGATCCCCCTCGAAACAAGAAAGACTGTCACCCATGCACTAGTCACGAGTCGACTGGACTATGGCAACACACTCTACGCCGGAATTACAACAAAATTGCAGAAAAAACTCCAGCGCATCCAAAACGCATCAGCGAGACTCATATTAGACATCCCGCGCCAAGAGCACATCACCGGTCACTTAAAAAACCTCCACTGGCTTCCCGTCAACAAAAGAATTACTTTCCGCCTTCTTACCCACGCACACAAGGCCCTTTATAATCTAGGACCCGAATGCCTCAACACCCGACTGTCCTTCTACTATCCCACCCGCCAACTAAGATCATCCAATCAAGCCCTCGCCGCAGTTCCGCGCATCCTGAAAAACCACCATGGGTGGCAGATCCTTCTCCTTCCTGGCTGCCAAGACCTGGAACTCACTCCCCACCCACCTCCGCCTTACTCAGAATCACATCTCCTTCAGAAAAGAACTGAAAACATGGCTATTCGATAAAAAGTAAACCCCTCCCTCGCCTTGAGACCCTCTGGGTGAGTAGTGCGCTTTATAAATACCTGAACTTGAACTTGAAGGTGATTTTATAGTTATTCCTACAATAATCCTCTGTCCATTTATCGAGGGCGCGCGGGATTCACTTGTGTGTGTGTGACTGTTCTAATTTTACTCGAAGAAGGTATCTATTTATTTTCTTTTGGCGCCCATATGGATCTTACGGAAAATGAAGGGAGCGACATTACGTCCCTTAGGTAAAGGCTAAGGTTAAAACTATGTGCCCAGTTTAGTAATCGTAATATTCATGCAGAACAGGGAGCCTAAGTTATCATATATCACGTACCTTCGTTGGCGGTTTTGATAAACCTCATCAAGATCCAGGTGGGTCAGGGAGGCCTGCTATAACAATGGGTAATAGTTCAGTACACAGTTCGAAGTTTTGAAATACGTTACGGTTTCGTCGACACTGTTTCTCCCGCTACCTTCGGTCACTCCGTCATTCGACTTGTTCTGACTCTGCCACTGCTGGTCCCGGAAACGGGTTTCGTTCCGGGGTCACGCATTTATGTTGGGAAGATGCCGGTGTAGACAGACTGTTAATGGTTGATGGCGGTCTGTCTTTTAATGCATCAAAGTGTCAAAAGATTAGGACAATTATTACGAACTAGAACAATTCTTAAAAGCAATTGCTAGATGTGCGCTTAAACTTTAAATTGTAAATAGTTTATAATAGTGTAGGTGCTGGCCTTGAGCAATGGCAGATCTGAATCTAGATCGTTCTTTCTGTCGGAGATTTCAATTCTCTTTCATTCTTCGTAGGCTCATCTCCAATGTCGAAATATTAGATTATTATTTTATTGGTAATTGCAATAATGCAGATTAACGTCATTTTCAGATGTTTGCTAAGAGTCAGGTATATTGAAAAGTCCCAATTCGATCCGGGTCCTTTTCATGCTTTGCTGCTTAGTTTTTATTAAAAAATGGCAGGGGCTGATAGTTTCTTTACTTAGATGACTCTTCATTTATAAATACTGCCCCATGGTATATTATCATTAAGTCCCTCTTGATCCGTTCCAAGTCTGTGCACCCACCGTTGCTCTTTTTCAAAGAGGATCCTTTCTGCATTATGATCTTTTTTATTCAAAGTTTCCAAGACTATCCAATTTAGATCATTGACTGTGTGTCCTGCTTCTAAGTAGTGGTTAGACATTTTCATCGTCATTTTCTTGCACTTGACATTACTTCGATGTTCACATAGGCGCTGCTTGATCTTTCTGCATGTCATGCCTATGTAGCGTTTGCCACATGGGCATGTGATCATATAGATCACATGGCTGGTATTGCAATTTGTGTGGTTTAGGAGTTTCCATCTGAAGTCGGGCAATAATTGAATTTCTTTTGTGACTTTAGTCAGAGAACACACGGAGCATGACCCACATGGTTAATGGCCCACGACTGGGCGGGCGTCCCACCGTGAATTTGTAACTGCTAGTGTTTTTCTAGGAGGAGGTCTTGTATGGACCAGTATGACCTTGAGGTTTCGAGTTCTTCTATTCGCAAACCTGGGTTTAGGCCACTGTATGTTGGCTGATGTCAGGATTCTCCAGTTTTTGGTGACAATCTTCTTTAGTTTGTTACTGGCAGGGCCGTAGGTAGTTACACAGGTTAAAACGTCAGGTTCTTGCTCTCGTAGTGTGGGTTCTAGAAGTCCGTCCCTGTTTTGGTTCCCAGCTCTCTTTTTGCATTTTTCAATGATTCTTCTGGGATAGTTCCTTTCCTCAAGCTTTCCACTAAGGTCATTGGCCTGTTGTTTGTATTCAGTAACCTTGCTACAATTCCTGCGTAGCCTCAGGAATTGACTGAAGGGGAGGTTTTCCCTAAGTGCTCTGAGATGAAAGCTTTGAAACGAAAGTAGGCTGTTTTTTGACGTTGGTTTGTAATACGTCTTTGTCTGCAGAGTCTGGCCTTCCGCATATATAGTGATGTCTAGAAAATCTAGTTGTTTTTTATTGGCTGTATAGGTGAACTTCAGCCACTCATCGTGTGTATTGATCCAGGTATGGAACTTGACAAGGCTCTCCAGATCTCCTTGCCAGATTAGGATGACATCGTCGATATATCGACGCTAGAATAATATCTGTTCTTGGTAAGGATTAACGGGATTGTTGATGTGTTCCACCTCAAAATTGCTCACGTATAGTCCTGCTACACTAGGAGCAAACGTACTCCCCATGGAAGTCCCATGGCATTGTTGGTACATTGTATTGTTGTACTTGAAGTAGTTTTCTGCCGCTAAAGTGGCGATAATTTTAACGTCGTTACTTGATAATATGCCCCCAAATCTTTTCTTCAGCAGCACGTGTGTGAGGAAAAGTGTTCTTCTGATCGGCATCGTTTGTACCGGGACTCCATTGCTTTTTCATTGCCATCTCGTGTCAAACACTTCCACACGACCCACCTGGTCGTTTTCTGCTGATGCCTGAGGAAATTCTAACTGACACGACAAAAACTATCTTGCAGCCTGCATTTCTGCCCAGGAACTGTTGCACACCCAACTCCCCCTGTTCTCTGCAGTTCACTAGAAAGCCACGAGATACTCACACCCTGAGTAAATGATTTGTTTTCCATCTCCTGCTCCCATCCTGGTAAACATCCTTGACACCGTGATCAGGTTATCTGGACAATGGTCTGACTGCTGGGCCTTCATCAGGGTGATTAAACAATGACTTGAAAGACCGGGCTTTGAACAAGGCAATTGAACAATGACCTGAAAGACTGAGCCTTGATCAAAGCCGAGTGAACAATGATTTGTGTACCAAGCCTTGACCAGGTCACCATCTACAAACGGCTTATAAGCTTCAGAGTGAAGCAGCAGCCTCCTGGGTTTTGTCTCTGACTAGCTTGGGACTCTGTTCCATAGCCCGGGCTATTTGAATAAATCTGGGTTCCTCCTGCAGACGAAGGCTCCTGTGTCTCCTTTTACTATGTATGAAGGGTATGAAAGACTTGGGTGATTCCCCCACCGCCGAGACCCAGTAAGTGGGTTATTCCGGTTCTTCAAATGGCGCCTGAACAGGGAATCCACGAGCACAAAGGTCAGGCCCGGTGGATGTGAGGGGGTGCACGGAGAGACTCCGACAGAGGTAGCCTACCCGAGGCATTCTTGCAATCCGGTAAGCCAAACGACTCGCCCGCTGTTCCTCCCCACCCGGTCTGGGCCACTTGACCGCGTTCTCACTGGAGTCCCCTAGCAAATAATTTCTGGAACAGGACACAGCCCTACGTCTGCAGAAGAGAACTACCCCTGCAAGGTAAGGGTGGACTGATCACCCACCAAGTCTGTATAAATATGTAATTGACTTTCGCAAAAGCCAAGCTGTTATTGACTTTTGCCAAAGCCAAGCAAGCGAAGTGAGTTTTTAAAACCCGCTGGTGTCTGTTCTGTATGATTCTGCTGTTATTGACTTTTGCAAAAGCCAAGCAAGCGAGGTGAGTTTTAAAAACCCGCTGGTGTCTGTTATCTGTTTATAAGCATGCCAGTCAGTAGTAAGTTCAAGAGATTATGTTGTTGTATGGGTACGCAGGACTCCCAGCTGGAGGCGGCTTGTCCGCTTCCTCCAGAAGGGACCCCTGGCCATACGATGTATGTTAAAAATGGCCCTTCTGCCATATTGTTGTCCTCATTCTGTGTAAAATATACGAAACAAAATGATGCGGAATTACAGTGGCCACTTTATGGCTCCTTTAATTCCCAAGTTCTTGCCAACTTAGAGGAACAATTAATGAAAAGAAAAACGCACCCGTCTATGTTTGAATCTGTCCGATTTTGGAGGAATGAGATAGAGCAGAGAGCTAGGAAGCAGAAGGCTCAAGAAAGAAAACAGGAACGAATGTCAATGGCCGACCATGCCAGAGAAAATTTATAAAATCAAATGACAAAGTCAGTAGAAACAGCCGATAGGGAGCATGGGGCCCGGGTACAAACATGTTATCCAGCTCGTGAGGAGAAAGGAAAGGGCCATATGGAAGGGGGAGGAGAAGGTGTTTCCTTGCTTGATACCATGCTAGAAAGCCTTCCTGCATATGCCCCAAGGTACCCTGCCCTGACGCCCCACACCCCGCATGTCCAGCCCACTCCTACCCCCACTGCCCCTCTTACTGTTCTCCTGTCACACCAACCCTCATGATTTTTCATATGACACAGACCACGCCCGCTAACCCTGTCCTTGCTGCGGGAATGACAACAAGTCTACATCCGCCCAACCCCTGCAGCTTTACCCCTACACGCCCTTTTCCTACTTCCCCATGGTCTGCAGTTAAGCAGGATTTATATAAATTGTTGAATTCCCCCCGACTGGCCTCCTTGCGCTCTGCAGTCAGCTTTTCGTCTCTTCGAGAAAATGACCTACAGAGGCAACAGTGTGAATGTTGGATAAATAAATATTATGCCTTTAAAGAAATATGGTCCACCTTTTCCCAGTGGACGATTATGGAGCAGACCACCTGGGCTGAATACATGTGTACCCTTGATTTGAGAATGCGCCTATGCAGATACCCACTGGATTAATGGACCTTAGGGCACAAATAAAAAGAGGCGATGTTCAGGGAGAGGGGATGTTTGGCGCTATGTCTGCTTTAATGGCTTACCGTGATATGACCGCTTTTTCTAACACCCCTCTAGAAACAGCTATGCCAATGAGAGAAGCGGCCCCTGTCTTTGTTAACGCACTTACCGATGCCCAAAATAGTGGCCGAGGGCCTGTTGAAGCACACTGGCGCAGGCTTTGGGTTCATGTTCCTCCTTGGAAAAGGTCAGAAGTAATGCAGTTAAAAGGACAATTACCAGATCCCCGGAAGTATCCGGCTGCCTTTTTACAGAGAATTAGGTCAGATTATATCTGCAGGTACTCTCGTTCTTGAGGATATAGATTTACTTTTTGGTACAGTTGTCCCCACTGATATTTGGGACAAAATTCGACATACTGACCATGAAGCGGTGTTGGGAGGTAAATGGGCTGCCCTAGAGGCTATGGAAGAAGCAAGGGTAGGAGGGACTAAACCAGAAGCTGCCATCCTGACTTTGCCCGGTAAAATAATGACGTTTATGAAAAAAGTGCCGGAAACTGTCATTAACTGGGATAAAATAAGCTCTTGTAGCCAGCGAAAAGACGAGAATGTGGCTGAATTCTTTACCCGTTTTGAGACAGAATACAAGGGACATAGTGGTTTGGATCCCCGGACCCCAGGTTCTGGCCCAGTGTTTGTCGATAAGTTTGTCAGCAACTAGCTTCCTGAGATCTCCGCCGGGCTTAAGAAAGTTGAAAGTACGTGGTCTGCCCAAACTATGACTGGTATCTTGGCTATGGCACAATATCACGAGAATAGGGAGAATGAAGATAGAGACAAGGTAAGTAAGAAGGTTAAGGATCTTAAGACAAGGCACTTCTGCAGCAGGCTTACCCTCCCCGAGGTCCCGATGCCTGCGGGAATTTCAGACCTCAACACCAACCCCCGCCGAGGGCTCGTCAGTCTACCCCCTCCAGCCCTCAACGTACGGGAGCCCTCCAAACAGATCAGTGTGCTTATTGTAAGGGGTACGGCCATTGGATAGATGAGTGTCCTGTGTTAGCTGAAAACATCCGAATAGGGAAGACTCAGACTCGTGCTCCCAGGGAGGGGAGGTTGACTAGGGACCATTGCCCGCCCCATCCGCAGGATAAAGAACGCAGGCCCAGCGATGACGCTCCCATCTGGCAGCGCCGGCCAATAGGTTTGATGGGTACGAAGCAACACGCACTTATTACAATGATGATTATGATGAAGTTGATGAGACAGGGTCCTACCAAGCATAGGACAGCCAGGAAAGGGGTATTACAAGAGTGCAGATTCCAGTGGATCAAAGGGGCCCGTATGTTCAAATGTCAGTTGTGGGGAACAATCAGAATTTTATTTTGGATACTGGGGCCACCAGGTCTTCTATTGCACGTCTATCAGTCCCGGAGGCACCCCTTTCTGGCAATGTAAATGTCTCCGTGGGTTTTGCAGGAACACCTGTGACCAGCCCTGTCTCTGAACCCCTTCCTCTCGATATTGGTCCTGCACATTTTGACGCTCCCTTGGTCCTTTCTACAGATTGCAGTGAAAACTTGTTAGGCATGGATTTACTGAAAGCTCTGTATGCGACCATATCATGTAGTCCCCAAGGTGTATCCCTAACAATTTCTCCCACCGCAGCTTCCTATATGTACCTGTCCGGTCCCCTCCCACCAGAATTACAGTCTTTACCTTCCTCCCCCTGGGCATCATCGGACACTGATGTAGGGTATCTCAACATATCCCCTCATGTGGTACGCATCCAGCCAGGTGCACTTCTCCCCCGCCTCCGGCAGTATCCACTGCCCGCATAAGGAGAAATGGCCCTTTTAACAATAATATCTGAATTAATGGACAAGGGCGTAGTGGAGGAGACACGTGGCAATATCTGTAACAGTCCCATTATTCCCGTTCCTAAAAAGACCAATGGAGATGCTCTCTCCCCTAAAATATACAGATTTGTGATTGACCTGAGAGTTCTTAACAAAATAACAATATCCCAATATCCTGTTGTCCCCGACATTACAGCCCTCCTTTTGCACTGATGTGAGCAGGACCATGGACCATCGTAACTAATGGTGGCACGTGACTGTCAGGTAACATCCATTGTCTTTCAATAGTCGTACGGACCCAACAACCATAAATTCCCTCCTTTGCTAATTGCTCCTTCCACACCCTTAGTTCCTCAAGAGTAGTATGTAACATCCCTTCTGATGCAACACACTTCTCTGTCATAGACCTGAAGAATGCTTTTTTCAGCATTCCTATACATCCTGACAGCAGAAATGTTTTTGGTTTCTCCCTTGGTGGGCAGAGATTTAGATTCTGCCACGCCCCTCAAGGTTTCACCGAGAGCCCCAGTATCTGTATTCAAGTCCTAAAAAGTCAACTAATTCCCTGGAACTCCCTGATAATTCCACACTATTACAAATATGTAGACGACCTCCTCATTGCTGCAAATTCTGCCCCAGCATGTAATGAAGCTATTCTCTGTTTGTTACGCCACCTTGCCCTCCATAATCACAAAGTCTCTTTGAAAAAGCTTCAGTTTTGTCAAGAGAAGGTGACCTATTTAGGTCATCTCCTCTCGAAGGAGGGAAGGCAGCTCACCGCTGATCGTGTAGCCATTATCAATGCTATGACGGCCCCACAAACACAAAAGCAGGTGCGAGCCTTCATAGGCTTAACATCATACTCTAGACAGTGGATTTCCAATTTTTCGGCCATGGTCAAACCTCTACTTGCCCTCACCACTAAAGACATATCAGACAGTTCTTTTACTTGGACTAGAGAACATGCGCAGGCCTCCCAAGATTTAAAAAAGGCTCAGTGTACTGCACCAGTCCTCGGTACTCCTGATTATAACAAGCAATTTTTTTCTTTTTGTACATGAGACAGATGGCTGTGCATGCGCTGTCTTGACCCAGATGTTCGGAGGTCACCATCGGCCATGTGCTTATTTTTCAGCCACCTTAGATTCTGTTGCAAGGGCTCTCCCAGGATGCCTACAGAAGACTGCTGCGGCCGCCCTCATGGTCCGTCAGAGTGCGGGGATCGTCATGAACTCCCCCCTGACTCTGATGGTCCCCCATTCTGTAAATACCCTCCTTAATAACACCAAGACACAGTACCTCACTAGTGCATGACTCACAAGATGTGAACTGACACTCTTTGCCAGCCACATCAACATCAAAGGATGCACCGTACTAAACCCCGCCACATTACTCCCACTGGATACTCAGGATGCCCGCTTAGACCCACATGACTGCATATTAAGGACAGAGGAGGAGACGAAGGGACGGGTTGACTTACAGGACACCCTGATAGCAGAACCAGAAGGTACACTGTATGTGGATGGATCATGTCTCAGAGGGTCAGATGGTAACACCTCAGCCACCTACGCCCTTACGACATTAGTGCGAGTTGTAGAAACAGCTCAGATTCCGCAGTGCTCTGCTCATGCAGCAGAATTAGTGGCCCTCACTAGAGCTTGTGAGTTAAGCAAAGAGATGACGGTAAATATTTATACTGACAGCCAATATTCCTTCGGGGTGGCCCACAACTTCGGGAGATTGTGGAAAGAAAGGAATTTCCTTACTTCCCATGGGACCAAAATTCAACATGGCCCCCTAATGCACTGACTGTTAGACTCCCTGACATTCCCCAGAAAGGTGGCCGTTATAAAATGTAAGGCCCATAAGAAAGTGACAGATGATGTTGGGGAAGGAAATGCCCTGGCTGACCAGACGGCCAGACAAACAGCTCTTATTAAAAGGGAAGGAATGTATGTAGGAGGTCCCACTAGGTGGGTGGCAGACGAGGGCATGGTTGAAAACACAGTACAGAGTGTGATTGATATTCAGTCCCATACTACTCTTGAGGAACTAAGGGTGTGGAAGGAGCAATTAGCAAAGGAGGGAATTTATGGTTGTTGGGTCCGTACGACTATTGAAAGACAATGGATGTTACCTGACAGTCACGTGCCACCATTAGTTACGATGGCCCATGGTCCTGCTCACATCAGTGCAAAAGGGATATTTAAACTGTTGAAACCTACATGGTACAACTCTAAGATCCCAGCATATGCTGACAAACTGGTTAAAACATGCATTATTTGCCTAATGTATAACCCAGGAAAAGGCACAGTTACTCCTAAGGGAGGATTCTCTCCTACTACCTTCCCTATTTGAAGTCCTCCAAATGGATTACATCCAGATGGACCGATGTAACAATTTTAAATATGTCCTAGTGGTGGTCTGTACCTTCAGCCGATGGGTGGAGGCCTACCCCGTCAAAGACTGCACCGCTATCACTACCGCCAAAGTACTATTAAAAGAGTACCTCCCACGATTCGGTTTGCCCCGCTTGGTCTGGAGTGACAATGGGTCACACTTTACAGCCCAAATTGTGGAATATGTCTGTACAGCATTGGGTATAAATCAAAAATGTCATGCATCTAACCACCCCCAGTCAGCAGGTCTAGTGGAGGTGTACAATGGCATCCTAAAAACTAAAATGGCCAAAATAGTAGCCGAGACAGGTGTCACTTGGGTTGATGCTCTGCCCTTAGCCCTACTGTCCACAAGAACAACGGCCCACACTAGAATCGGCCTCTCTCCCCATGAAATTGTGTTCGGGAGACCTGCCAATGTATGGAGTGTTCCGCGGCCTAAGAAATTGTCTGACGTTGAATACCCTGTATTAACTGATTACCTATACAGTCTAACTAATACCTTTCGTACTCTTTATCAACAGATACATGAGGCCATACCTGACAAAAGCGAGGGCCCAGGACACGTCATCCAACCTGGAGATTGGGTCTTGGTGAAACATTTTCAACGAGCTAAGAGCCTTGAGCCCCGCTGGACACATCCCGACAGGTGTTACTGGCCACCCGCACCGCCGTGAAAGTAGAAGGTCGGAAGAATTGAGTGCATTCATCACACTGCAGGCGTGTGCCTCTGCTCCTCCCCTATGATCAGTGGGTGAGGGAAGGACAAGGAGACTCAGAAACAGTCCAGACGTTTGTCCCATTCAGCGATGCCAGACTACATTCTACATCTATGGAAGCAGAAAGTGACAGCATACTGAAAGGAAGGGTGGAACCCTCCCTTAACTCTGCTCAACACCAAGAACAATTGTTTACCAACCATACTGTCCCTACTTCCGACCGATATAACTTGTGCCCCCGAGAGAAGGCTTGCCCTTGACTTCGCCAAGTGCCTATAGGCTGTACGGGTGTGATCTTCTCCGGCTGAGAGTAGTGCTGGTGTGTCAGACTCAGGTACGCCATAGGGCCCTTGGCACCTGCGCCCAGTGAAACAACCACCAATCCCAGACAGCCACTAGAGGTCCCTGGCTTAGCACAATGGCTGCCGTCCAAAACACCAGAATCCAGTAACAATATGTTAGTCTCCGACACAGAAAATGCTTCATGGCCAACGTGGTAACACTGTTTGTCTCCCTCATCCTGTCTATCCTTGGTTGGCTGTTACTGATCTACCACCCTGTTATCTTACCAACTCCTACCCCGACTCCTGCAGAACACCAGTATTTCTCGCTACCAGCCCATGAATTACCCCGCCGTGCAGAATTCTTCAATAACACCTTCATCCAAATGTTGCATCATCACCAGCTAATCATGAACACTTCCAACTGCTGGGTTTGTGGACTGATGCCGCATTCCATGATACACCCTGTCCCATTCTTTCCCTACCTCTTTTCCATCTCTGGGTCTTGTCTTGCATGGTGGATGTTGATACAGGAGGCCTACACTGTCAATGGTACTGCCAATTCTGCCCTTGGAACATTTCGGGATGACTTCTGGCGGAACAGATCTGGCCATGTCAATGCTCCTTTTTGCCCGACCAGCTCATCCACCACGCTACTATCCCCAGATGAACTCGGTGAGATGGTAGTATCCAACTCAACTAATCGACGAACATTTTCCAGATTCCGCACAAGAAGGATACTGCCTGATAAATGAGACACTGTGAATGTCATAAATGTGCAAGGCCATGTCTGCATTCATGGCCTAGGGACTAAGAAAGTTGGTACCAGTACATGTGATATCACAAAAGCTTTAAACTCCACATCTCCTCCGAAGCTGGTGGCATCCCCCAACACCTATTTCATCTGTGGCACTGCCGCCTACACTTGGCTCCCCATAACTGGTCTGGTACCTGCTATCTGGCCTTCCTCCTTCCACCAACGTATTCTACCCATGGAGGTTATCACCTGTCATGAAGGGCGCTCTGCGCCGCTCACATAGGGGCGTCATATTAGCCAAGGATACAGCAGGCCAGGAAACCGGGGACTTCTTTAAAGGTTTCCTTCCTTTCTGGAGCCCCATGGCCAACAGTCGGGCTGTACGAGGACTGACCAGGGTCCTTGAAGCCACCATCACAGTAACAGCTGGTACCCTCTCCAACATCACTACAGAGCTGCAGGTGGACCGCCTCATAATGCTCCAGAACAGAATGGTCCTAGATGTCATCCTTGCTGATAGTGGTGGTGTGTGTAAATTGATTGGCTCCAGCTGCTGCGTGTACATCCCAGAAAACGCACCTACAGTGTACGATGCGATCCAACGTCTGCATCGCCTTTCTTCCGAAATTCATCTGGATGAAGGCAACTGGTCCCACACAGGCTGGATCTGGGGCCTCCTTTCCCAGTGGGGGTGGAGGATCCTCATCTTCCTTGCCTTGGGAGTAACTGTCCTGGTCTCCTGCTGTTCGTGCTTTCAGTGTCTGCAAGTGCTCTGTACAATGTGTGTCCAGACCATCACGCCTCCACCCTCTAACATTCACAACACCAATATGATGATGATGCTCCAACAAGAAACCGATGGCCTTTTGAACCGTTGACATTTCTTAAAGTATTTGCCACTCAATGGCAAAAGGAGGTTCTGAGGAAAAGGGTTCTTCTGATCGGCATAATTTGTACCGGGACTCCATTGCTTTTTCATTGCCGTCTCGTGTCAAACACTTCCACACGACCCACCTGGTCGTTTTCTGCTGATACCTGAGGAAAATCTAACTGACACGACAAAAACCATCTTGCATCCTGCATTTCTGCCCAGGAACTGTCGCACACCCAACCCCCCCTGTTCTCTGCAGTTCACCAGAAAGCCACGAGACACTCACACCCTGAGTAAATGATTTGTTTTCCATCTCCTGCTCCCAGCCTGGTAAACATCCTTGACACTGTGATCAGGTTATCTGGACAATGGTCTGACTGCTGGGCCTTGATCAGGGTGATTAAACAATTACTTTAAAGACCGGGCTTTGATCAAGGCAATTGAACAATGACCTGAAAGACTGAGCCTTGATCAAAGCTGAGTGAACAATGATTTGTGCACCAAGCCTTGACCAGGTCACCATCTACAAACGTCGTCTGGATCAACTGCAAACACTGCCCTGATTAAACAATGAACTAACAGCCAAAAAGACTGGGATGAAAAAGGATAAAAGGCTTTTAAGCTGCAGAGTGAAGCAGCAGCCTCCTGGGTTTTGTCTCTGACTAGCTTGGGACTCTGTTCCATAGCCCGGGCTATTTGAATAAATCTGGGTTCCTCCTGCCAACGAAGGCTCCTGTGTCTCCTTTTACTACGTATGAAGGGTATGGAAGACTTGGGCGATTCCTCCGCCACCGAGACCCTGTAAGTGGGATATTCCGGTTCTTCATGTGAAATGCAGATAAGTAACTTGAGAGAAACAAACAGCAGGATGGCTAATTTGCGAAACCTCCATGTTTCTGGCTTAGTGTCAGCAGCATGCAAAACGGTAACTTTAGAAAACAAGCATTTGCTATGCAATAGGTCTCGCATTAGGAAAGTTTGAGCTATTGGTCTTGTAAATGAATTTTTTTTATTTATGTGTTGGTTTTGAAAATAGCGAAATTAATAGCTTTGTCATTTACAATGCCAATACTTTTATCTTTTGCAAATGTGACACATATGGCATTTGTAATGCAACATGTTTTGTATTTACCTGACTTAGATGTATTGATATTACAAATAACAATGGCTTTTAATTTTTTTAAATAATTAATACTTAAACAAAAGTTATTGTAATTTATAATGGCAATAGCCTAAACTTTTTTAAATAACTTTTGTGAAGATTATGTTCAGTGTATTTTATTGTGACGAAAATCCAAGAACAGAAGTGAAATATTAACATCTTTTTGTGACATTTGTAATAAAGCTTGAAACATTGAGAGAACATATTTGAACCGGTTGTTGTTGAATGGTTGCACAAACTGATGCTGTGGTGGCGCTGAGTGATGTTGTGGTGGCGACGAGTGATGCTGTGGCGTTCAGTAATGCTGTGGTAGCGCATAGTGATGTTGTGGTGCCCCTGAGTGATGCTGTGGTGCCCCTGAGTGATGCTGTGGTGCTCCTGAGTGATTCTGTGGTGGTGTGATAGAGTGAGGGCGATAGATAGCTAGAGGGAGGGCGAAAGATAGATAGATAAATAGAGTGAGGGCGATAGATAGATCGATAAATAGAGTGAGGACGATAGATAGATAGATTAATAGAGTGACGGCGATAGATAGATAGACAGAGTGAGGGTGATCGATAGATAGAATGATGGCGATAGATAGAGTGAGTGCGATAGACAGATAGAGTGAGGGCGATAGATAGACAGATAGATATAGTGAGGGCGATGGATAGATAGAGTGAGGGCGATAGACAGATAGATAGAGTGAGGGTGATAGATAGAGTGAGGGAGATAGATAGACAGATAGAATGAGGGCGATAGATAGATAGAGTGAGGGCGATAGATAAATAGATAGAGTGAGGGCGATAGATAGATATAGATAGAGTGAGGGCGATAGATAGCTAGAGGGTGATAGATAGATAGATAAATAGATAGAGTGCGATAGATAAATAAAGTGATGGCGATAGATAGATAGCTAGATAGATCGATAGATAGAGTGAGAGCGATTGATAGAGTGAGGGCGATAGATAGATAGATAGAGTGAAGGTGATAGATAGATGGCGATAGATAGATAGATAGATAGAGGGCGATAGATAGATAGAGTGAGGGTGATAGATAGATAGATAGATAGATAGATAGATAGATAGATAGATAGATAGATAGATAGATAGATAGATAGATAGATAGAGTGAGGGCAATAGATAGATAGAGTGAGGGTGATAGATAGATAGAGTGAGGGCGATAGATAGAGTGAGGGTGACATAGATAGAGTGAGGGTGACAGAGTGAGGGCGATAGATAGATAGAGTGAGGGCGATAGATGTGTATGGTTGTGTGTATGTGTGGTTGTGTGTGTGGTTGTGTGTGTGTGGTTGTGTGTGGTTGTGTGTGTGGTTGTATGTGTGGTTGTGTGTGGTTGGTGTGTGGTTGGGTGTGGTTGTGTGTGTGTATGGTTGTGTGTGTGTGGTTGTATGTGTGGCTGTGTGTGTGGTGGTTGTGTGTGTGGTTGTGTGTGGTTGTGTGTGTGTGATTGGGTGTGTGGTTGTGTGTTTGTGGTTGTGTTTGTGGTTGTGTGTATGGTTGTGTGTGTGGTTGTGTGTGTGGTTGTGGTTGTGTGTGGGTGTGTGTGGTTGTGTGTGGGTATGTGTGGTTGTGTGTGGTTGTGTGTGGCTGTGTGTGGTTGTGTGTGGCTGTGTGTGGTTGTGTGTGTGTGTTGTGTTTGTGGTTGTGTGTGTGTTGTGTTTGGGGTTGTGTGTGTGGTTGTGTGTGTGGTTGTGTGTATATGTGGTTGTGTGTGTATGTGGTTGTGTGTGTGGTGATGTATGGGGTTGTGTGTGGTTGTGTGTGTGTGGTTGTATGTGTGGTTGTGTGTGTGGTTGGGTGTGTGGTTGGGTGTTATTGTGCGTGTGTGGTTGTGTGTGTGGTTGTGTGTGATATTGTGTGTGTGGTTGTGTGTGGGTATGTGTGGTTGTGTGTGGTTGTGTGTGGCTGTGTGTGGTTGTGTGTGGCTGTGTGTGGTTGTGTGTGTTTGTGGTTGTGTGTGTGTTGCGTTTGGGGTTGTGTGTGGTTGTGTGTGTATGTGGTTGTGTGTGTATGTGGTTGTGTGTGTGGTGATGTATGGGGTTGTGTGTGGTTGTGTGGTTGGGTGTGGTGTGTGTGTGGTTGTATGTGTGGTTGTGTGTGTGGTTGGGTGTTATTGTGTGTGTGGTTGTGTGTGATATTGTGTGTGTGGTGTGGTTGTGTGTGTTTGTGTGGTTGTATGTGTGTGTGCGTGGTTGTATGTATGTGTGTGTGTTAGGTTAGAGAAGGATGTATGTGGAAGAGAGCAGCAGATCAGCACAGCAGAAGAGAACAGGGAGTTAAAGAAGGAGGCGGGTGGAAGAGAGCAGCAGATCAGCACAGGAGAAGAGAACAGGGAGTTTGAAAAAGAGGTGGGTGGAAGAAAGCAGCAGAACAGCACGGGAGAAGAAAACAGGGAGTTAGAGAAGGAGGCGGTGGAAGGGAACAGCAGACCAGAAACGGAGAAGAGAACAGGGAGCTGGAGAATGGGGCGGGTTGGAAGAGAGCAGCAGATCAGCACAGGAGAAGAGAACAGGGAGTTAAAGAAGGAAGCGGGTGTAAGAGAACAGCAGATCAGCATGGGAGAAAAGAACAGGGAGTTAAAGAAGGAGGCGGGGTGGAAGAGAGCAGCAGATCAGCACAGGAGAAGAGAACAGGGAGTTAAAGAAGGAGGAGGGGTGAAATAGAGCAGCAGATCAGCACGGGAGAAAAGAACAGGGAGTTAAAGAAGGAGGCGGGTGGAATAGAGCAGCAGATCAGCACAGGAGAAGAGAACAGGGAGTTAAAGAAGGAGGCGGGGTGGAAGAGAGCAGCAGATCAGCACAGGAGAAGAGAACAGGGAGTTAAAGAAGGAGAAGAGGTGGAAGAGAGCAGAAGATCAGCATGGGAGAACAGAACAGGGAGTTAAAGAAGGAGGCAGAGTGGAAGAGAGCAGCAGATCAGCTCAGGAGAAGAGAAGAGAACAGGGAGTTGGAGAAGGAGGTGGGTGGACGAGAACAGCATAACAGCACAGCAGAAGAGAACAGGGAGTTAAAGAAGGAGGTGGGGTGGAAGAGAACAGATCGGCACAGGAGAAGAGAACAGGGAGTTAGAGGAAGAGGCGGTGGAAGAGAACAGCAGATTAGCACAGGAGAAGAAAACAGGGAGGTAAAGAAGGAGGCGGGATGGAAGAGAGCAGCAGATCAGCACATGAGAAGAGCAGAGAACAGGGAGTTAGAGAAGGTGGCAGAGTGGAAGAGAGCAGCAGATCAGCACGGGAGAAGAGAAGAGAACAGGGAGTTAGAGAAGGAGGTGGGTGGAAGAGAGGAGCAGATCAGTACAGAAGAAGAGAACAGGGAGTTAAAGAAGGAGGTGGGGTGGAGGAGAGCAGAAGATTAGCACAGGAGAGGAGAACATGGAGTTAGAAAAGGAGGCGAGGTGGAAGAGAGCAGCCGAAGAGAACAGGGAGTTAAAGAAGGAGGTGGGGTGGAGGGGAGCAGAAGATTAGCACATGAGAGGAGAACATGGAGTTAGAAAAGGAGGCGGGTGGAAGAGAGCAGCAGATCAGCAGAGGGAGAAAAGAAGAGAACAGGGAGTCAGAGAAGGAGGTGGGGTGGAAGAGAGCAGCAGATTAGCACAGGAGAAGAGAACAGGGAGTTAGAGAAGGAGGCGGGGTGGAAGAGAGCAGCAGATTAGCAGAGGGAGAAAAGAAGAGAACCGGGAGTTAGAGAAGGAGGTGGGTGGAAGAGAGCAGCATAACAGCACAGCAGAAGAGAACATGGAGTTAAAGGAGGAGGCGGGTGGAAGAGAGCAGCAGATCAGCAATGGAGAAGAGAATAGGGAGTTAAAGAAGGAGGCGGGGTGGAAGAGAGCAGCAGTCCAGCACAGGAGAAGAGAAGAGAACAGGGAGTTAGAGAAGGAGGCGGAGTGGAAGAGAGCAGCAGATCAGCACGGTAGAAGAGAAGAGAACAGGGAGTTAGAGAAGGAGGTGGGTGGAAGAGAGGGAGGGCGATAGATAGAGGGAGGGAGGGCGATAGAGTGAGGGCAATAGATAGATAGAGGGTCGTAAAGTGATAGATAGCGATCATAAAGTGCTAACTCTCACCGTAAATTTAAACCCAACTAAGACCGATCCATGGTCATTAAACAGTGAATCGGTTGGTTTTTATAAAGAAATCAGGGAGATGTCACTGGGATATTAGGGCAATTAGGGGTTTGGAAAGTATTCTAGAGGCTGCCGTGGAAAATTTGGTTAACTGGAACGGTTTTGAAATAGCATGTTTTGCTGACTTTATGAATACGGTGATTTCAATTGCAAAAAAAAGAACCAAAAAGGTAATATTAAAGTAACTCCCAGATCTCTACGTCTACTTAATATTGAAATAAATTAATTTATTAGGGAACAGTATCTGACCTATTCCTCCGAAAGATATCGTAGAATTGTACTACTAAAGAGAAGGAGGACTAGGGTGAAGGTTAAGATGAGAAAAGAGAGGGAAGATAGTATATGGATTAAATTGCGGGAAGCTGTGTTTAAAGGTCAAGTAAGAACATTTTGGTCTCTCATCGGGGAGGGTTGTTGAGTTAGATCTAGACCACTTCCAGTAGCTATTGAGGAGCATATATGGGTTGGTTATATCCAGAACCTTTACGCAAGGAACGGAACTGTAGTTTATTGTAGTGGAGCAAATGAGGACCTCTTACCATATGGACCGCCTTCTGAAAAAGATATTGAATTGGCCATCAAGGGTTTGCGCTCCTCCGGGGCGATGGGTCCGGATGAGCTTCCAATTTCAGTTTTAAAACAAAATAGTGCAATGTGGAGTAAAATCCTTTTTCCGGTGTTTAGATTCTGCTTTGCAAGCAAAACCGTTCTCCCATCTTGGAAAGGGAGTATAGTAGTCCCCTTTTCAAGAAGGGAGACCGCGATGCTCCACATAACTACCGACAAATTGCACTTTTAGATGCCGTAGGTAAAGTCTTCGCCAAATGCCTCTTGAAGCAGATTAATGATTGGGTGGACTTGGGTGAAATTTTACCCTTTGAACAGACTGGGTTTAGGCGAAGGCATAGAACCATGGATAATCTAACGGCATTGCAAGTTATAACTGAAAAATATGTTACGGTCCGAGGAGGGAAAGTGTATGCAGCCTTCATAGACTTCTCCACAGCATTTGATAAAGTGGATCGTCCTTTGCTGTGGAGGAAACTATCGGACCTTGGCATGCCGGCCACCCTTCTGGAGTTAGTTCGAGCTCTCCATACTGACACTTGGTGTAGAGTCTTGATGGGAGGGGAAAGAGGTCTATCCCAAGTTATTACTACGACAAACGGCTTAAAACAAGGTTGTTTATTGGCCCCTTTATTATTTTCCTTATATATATCTGACCTCCCCTATGCCCTGTCTTTAAGTGAAGGTATCGCCCCATTATTGGGGGGAAAATCGATTGTCTGTTTGCTATATGCCGACGATATATTAATACTGGATTTAACACAGAGGGGATTAAATAATCGTCTGCAGGTATTACATGAATATGCAGAGGCCCATCACTTAAAGATAAATGTGTCTAAAAGTAAAGTAATGTGCATGTTGGAAAGGAAAAAGTTGAAGTATGGGAGTTATGCCTGGTCTGTAGGTGGACAAAAATTGGAAGTGGTAAAATCATATGTCTTCCTAGGAAAAACAATATGTGGAAATTCAAGCGACATGGCTCATATAGGAAACAATATTCGGAAAGCAATGACACAAGGTAAAAGCTTAATCTCCCTTTATAGATCCACAGGCAGAAGACACTTTGCATTCTTACTAGAGGTTTTCCGTGCTAAAATCCCAGCTTCCTTAACGTACGGTATCGAACTACTCGACTTAGGAAAATGTTTTTTTTAAATATAACAGAAGGTAAAATCTTGCGGTATCTAACCTCAGTTAACTCTGCCTGTTCTGTGGCCGCTCTTAGGTTAGAATTTGGTCTGCCCAGTAGTTGGGTTCAGGGCCTCGCAGGGATAGTGCGATGTGTTACAAGCCTTGTAAAGGGTGAACCTGGTACATTAAGATCTCTTATTCAGAAAGAATTATTAGGAACCCTAAATGAGCAATCATTAATTGTAAAATATTTTAGAACTGCGGTTGACCTGCTTCAATTGGACGAATCTGTACTTTTTACTTTATCATCATATCAGCTAAAGGCCATTTTGAAACAGGCCACCTGCAAATTAAGTTTCACTATGGACAGAGAAGCCCGTATTTCAAAGAAAGGCATTTATCCGGCCATTGACTCCTGTCTGATAAGTAAAGTACAATCTTATATTACTTGTAACCTCCCCCATGGAGTACGCCGTTTTTGGCTTTTATTGAGGCAGGGTCTTCTTCCACTGAATAATGCATTGTCCAAATGGTATGGTTCCTCCCCAGTCTGTAATTAATGTAATAATTCAATCCAGGATGTTACTCATGTGCTCTTTGTTTGTCCGGCTCTTTTTTTACATCGGCGTAAGTGGATGAGACCAATCTGCCTACAACTATCCATTTTGTCTGCCACCGCATTTATAGACGCCATTTATAATCCACCAAATGAAATGTTTTGCCACAGAATGTTTAACTTTTTTAAAAGCTTTTTAGATATATATTAAAATTTCACATGGATGTTACGATTTTTATCATTGATTTTACCTGATGTTTTACAAGACTTTGTGTATTTGTATCCCATACCCTATTGTACGAAAATTTATGATTTTATCTTTTGTCCTTCTTTTTATGTGGATCTCATTTGAGTTCCAAAACCATAAATAAATTGAACTTTAACTTGATAGATAGAGGGAGGGCGACAGATAGAGGGAGGGGGATAGATAGATAGAGGGAGGGTGATAGATAGATAGATAGATAGATAGTGAGAGAGGGCGATAGAAAGAGTGAGGTAGGGCGATAGATAGATAGAGTGAGGGAGGGCGGTAGATAGAGTGAGTGAGGGCGATAGAGTGAGTGAGGGCGATAGAGTGAGTGAGGGCGGTAGATAGATAGAGTGAGTGAGGGCGATAGAGTGAGTGAGGGCGAGAGAGTGAGTGAGGGCGATAGAGTGAGTGAGGGCGGTAGACTGAGGGCGGTAGACTGAGGGCGGTAGACTGAGGGCGGTAGAGTGAGGGCGGTAGAGTGAGGGCAGTAGAGTGAGGGCGGTAGAGTGGTAGAGTGAGGGTGGTGGAGTGAGGGCAGTAGAGTGAGGGTGGTAGAGGGAGGGCGGTAGAGGGAGGGCGGTAGAGTGGTAGAGTGAGGGCAGTAGAGTGGTAGAGTGAAGGCGATAGAGTGGTAGACAGAGGGCAGTAGAGTGGTAGACAGAGGGTGGTAGAGTGAGGGAGTGAGGGCGGTAGAGTGAGGGCGTGAGGGTGGTAGAGTGAGGGCGGTAAAGTGGTAGAGTGAGGGTGGTAGAGTGGTAGAGTGAGGGCGGTAGAGTGGTAGAGTAAGGGCAGTAGAGTGGTAGAGTGAGGGCGGTAGAGTGAGGGTGTGAGGGCGGTAGGGTGGTAGAGTGAGGGCGGTAGAGTGGTAGAGTGAGGGCAGTAGAGTGAGGGCGTGAGGGCTGTAGAGTGGTAGAGTGAGGGCGGTAGAGTGAGGGCATGAGGGTGGTAGAGTGGTAGAGTGAGTGCGGTAGAGTGAGGGCGTGAGGGTGGTAGAGTGAGGGCGGTTGAGTGAGGGCAGTAGAGTGGTAGAGTGAGGGCGGTAGAGTGAGGGCGTGAGAGCGGTAGAGTGGTAGAGTGAGGGCAGTAGAGTGAGGGCGGTAGAGTGGTAGAGTGAGGGCAGTAGAGTGAGGACGTGAGGGCAGTAGAGTGGTAGAGTGGTAGAGTGAGGGCAGTAGAGTGAGGGTGGTAGAGTGAGGGCGTGAGAACGGTAGAGTGAGAGCGATAGAGTGGTAGAGTGAGGGCGGTAGAGTGAGGGCGTGAGGGCGGAAGAGTCTCACAGATCGCTACTTTATCACACGAGGAAGCTCTGTCCCCAGAAAAAATAATGGCTATCCTCTCTGTTATTGGCACCGCCCCTCATGACTAAGCCCCTTTTTTGCCACACCAAATTTATGGGCGTTTAGAGTACATTTTTCATTTAAAAGACTGATTTAAAGCATCTGTGTGGAGGGTGCTCTCCCAATCATTCCAGTGAAATGTGCCCTACCCTAACCCCCCACACTTCTGTGCTCCATATGCGCACAAGCCCCCGTTGTTGTAGGACGTTCCTACTAAACAAATGGGGCGCTTGTGTTTTAGTTACGTATTACGTTGTTTTTTCCCCTTTGAGATTTAATCCTGCAAAGTTTTGAGCGATATTGAAGGTCACTGCATCTGTTAAAAAAGAGTCACTTTATACCAAAATTCTGATGCAAACGGAATGTGAATTTGAGGCTAATAGATTTTCTGGAACATTGAATGTGTTTATCTTGGGATGAGGAAAAGTGTTCTTCTGATCGGCATCATTTGTACCGGGACTCCATTGCTTTTTCATTGCCATCTCGTGTCAAGCACTTCCACACGACCCACCTGGTAGTTTCTGCTGATGCCTGAGGAAAATCTAACTAACACGACAACAACCATCTTGCAGCCTGCATTTCTGCCCAGGAACTGTCGCACACCCAACCCCCCCCTGTTCTTTGCAGGACACCAGAAAGCCACGAGACACTCACACCCTGTGTAAATGATTTGTTTACCATCTCCTGATCCCAGCCTGGTAAACATCCTTGACACCGTGATCAGGTTATCTGGACAATGGTCTGACTGCTGGGCCTTGATCAGGGTGATTAAACAATGCCCTGAAAGACCGGGCTTTGATGAAGCTGAGTGGACAATGACCTGAAAGACCGAGCTTTGATCAAACTGAGTGAACAATGTTTTGTGTACCAAGCCTTAACCAGGTCACCATCTACAAACATCGTCTGGATCTGGTTATCAACTGCAAACACTGCCCTGATTGAACAAAGAACTAACAGCCAAAAGATCAGAATGGAAAAGAATAAAAGGCTTGTAAGCTGCGGAGTAAAGCAGCAGCCTCCTATGTCTTGTTTCTGACGAGCTTGGGACTCTGTTCCATAGCCCGGGCTATTTGAATAAATCTGGGTTCCTTCTGCAGAGGAAGGCTCCTGTCTCTCCTTTTACTACGTATGAAGGGTATGGAAGGCTTGGGCGGTTGCCCCACCGCCGAGACTCAGTAAGTGGGTTAATCCAGTTCTTCAGGGTCACTCTGTGAGGATTAACTGGGTTTAGCAGCCTCCCATGTCTCTGCTGAGGGTGAAGAAGTGTTTTAATCTCAACGGCTCCACTATGATTGTAACCTTTCTTGCAGCGTTTGCAAGGTTTAGAGAAACAATCGTGATTTGTTTTTGGACAGACATCAAAGCTACATCGGAAGTTTTTAAAACATAAGTAGACAACACTAGTTTCAGTAGCTCTTCCCATCCACCCTCTTGACTAGCGGAGTCTCGTGGGAGCTTTAGAGGGCCAGGGGAGGGCGTCGGTGTGTGTGTGCGCATGCGTGCACACGCGTGTATTCTCAATAAGCAGCACTGATGGGGTCAGTGTGAGTTCTGCAAGATCTACAAATAACTTGTGAGGTAAATTAACGGGTTTTGTGAAATACAGGGGGCACTGGGAGGCACTGTTTGAACATGATCACCGATGCAGCTGTCAGGAAAGTAAGGTTGAGACTGTTTGCGGGGGCAGGGGAGCGGGAGTGCATTCCTTTGAAATCTGATGGGGGGCGGGGGAGCGGATTCCTTTGCAGTCTGATGCAGAGGCTCAGACAAATGGTGGTGTGCGAGCGGCTTCCTTTGAAGTCTGTTGCCGAGGCATGGTGTGGGATGTGGCTGGCGATGATGTGCACACGCATAGCTCACATGAACTGTAAGCGATCCGCAGCTAGGTAGACTTTTCTTTTCTGCTTACTATGATCTCGCCTATTTATCCCTGCGGGATAGAATAGGCGAGACCTAAAGAAACAGCAGGATGCCCAAGGACCGAAACCAACTGTAGCTTGCATCTAAAAAGTCAAATATAAATTCAAACCCACTGTTATACATTTTTTTACTTTTACTTTAAAGTTTATAAATACCACACATGCCGTAAAATAGCTCAGTAAAACATTCACTTTTAAAAGAATTGTTAAATGTATGCAAACTACAATTGGTAATGAATTGAGCTTTGTGCTCACGTACACATGTAGTGGGGGAAATATAATCAAAATAAGACACAGCAATATGGGTTACAAGATGGTAGGTTACCATTTTCTTTTCTAAAACTCACCCGCTTTTTGTTTGCACAGATTTCATGCTGTTTATTAATAAAACTGCACCTTAAAACGTTAACACTAAAACATGAAAACAAGCACGCATTTTCAGACCGCATTGGGGGGGGCGGGGTGTTACACATTGCATAGGGGGAGCGATTTTCTCACATGAAGTTAGGGCCAGATGTAGGTCGGTCGGTAACGGCCGAAAATCGGTATTTTCGGCCGTTACCGACCGGTATTTCAGAAATGGTATGTAGGGGCATTATTTTACAGAATCGGTAAATTTACCGATTCGGTAAATTTACCGATTCTGTAAAATACCGAACCGGTATTTTTACCGATTCGGTAAATCTGAGATGTAGGTGGGACTCTTCTGAGTCCCACAAGCCTTACCGAATCGGTATTATACCATCAAATCCAATTTGATGGTAAAATACCGATTCCGGTGTGCATGCACATGTGTGCATGCACACCTATGCCACATGACAGGCAGACCTGCCCTTAGGGCATGTATGCCTGCCACATAGCACCCGAGCCTGTTTTGGGGGGGCCAGAGGGTGTCAAAGTGACACCCCCTGCACCCTTGTGAAAATCGGTATTTACCGATTCGGTAAATACCAAATCGGTAATGCCCATTCATTCCTATGGGCTTCAAAGCCCATAGGAATGAATGGGCATTACCGATTCGGTATTTACCGAATCGGTAAATACCGAATTGTTCCGATTCGGTATTCCAGCACATCTGGAATACCTACATCTCCACCCTCTGATTTACCGATTCTTAATTACCGAATCGGTAAAATTCGGTAATTAAGAATCGGTAAATCAATTCTACCTACATCTGGCCCTAAATTATTAAAAATTACGAAATTTAAAAAAGCAAAATAAAACTGCACCTTAAAATGTTAACACTGAAACATGAAAACAAGCACGCATTTTCAGACCGCATTGGGGTGGGGGGTGTTACACAATGCATAGGTGGAGAGCATTTCTCACATGAAGTTAATTATTCAAAATTACTACATTTAAAAAAGCGAAATAAAACTGCACCTTAAAAAGTTAACACTGAAACATGAAAACAAGCACGCATTTTCAGACCGCATAGGGGGAGGGGGGGAGTTCCACATTGCATAAGGGGAGCGCTTTTCTCACATGAAGTTAATTATTCAAAATGTTCACACTGCATCAGGAGAGTAGAAATAAAACCAATATAGCATTTTGACATGCATCAAGGGATCGAGAGTTAGAACAAAAGCATTGAAACCAAGCACCCATTTTCAGAACGCATATTGGGGCGGGGGGTGCGCGATTTTCACGTGATGTTAATTGTTCTACATTTAAACACTGCATCAGGAGATAAGAAAATTAAGCGAAATAGCATTTCCACACCGCAGCAAGAATAAAAGTGTTTTCAGGAAAGCTTTGAAACCAAGCACCCATTTTAAAAACGCATAGAGGGGGCGGGGGGATTAAGCGCGTTTCTCACGTTAACACTGCAAATCGAGTGTTTTCGCAGAAGCATTGAAACAAAGCACACATTTTCAAAACACTTGGGGGGGTAGCTCTTTTTTCACGTTATTCACACAATCGTGGACAGTGGGCTATAGAACACTGATGAAGCACCAGTTTAGAAAACTATGCCAATATATTTATAAAGGTTATACGAATATGTGTGCAGGTTCCAAAAGCACCCCCTGCCCAAGGGCCTACCTTAGAATAGGAAACAACAAAACAGCAATAGATAAGAGCCGCACCACCTTTCTTGACATATATGCAATACATCTTAAATGTCCATAATGTCTAGTTTAACCAATTAGTGCGAGAGAAGTCAATTGTCCCAACAGATGATTTTTAAATTCTTTATTTTCAATCGAAAGCCTTCAGCCAACGCGTTTCGTCCTAATCTACTAAGACTTCTTCAGGGCAATTGTACTTTTCTTGTGACGAAAATGAGAACGACCGTCTGCTGAAAAATAACCAATAATCTTCTGTAAGTGATGCTTCTCAGGTGTTTCATGTGCCAGCATACTTAGATTAATCCATAATTAAACCCATGGGTGGCTTCTTCCTGGTCCCACAATAATCCGTTATAATAACCGCAAAGACAATGATGTGCAAATTTGTACCAAAACAGTATTTTAGTGCACGTGTCAGTGGAAACTATCCACCTAGACAAGAGGTCCGTATCCAGAGAGCATTACAACCCACATTGTGGCACACAAGCGCTCTTGGGTGATTGAAAGAGTTGCACACAAGCATAATTTCGGAAATTACACATGAGAAGGAAACAATGTCGCTTTGCTATACAATAATCCTCATTGTTTGAGAACAACGCCCATGAGCAAAAACAAAAGAAAACATAAGCTCAAAGCGATAAAAGAAGATTTGGCAAAATATAAGAAAGTTAACTATAGAAAAATAAATGTTTGCATTTGTGTTTGTCCTGCTTGGCACATTTTTGCCAGTCATACACCTTCTGTTTACAGGGCACTAAAAGTTATGCAGAACGAAATAGTACCTCAGTCATGTCGGGAGCAGCGGACGGGCACTGATTAAGTTGAATCAACCAGTTCTTGGTCCCTGCTCCACAGAGAGGAACGGATAATATGTTAGACCTGCCTTGACGAATTCCGAGGGTGTAAAAAAGAGTGCCATGCAAGCCAACAAATGGTAAGCAGTGGGTAGGCTCCAAGCCCTTTTATGTATACAAAATTGTCTCCCAAACGAGACGCATGCGCTAGCGCGCGCTCACGCAGGCTAAACCCTAATACACTAAAACAGGGCCAAGCCCACATCCAAGGAAATCAACTTTCCATGCATCTTCTGCTTCACGTCAACCTTTTGAAAAGTGGCAAAGGAAATTCCTGAAAATGACATTCATATTCAATTCTAGCCTTCGACTTTCTTTGCAGATTTAGTTTTAATTCACATAGAAAAATGCATCAGAAAGCCACAATAATTCAAGTGGTACAAATAGAACGAGATGACCTTCTGCTCTTACAGAAAGACTTGTGGAGCATAACTGCACCCCAAGATAATGTGATTTGTCTCTTAGTGGGCCATGAAGCCAGCTCTGTTTCCGAAACTAACTGTCTCAATCCAAGTGCTGTACACCTCAATATAAAGGGTGTAAATTCGCCCACCCGCTGACGGAAACAGTGACTCGCCACGGGGCCTGATTGCTGATTACCAACTCTCCTCCATGTGTGCTTCCAGTGCATCACGGGTAATCACTCTACTCTGCATGCATGCTATCACATCCAACTCTTTCCAAGGAAGGATGAATAACAGGCTATGGTTTCCCAAGTTCGTCAACACCACTTGTATGTTGTCTTGGGCTTAAAAATGGCTCTCCATGTTTGATGTGTTATGCCACTCCCCCAATTTCGAAGTTTTGTTCAAGCTTTCTTCTGCATGTGTGCACCATTCACATAGATGGAACAGCCCTTTGCCACAGAGAAAAAACCATTTCAATCACAGAAGACCTGCATATCCCATTGACATCTATAAATGCTCCATTGCCGCCGTATGAAGGATTTTTTCCCATAGGAACTACGATTGCACATTCCCCACCTATGTCTCCGTTAGGTTACAGACCAAATGAAAGGCAGGACTGCCAAGTGACCCCAAGGCATGCGTAACACATTCAGTCATTACTTTTTCAACAATAGTGCTTTGCATTCAGGGGCTTGTAGTTTCACAATTGCACCGTTGTAAATATGGCCTCATTTTTCTTGGAGGACTTCCTGAAGGTGTCCTATATGACAGCTATGAGAGCAAAACCTGAAATAAATGCAGAGCTAAAAAAAAATCACAATTACAACAAATGGCCTACTAGGCATCCTTTTATAACACTTTCGAAGCACTTCTCTAAATGATTGGTTATACTCCATAACCACTTAAGGAGTCATGAAAAATGTGTGGTTCCATTACACGGTATACGTATTGCACAATTTCTACATGTAGTTTGAATTTAGAAGTGCAGTGTAACAAGGTCTGCCATAATTAATCGGGCACCATATTTTCCAGCAGAAGCACTTTATTATAAAAAATGTGTTGTTTTGGCTCGTAAGTTCACTTGTTTCCTACTTGCATATACACTAGCCCGTCTTGGTCCTTACTATCAAATGTCACACATTTAAAGAAAATAACACTGCAAACAAACATGGAAGACGTGTCACCAGGTAGCAAGAATCCTTGCAAGAGATTCACTTTTAGCGAAACTGCACTTTTTTCTCAGTCTACAGACCTTAAACCTCCTTGAAACACCCTTTTTGCTGAACGCAGCCTCGGTGGCAGTCTTCCATTCTGTGAACATGCTTCAGCGGGTGGTTAATCAAGAGGGCGTCTAGTGGTGGCTCCCCACCTGAGCTGCATGGGGTGGAGATGTGGCACAATAGAGGCCTCGGCAAAAAAGACCACCTATCTCAGATTCCTGCAGCTGAGCCCAACTTTAAGATAATAACTATTTCAAATGTGAGAGAGAAATAAAAGGGGGGATAGGAGGAGTGGAACAGACTATAGAATAGAAAGGGGGAAAGAAAGCTCAACAGCAAGATATGAAAGTCCCCGCCCTTAGATGCCTTACTGTTGCTGCCCCAGACTGTCTTTCCCAGTGAATCTCCCCTTCTCCTGTACCGCCTGAGTGAGGCGGAGCACACGTAGGTATTTTGGGCATGTCACCCGCTAAAAATCAAATGGTCGCACCCTATGTTGTATGTTCTATCAAAGCGAGGTAGGGCACCAGTCACACCCGCCATTAATTTTTCCATACACTCAAGTTCCCACATTTTATGAAGCCAGTCCAAATGGGTCGGGATTACACCAGTGCCCAATCGGGATAAAAGGGTCTGCTTGGCTGCTCCCAGGGACAGAGCGATAGCTCTTCCATGACAGGATCGCAGGGGGAAGGTCAGAGCGTTTAGGCAAGCCCAGTAATATGCAGCTTGGAAATATGGGTATCTCTGTCTTTTAAATAGTGTCAATGTCCAACAGGACAGTGGGCCAAAACTGTTGGATTTTGTGACAACCCCACAATAGATGCGATAAAGTACCTTCCTTTCCGCATTGTCTCCAACACTGTGTCCCCTCCTGTCCTCCACTGTGCCACTCTCACTGGAGTACAGTACCAATAATGCACAATTTTGAGAAATGTTTCCTTCCCTGCGGTACTACATGAGCTCGCCCTTGCTCTATGTCTGATAACTTGCCATTCCTTAATGAATGAATGAATGAATGAAAGGCGTTTTATAACGTGCGAAAACTTAGCCCCAATGGGCATCAAGGCGCAAAACAGACAAACAAGAGTCTAAAACTACCAACTGCAAGATCAGAATACCGCTAGGAGCAAAGACGCTAATATGCCTGAGAGAAGAGCCAAGTCTTCAGGCGTTTCCTAAAAACCACCAAGGAAGACTGACTGGAAAGCTCCAAATGGAGGGAGTTCCAAAGTTTTGGAACCAGGGTGGAAAATGCTCTACCTCCCCATTTAGCCTTCACAAATCTGGGAACCGAAAGCATGTTCTTAGATGCTGAACGAAAGATTCTTTGGGGGTGTAAACGCGTAGAAGGGACCTGATACCCTCTGAGCCTGAGCCATGAATTGCACCATGGGCCAGACAAAGAAGTTTAAAAGAAATCCGAGAGGAAATCGGAAGCCAGTGAAGATCCCTTCTGGCCATGGTTATAGAAGCAAGCCTAGGAAGATTCAAGACCATCCTGGCCGCAGCATTCTGCACCATTTGGAGGCGGTGGATGGAGCTTTTGTTAATGCCACTGTATAGGGCATTACAATAATCTAGCCTAGATGAAACTAAGGCGACAGTAGATTGTTTCCGGGCTGCCTGGGATAGATATGGGCCAATCTTCCTCAGTTTTCTAATGATGACACAACAGGTAGACACCGTTCTGTTTACCTGAGAATCGAAAGAGAGAACGGGGTCAATTAGGACACCAAGGTTCCTGGCAAACAGAGTAGGAAGAGGGCAATCCCCCAGCGAAGAGGGCCACCAGTCCTTTGACCACAGATCTTGGCTGCCTCCAAAGACCATAATTTCGGTCTTTTCACCGTTCAGTTTAAAAAAATTATGCACCATCCACTGGGAGACTGCCTCCATGCATGCTCTAAAATTGGAAGCAGAGTCACTAGCCCACTGGGTAATAGCTACCAAGATCTGGGTGTCGTCGGCTTACGACAACACCTCAAGACCAAAGTATCTCACCACCTTGGCAAGTGGGGTAACATAGATGTTGAATAATAATGGGCTCAACGAGGAGCCCTGTTGTACCCCACATTGCACTTTTTGAGAGGCGAAGAGAAAATTGCCCATTTTGACTCTCTGCTCCCTATGATGTAAAAAGGAGGAGAGTAAACTAAGGGCAGTACCCTCAACTCCGATGTCCATGAGCCTGGAGATCAGGATTGACGGGGACAAGGTATCAAACGCTGCTGTGAGATCTAATAACACTAGCAGAGTAGGATGTCCCCTATCAACCTCCATACGGATGTTGTTAATCACAACCGTTAGAAAACTCGCGCTCACATTTATTCGCCCATCTATGCTGCGTCACTTATTTAGCGTGTTGGAGGGGTGCAATGAGAATGGTGTATATAACAGCACTTTTGTAATTGGGTCTTAGCCGCCCTTGATTCTCTTATACCGATGGGCTGGTCGAAATGTCACGCGAAAGTTCCCAGCCATTGGTATAATAACACTCTTGCTGAGCTTAAGAGAACGTGCCGGCGAGCTGAGAGGGTGTGGAGGAAATCCTTTGATCCTACCTTGAAATCTTTGTATTTTGCCCAGCTTAAGATCTACCACAGGACAATTTGTCAAACTCGGGCCGCCTACTACGCCTCTGAGTTCCAGAATAACCCCAATCCATCTAAATTAATTTTTAAGGTTCTTAAAGACTTTATGGGGAAACGGGCCACCTCGGTGGAAATCTGCACGGACTCTCACTGTGAAAGTTTGGCATCCTTTTTCGTGGAGAAAGTGCAGGCAATCTATCGAGGATTTACGTCATCTGTGCCTGATACTGAGCAAACTGGTGTGACGGCTACGATTTATGACACCCTGTCCTCCCTGCCAGTAATGTCTGATGAGGCTTTTGATACTCTGAGCCTCAAAATTAAATCCGGATCTCCATTAGATCCGTTGAAGCCAGAGCTATTTAAACTTCTTCCCCCCCGATGTCGTGAGCCTATATTAGATCTGATCAATTTATCGCTTACTTCGGGTGTGGTCCCCTCCTCCTGGAAGCAGGCAGTGGTTAGCCCAATTTTAAAGAAGCCTAATTTGGACCCCCTATTACCAGAAAACTATCGTCCCATCTCCCTTCTGCCTTGGCCCGCTAAGGTGACTGAGGCACATGTGAACTCCATTCTGTCTGCTCACCTTTCTCGTAATAACATTCTAGACGAGACTCAGAATGGTTTTCGGGCACAACACAGCACCGAAACCGCACTGCTCTTTATGATCGAGCACTTGCGAACGGTGCTAGATGCTGGCCAAACAGCGGCGCTCCTTTTGTTAGATCTGAGCGCCGCGTTTGATACGGTGTCTCATGATATCCTGATGCGGCGGTTAGAGGAAGTGGGAATTGAGGGGTCCGCTCTCCAATGGTTTCGCTCTTTCCTTTCGGACCGGTTTTTTAAAGTGGCTATTCCACCTGGTCAGTCCTCATTTCATCCGCTGGGGCTGGGGGTTCCGCAGTGCTCTGCGTTGAGCCCCACCCTGTTCAACCTATATGTGAAACCGCTGGCTGCAGTCGTCAGGCAATGTGGCCTTACCATGACATCGTATGCCGACGACACGCAGCTGGCGGTGACACTCAGCGGTGATCCTGAGGTGATCGCTCCCAGATTCCGTGCGGGACTTATAGCCGTGGCAAATTGTATGCAAGCAAATTGTTTGCAGCTAAATGCCAAAAGAACCGAGGTCCTGATTTTAGGAAAACAGGCGGAGCTTTGGGGAGATCAGTGGTGGCCTCCAGAATTGGGGGTGACTCCCATTCCAGCTGCCGAAGTTTAGAACTTGGGGGTTTGGCTGGATCCTACACTCTCCTTCACCAGCCATACGAAGAAGGTTGCAGCTACCTGCTATGGTATTCTGCGAGGGCTGAGACCGGTCCTCAAATTCTTCGACTCGGCAACTGGTGGTCCAAACCTCCATTCTCTCGCGGCTGGACTACGGGAGTGCGCTGCTGCTTGGAGTGAATCAGGCAGAAGCCACTAGACTGCAAAGGGTGCAGAATGCCGCGGCACGTGCCATCGTTGGCCTCCCTAGACGGTGTTCTGTCTCTGCAGTTTTGACTTCTCTCCACTGGCTGCCGGTCAGACAGATAATTAAATTTAAGGCTCTCTGCCTGACATTTAAAATCTTGAAGCTTTCTTCTCCTCCAGCCCTTGCTAAGCTTGTCTCCCCCTATGTCCCTACGCGGTCCCTCAGATCGGAATCTATCCATCTGGCGGTTAATACACGGTTCAGACTTAGTAGGATGGGAGGTCGCTCTTTTAAAGTATTAGCGGCTGGATTGTGGAATTCCCTCCCCGCCCACATTCGAGCCCTGAACAGTCTCACTCCTTTCAGGCGCGCCATAAAAACTTTTTTGTTTCCAACTGTTGAATGATTTCTTCTTGTCTTTCCCAGCACCGATTTGTTATGTTGTGGTACCTGATCAGGCGCCGGGACGCCCCTTGGCTGGGGCAGCTGTGCGCCTTATAAAAAATACTAACATAACATAACATAACATAACATATCAGAAACCAGTAGCATATCAAAGTGGCAGGTAACAAACCATTTCTCAAATTTTGTCAATGGGCGACTGAAGTGTGGACGTATGTGGGGTTGTGTGACCCAGTGTCTCAGGGCAAGTTATTGCCAGTGGGCATCAAGAGGCAATCCATAACTGGGACAAAGCTCTATGAAGTTCATCACTCCCTTTTTGTCGAAGAGGTCTCCTAGTCTCTTACAATTGGCCTCTTGCCATTTAAGGTAATCGTCCCCGGTCGCTGCTGGGAGAAACTCCCGGTGACCGACGAAGGGGATCAGGGGAGATGTCGATGTGGAAAGATGTCTTTTTTCTTGCATTGTCCCCAGCCTCCACAGTCGCCCTCGTTATGGGAGAGATATATACTCCAGGAGGCCAACATTTATTTGGGAGCCACGGCACCTTCCACATATATATCCCAGCGACCAAGCGGTGGACAAAACACCAGTTCTTCTCGAATACTATTCTATACCATTCTATCATGTGGCGGAGCTGAGCTGCCTGATAATATCTTTCTAGGCGAGGGACTCCCTGTCCCCCATCTGTTTGGCTTGAGATACGTCTGGCTGCGAGCCATGCAAGCCTTCTTCCTACCCCATATGAAGTCATTTATAAGATGTTGCAATTTAGATAACACCGAGAGGGGGTTGCAAGGGCAACGTCTGCATGACATATAAGATCCGAGGGAATAACGTCATTTTGACCGCAGCCAAGTTTCAAAGCCAAGACAGTCTGTGTAGTTTCCATTTCGAGAGTTCCGATCTCGTAGTGGCAAGGAAGGTATCATAATTTTTTTGGGCTGTCTGTTCAGGTGTGGGGAAGATTCCTAGGCCCAAGTATGACACCCCATGGGAGGCCCATTCGAAAGGGAACATGTCCGATAGTCTATCTGTTCTGGGGATCGTCAGGCTGAGAGCCTGCATTTTGTGCAGGTTGACCTTAAAGCCTGACACCCTGGAGAAGTCTGTCATTTCTTGCAGGAGGGGGGCAGAGATGTGAATGGTTGTGTCAAAATTAATAACACATCATCTGCGTAAAGTGATATTTTATGTTCCCTGTTTCCCATGTGTATCCTGGCTTCATGTAGAGTGCAAACAATAATGGGGACAGGGGACACACTTGTCGCATTCCCCAAGATATTCTAAAGGGGTTAGAGGAGACTCCATTCACCCTGACTTTGGCCTCTGGAAGGGCGTAGTTGCAGTTGACCTAAAGTTGGAATCTCTCTCCAATGCCAAATCTAGCAAGTACCATCTGTAGGTGTGGCCAGTGTACCCTGTCGAAAGCTTTTTCAGCGTCCACCAACAGGAGTAAGGCCGTCACTTGGGCAGGTTGGAACTTATGTTATGTTATGTTATGTTATGTTAATTTATTTCTTCTATAGCGCTCGGCGACTCCGAGGAGCATCCCGGCGCTTTGGTGAAGAAAGAGCAGCTAGTAAACAACAACACAACAACTTAAAAGCAGACACAAGAAAGGGATCACATTTGTTTCGTGAACAGCCACGTTTTTAGCTCTCTTCTAAAAGTAAGAAGATTGGGAGTCTGTCTGAGAGAGAGTGGTAGTTCATTCCACTCCTTCGGGGCTAAATAGCGAAAGGATCGACCACCAATCCTTGCACGCCTGATTACTGGGACTGTCATTTTAGATAGGCAAGATGATCTCAGAGATCGACTAGGTACATAGCGGGAGAGGCGTTTCCCTATGTACTTAGGACAAGTTCCATGTAGAGCTTTAAAAGCAAAAGTCAGACACTTGAAAAGAATTCTTTTGGCGATCGGTAGCCAATGTAAAGAATTCAGTAAAACCGTAGCTCCTGCTCTTCTCGGCAGTCCATAGATAGCACGAGCTGCGGAGTTCTGGACTACTTGCAAACGGTTCAGAAGATATTTTGGTAAACCCAAGAAAAGAACGTTTACGTAGTCCAGTCGAGATCCGATCAAGGCCTGAACAATAATCTTCCTGTGCTGGTGAGACACCAGAGGAAGAAACTTCCTCAGCATTCGCAAAATGCCAAAGCATTTGCCTGAGAGACACGAGATATGTGGCCCAAAGGACAGTTCACTGTCCACGATCACTCCCAAATTTTTTGCCTTGAGAGACACATTGTCAGGAGGGAACAGATCTTGTGGCCACCAAGCCTTCCAATCTGGTTCACAGGTGCATCCAAAGAAGAGCAGCTCCGACTTGTCGGAGTTGCACTTTAAACCATTGCACCTGAACCACTCAAAGACCGCACTAAGGCAGTCCCTGATCTTTACGCCGTCGAATGCCCCACCCCTATCACAAGTGAAAAGGAGCTGGGTGTCGTCGGCGTAGGATACGATCTGGGCGCCAAAGGATTCTGCGACTCCCGCCAGAGGTGCCATAAAGATGTTAAATAGCATGGGGCTAAGAATGGAACCTTGCGGAACCCCTACCTCTAGCGGAGCCATATCAGCGGAAAATGGTGGCGCCCAGATCGTTTGCCGGCGGTCGGCCAGAAAGGATTTAAGCCATTTCCACACCGTTCCCCGAATGCCGCTCTCCCAGAGTCTTATGAGGAGGCGATCATGAGGAACGGTGTCGAAAGCCGCCGACAGATCCAACATGACCAACATGGCCCTTCCCCCAGAGTCGAGTCTTTCCCTGATGGCATCTGTGACCTCGAGAAGAGCCGACTCCGTGCTAAAGTTTGCACGAAACCCAGATTGCGTATCATGCAACAGGTCATTTCCTTCGATGAAATTGGAAATCGTTCGATATGCAAATCTCTCGGCCACTTTCGCCAGAGCAGGGAGAAGGGAAATAGGCCTGTAGTTGGCATGGATAAGGGGGTCCAAGGTGGGCTTTTTAATCAATGGCAGGATCAAGGCATGTTTCCATGCCACCGGAACCACTCCAGTTGACAATGAAGAATTTAGAAGAGGGTTAAACAAAGCATTTAGGGCAGGTGCCACCTTCCCCAGATGTTTAGCCGGGCACGGGTCAAGTGGAGAGCCTGATTTCAGGCCTGACAAAAGCTCTAAGGATGTGTCAAGGCATAGGTATGGAAACTGTAAAAGAGAAGGGCCAGGATCCTCCCTAAACGGGGGGGGGGGGGATGAAGGATCAACAACCGACCGAGAGCTAGGATGGAAAAGAGAGGCTTGGATGGTAGTGATTTTATTTACAAAAAAATTTGCAAGCTGTTTTATCCATACTTCTGAATGAGTATGAGCTGGTGTACAAGTGGCTGGAGAGGTGAAATCCAGAACAACTTTAAAAATTTCCTTGCATCCATTTTCTGCCTCATCGATACGACGCTCGAAATAAGCCTTTTTTTCACTCCAGATTGACTGGTGATAGGCTTTAGTTATTACTCGAAGCTTCATTTTCTCGGTCGGGTCATAGGCCCGTCTCCAGACTCTCTCAGCCCTTTTACAGCCCTGCCGCTGCTCTCTTAATTGGGGGGTGAACCAAGGGGCCGACGCTCTACGTTCACCTGATTTAAGCTTTTTTTCGGGGATTAAGATCTCAAGTCTGGCTACCAGCCAATCGTGAAAGAGGCTAAGGTTATCTTCCAAGTTGCCCAAAAGAGGACATGGACAGATGGTAAGGGCCTCTGATAACATATCCACCGAAAGCAGATGGAAAGGGCGTGAGGTTCGCGTGGTCTCAATTAATTCTCTCCCCCGAATCGGAGCAATGGCAGGTACGGAAAAAGTGATCAAAAAATGATCAGACCATAATACTGGTTCAATAGCCGTTATCGTAATAGATTTTGTTGAAAAAATCTGGTCTAAAATGTGGCCTTTATTGTGCGTCGGTGTCTGCAAAAATGGAGACAATCCTAGTGTAGCAGTAATGTCACTAAGTTTCATTGCAGCGGGGTCCAATGTATTATCCATATGGACATTGAGATCCCCAAGAAGCATGCAATGCTCAGATCTGAGACAAGGGACTGAGAGTGCTACTTGTAGTTCATCAAAGAACGGCCCTACAGGCCCCGGGGCTCTGTACAAGAGAATCCCAGTACAAGCCTGGAGAGGGGAGAGCTGAAGGGTGAAGCCCAAAGCTTCACATCCCTGGATATTCTCTACCGGAAAGGTTGCGCAGGGTATGTTTTTATTTACCACCAGAGCTACACCTCCCCCTCTGCCCGATGTTCTATCCCTCCTAAAGATGTTGTATTCCGGAGGGATGGCATTGGCTAGGTCAGGAGTGGAGCAGTCACTCAGCCAGGTCTCAGTAAGGAATAAACATGGCATATTGGAATTATATAATAAATTCCAGATGTCAAGGGAGTGACAGGTCAAGGATCTAGTATTCAGAAGAAGACATTGATATGGGGCCAGGGTATTGTCCTGCGCGGATATAGTAGTCTTTAAAAAATGCCAGCCGCAAATCGGACAGCCTTTTCTAAAGGCTCGGCAGCCCGCAAAAAAAGAGTGGCATAAGTTACGGGGAGGGCGAAGAGCAAGTAAATCTGCTGAATTATAGCAAATCATATCCAATAAAATAAGACAAAGATTTAGTAATGAAATACTAAATTCAACAGCCCACCGTCCAGCTCCGTCCGCTGCCGAGACGCTGACGGGCGCAGACGGGCAGGACTCTAGCAAGACTCCGGCAAAGCGGAGGCCGACCCGCTGCGCGATCCCGCTGCGCTCGGAGGACTGGTTTAAATAGTCCCTCCAGGTGGGGAGCTCAAACGACCCTCCGGTACACCCAAGAGGGCGCTGGAAGAGCGCCAAAGCCCTTCACAAGATGGCGCCCGGTAGGAAGATTTACAAAAAACCCTCACCAACCCCAGAACCGGACCCGCACAAGCGGCGGTGTGCATAGACAATTAAAATGCAGGTAAGGGGTGAGCCCCAGGAATACTGCCAATAAAAATAAAGAGATAAGAAAAAAAACGAACAAAATGAAAAAACGAGCATTTAAAATCACAATGCGCTCACCACGCTGCGCAAAGCTGTTAGAGCTGCCTATGCTTGCCCAGTCATTTCTATAAGACTGTTCAGGGCCCCAAGGACCGCCTTAAATAGTCCCTCCAGGTGGGGAGCTCAAACGACCCTCCGGTACACCCAAGATGGCGCTGGAAGAGCGCCAAAGCCCTTCACAAGATGGCGCCCGGTAGGAAGATTTACAAAAAACCCTCACCAACCCCAGAACCGGACCCGCACAAGCGGCGGTGTGCATAGACAATTAAAATGCAGGTAAGGGGTGAGCCCCAGGAATACTGCCAATAAAAATAAAGAGATAAGTAAAAAAACGAACAAAATGAAAAAACGAGCATTTAAAATCACAATGCGCTCACCACGCTGCGCAAAGCTGTTAGAGCTGCCTATGCTTGCCCAGTCATTTCTTATCTAGAATGTGGCAAAGGCTCTTAGTTGCATCACTACAATTCCTCTCAGGGATGAACCCTGTCTGGTCTGGGTCACTGAGGCCTCGCATGTAAGGTGCCAGGCGTGCAGCCAATACACAGGTAACATCTTTTAGGTCTACAACTGTTTCTGCGCCACCGTAACCCATTCTAGTTCTTTAATCATACCTTCTAGTTGTTCCCTCTTTGTCTTCCTTTCTTTATTTAATACTAGCAGCCCGTCCCGACGTTGTCCGGGTTTGAATTGCTGCCGGCCAGTAGTATATTGTTTTGTAGGATTTCGTTTTGATAGCATTTCTTATCTGTGACAGGCCTGTGAAACGCTCCGATTCACAGTGCACTGCTGATGCACTTAAGAGTGCGCATTCAGTAGTGTGTGAACGCGAGTTTCCCTACTTTATTTTTTCTTGCAATATTATATAGCGCGAAATTGACAAAATGGCATGAGCACAATTTATATTACAGAAGAACACATTCATTTGTGGTAGGCACGGGTAGACAAAGCGATTTGCCTGGAATCACAGGATGTTGAGCTGATGCTGAGATTCGAACGTAGCTCCCCAGCTCTAAAGTTCGCAATTCTAGAGCTTGTGGTGGGAGGTGTGTCTAAAAGTGTATGTCGGTGCTCGCCATCATTGAGAGAGACCTGTGCATTTTTCAAATCGGTGGTGAAAAAATATGAGTATGTTGCTGGAGATCTGGGCCGCCATGCCACCAATGTACTTACCGGGGGAGGGTAAATACCCATTATTCCGCAACTTTCTTTCCGCATACCATCACTCCGCACACTTTCATTACGAAAGTACCATGACTCCTCAATGCAATTATAACGCATGGCATTACATTTTATATGCTTTTACCACGCATACATTTACAACAAAATTAGTTGTAAATGCATGAATGGTAAAAGCATGTTTTTTTTTAATGTTTGGATAAGGTAAGTATGGGTATAGGGGTATATGTTTTGGGGTACTGAGGTATATGTTTTGGGGTGTTTGAGTATTTTAAGGGTTCAGATATAGTTTTAGGTTATGGGGTACAGGGGTAGTTTTAGGGATAGGTATGGGGTTTGGGGTACAGGGGTATTTTTAGGGTTCAGGGCTAGGTTTGGGTTTTGGGGTATAGGGGTATTTTAAGGGTTCAGGGCTAGGTTTTGGTTTTGGGGTACAGGGGTATTTTTAGGGTTCAGGGCTAGGTTTGGGTTTTGGGGTACAGGGGTATTTTAGGGTTCAGGGGTAGGTTTGGGTTTTGGGGGTACAGGGTTATTTTTATGGTTCAGGGCTAGGTTTGGGTTTTGGGGTACAGGGGTATTTTAAGGGTTCAGGGCTAGGTTTGGGTTTTGGGGTACAGGGGTATTTTAGGGTTCAGGGGTAGGTTTGGGTTTTGGGGTACAGGGGTATTTTTAGGGTTCAGGGCTAGGTTTGGGTTTTGGGGTACAGGGGTATTTTTAGGGTTCAGGGGTAGGTTTGGGTTTTGAGGTACAGGGGTATGTATAAGGTTCAGGGCTAGGTTTGGGTTTTGGGGTACAGGGGTATTTTTAGGGCTTACGGATAGGTTTGGGTTTTGGGGTACAGGGTATATTTATAGGGTTAAGATGGGTTAGTGTTTAAGGGTGTTGGGGTATTTTAAGGAGTAAGGGTGGGTTATGATTATGGGGTGCAGGGGTATTTAAAGGGGGCAGGGTGGACACCCGGAGCTGGAATGTACAGAACCTGGGAAGAAAAAACAATGAAATCCCACGCCCCGCACACGCGAACGCCCACAGCACACGCCCACAGCACACGATATGAGAGATGGCATGAAGGGCCGAACGTACCACACGCCCCCAGTGTTTGTCACGCCCCCCCAGCACACACCCACAGCACAACGCAGACACGCCCACAAGGGACTACTTTGCTGGCACGGTTCTTTTACCTTTTAAATGTATATGGTGGGCGTCTGCATAGCCTATGTCCTTCTGCTGCAACTGCCCTTTCCAACGCTGTATTGGGTGTTGTGATTGGTGCTGTGGTTCCTGAGATTACTCGCCTCAAAGGTTTGGGCTCTCTCTTTATTATATTAGTATAGATAGGTGCTATAGCCAAAAATAGCCCCCGGAGGACCGCCTTTAATGTGTCCCATAGTAGCTGAATTGGTGTAGAGTTGTTGTCATTAGTTTCTAGGAAATCTTAGATGGATTTCAGCAGCTGCACTGTGGAAATTTGGCTGAAGCCATTTTGTTTCCAGCAGCCATCTAGTCTGACCATGTGCTCGCCATATGCTCTTTCCTTCTTCGCTGTTGCTTGCCCTTGTGCCTTGCTCAAGAACTGGCTATACTTAGCCCCTGCTACTCTGCATATGCTCAGAAGAGTCTGTAGCTGCCTATGCATCTGCTCTAGTTTGTTACTGTCAGGCTGTTTTAACTGAGGTCAGCAGCTTATGGCCCCTCCTTCTTTGTTAACTGTGCATTCTCTGTATGACCATCTATGTATGTAACTCTTTCTATGTGAACTTGTACCGCCTCCTTTTGAGCTCCTGTGTGGGTATAAAAGACCTATGGTTCTTCTACTCCTTGTGCTACTTCATACACTGCCAAAGGGTGTTGTGTGAATGTAGTTCCACCTCATGAGGTTTAATAAAATGTATTTATGCTATTTCAGCTTCCGTGCCAACTTCTATTTATTGGTCTGAGGACTTGTGTGCAGAGAAGGGCAAAACCCTAGCACCGGTAGGCCTTGCTGAGGTCTACTTCTACAAAATTAGCGCCCAACCTGGGGCTCATCGGCGACTCGAATGCCCGACGGAGTGGTCTTGACGGAGGTTTGGAATCTCTCTGCGGATGATCACTGCCTGAGGAGGCCGATGTTTTGGCAGCCACAGTATTCTTTTACTCTTCCCGATCTGACCCTTCAGGTGGTGCCGGTCCTCGACTGAGATCCCTTCTGGTGTTTGCTGGGCAGAGACCATTTGGTCGATTCAGAACTTGGAACTTGGAATCTGGACACTCTTGCTTGGTAAGGTGGTTTGATGCAACACTTCTTGTTTGTTCGGCCAAAATCTTGGAACTTGCTTGGATATATATACATTACAATTTATAAAGGCAGGTAATGAGGAGATTTTTCTCTAACTTTTGAAAACTTGAACAGCACACATTGAGTTCAGTGCCACTTAGCGAATAATATTGTATATGCTGTAATATTCTTGGCATGCCTGTTCTTAGCACACTTCGTAGAATGTGTTGCTTTCTTGGAGGTACCCATATGGAACTAGGGCAGAATCAGCCGGCTCCCCCTGAGGGGACACCACATAGGTACATGTATATTAAAAATTGTATTTCTTCTATAATGAACAGCACACTATGGAATAAATATACTAGCAAGGATCCTGAGTTGCGTTGGTCTATAAATGGGTCATTTGATCTTAGAAACATTCAGTATGTGGAACAATGTATGTTTAAACGCAAAAGTAGACAAGATATGTTTGAATGTGTACTAATGTGGGAGAAAGAAGCGCGTGAACAAGTGAGAAGAGAGCAAACTTTGGTAAAAAAAGAACAACGCAAAAATATCCATGCAAAAGCTCTGGAACTGAAAAATAGAGTAATGAAGGAGATAAAAGAGAGAGAGGATAGGGAGCGTCGTTTGCAGGTAAATGGCCAATACCCTATCCGGCGCCCCCTTTACCCTCTACTTAATAAACCATAGGACGATTCAATTTTATTAGATCGTTCCCCACCTCCACATACTTTTCCCTCTGCCCCCGAGGTTGATTCTGATGATGGCAAGTCTCTCTCAGATCAGGAAAAGACAGACTCAGAGGCTCAGCGACAGACTCACTCTTTTCTGACGGCTGATCGTGCGGCCACTCTTATATCTCCTGCTCGTAAAGCAGCCAGTGATAACATTTCTGCTTTAGATCTTGCAGTCGATGTACAACAATGGCAGGATAGAGAGCAGTTATATTTTGTAGAAATGTTTGCCACAGTAGTAATTGCACAGAAAGCATTCCACAGAGTTACAGCCTGTTGATATAGCAAACAACTATAAACAATTGCGTGACGGTCTTTTTCTCCCTTCTCAGGTGGCTGACTTAATTAGACGCGTGGTTAAAGTTCGAGCTGATACATTCCGTTTGCGAGAGGAGAAAAACGCAGCTGCTTCAGCTGAACAAGTAGTTCAGACCTCTGTGCTGCAGGATGACACTCCAGGGACAGATAAGAATATAATAATAATAATAATAATAATAATCCACATTTGTAAAGCGTGAACCATCACCCTTTAGGGTCTCTAGGCGCTGGGGGCCGTCGGGAAGATTAAGCAAGCTATTGCCCAGAGTCACATAGTGCTGGGCTAATCTGCCGCCGGCCCTGGGGATCGAACCTTGATCCCCAGATTCCAGAGTCAGTCACCCTGGCCGCGGCGCCACACCTCTCCCTCACCCTGACCTCTCCCTGTAGTTCATGGGAAACCCATGTGGAAAGCTGCGCCTTTGTATGTCCCTCTTAGGGGTGCGGGAACGGATGATAATAAAGATTCCACTGATGCGAAGAGTTATTTTATTTATAATTGGGTTTATACTCCTTGGAGTAGGGCGGACATCATGGCTCTTAAAGCTGCTTTGCCTGACCCGCGGAAAAATCCGGCCGCTTTTTTTGTATAAGTTGAAGGAGCCATTAGTCCTTATACCATGACTTTATCTGATATTGATATGTTCTTTGGGCTTATTCTACCCCCTGATATGTGGAGGTCTATTCGTAAAGTCGATGATCATGCAACTTTTGGGGATGTTTGGAAGAAACTAGAGAGGATCGATGCCGAAAGGAAACCCGCACAGAAACCACAACAAGAAATGTTAGATCTTCCAAAGGCTATACTAGTTAAATCGAACACTCTTATTCCTCCTAAAAAGATAGATTGGACTGTGTTAGCATCTTGTAAGCAAAAGGCAGACGAATCGGTCTCTGACTTCTTTACACGTTTTGAGGAGGCATTCCACGACTTTAGTGGCCAGTCATTGACAGATGACACAGGCAGGCATCTGTTTGTCGATAAATTTGTCGTGAATATGTTGTCAGGAATAGCTAGTCGCCTAAAGGCCAGTAAAAGTTCATGGACCATGTCTTCCCCAGTCTCTCTTTTACTATGGCTCAATATTATGAACAACAGGAATTGGAAGCTAAGGGCAATGAGGATAAAAAGGCTAAGGAGTTAAAAACAAAGGTTAAGTTAGCTCAGGCTTATGGTCCATCCTATAGAGGTGGTAGCAGAGGCGGACGTGCGTCGTATTGCCCGAGTGCACCCTCTTATACTCGACCTACTCTGTCTTCTGATTAGTGCTCTTATTGTAAGAGGATTGGACATTGGGCTGTTGAATGTCAAGAATTGCGTGCTCAGCAGTATCAGCGTGGACGGGGGCAAATGAGAAGCCGCCTGGGGTATTCAGGACACAGCGGAGGCATGAGATGAAACCAATATCAAATGTCTGATTATTTATCTTCTGATTTGAAGGATTCTGCTTATGCATAGGAATGCCTAGGATGGGGGTAAGGAATTAGTTGAAGTCCCAGTAGATCAGAAGGGTCCTTATGTTAACGCACCTGTCTTGGGTTCTACTGATCGGTTTCTGGTCGACACAGGAGCTACTCGTAGTGCCTTGTCTAAACAGTTGGTTCCAAGGGCTCCCCTGTCTGGCTTAAGAATTACATCGATAGGTTTCGATGGGACACCTTCCCTTAGCCCACTGTCACAACCACTTGTAATTCATGTTGATACATTTTTTGCTCCATGTCCATTTTTGCTTTCCCCTAACACACCGGACAATATTGTGGATCTTGATATGCTCAAGTATTTTAGGGCTACGATACGTTGCTCCCCAGAAGGTGTGCGTGTTATTTTGAATGATAACTATCCTGTGGTTGAGAAGTCCTGTCTCATTAGAGAGGATACTGCTTTGACATCACTCCCTCGTACTCTGTGGGCTACATCAGATACCGATGTGGGGCAAATGGTTATTCCACCAGTGCATATTCAGGTGAAGGAGGGTGCTTCATTACCTTGCTTGCCTCAATACAAAATTTCTCGAGAAGGTGAAGAGGCACTAATACGTATTGTTCATGATCTAATTGAAGTGGGGGTTGTGGAAGAAGTCCCTTACAATATTTGCAAAACCCCTATCCTTCCCATTCTGAAGAAAGACACTGATACTAAAACCTACAGGTTTATCATTGATTTGCGAGAAGTTAATAAGATTGTAGTACCCCAATACCCGGTAGTCTCTGACATCACGACACTCCTTACCATGGTTCCTCCGACAGCGACTACCTTTACTGTGATTGATTTGAAGAATGCTTTATTCTCAATCCCTATTCATCCTGACAGCCGATATTTGTTCGGTTTCACTTTGAATAATCGATAATTTTAATTTTTGTAGAGTTCCTCAAGGGTATACAGAGAGTACTAGTATTTACAGCCAAGCATTAAAAAGACAGCTTGATTCTTTCCCTGTGCCAACAGGCGTGGCTCTCATACAATATGTCGATGACATCTTGTTGGCAGCTTATACTCCTGAACAGTGTGAAGAAGGAACACTGTCATTGCTTTCATTCCTTGCTTCACACCATCACAAAGTTTCTCGGAAGAAATTGCAGTATTGCAGACAGAAGCTTACCTATTTAGGTCACCTTCTGTCTAAGGAGGGGCGTGCACTTACACCAGACCGCATTCAAGCTATTTTAGACACACCTATGCCCCGTACTCAAAAAGATGTTCGTGCAATCATTGGTCTTACTTCTTTTTGTAGGCAATGGATCCCTGGCTTCTTACACTTTGTTAAACCTTTGTTGGCTCTTCTGACTAAAGATACTCCATGACCCTTCCATGGACGACTGAATGCCAGAATGCTTTCCAACAGTAGCGTCAAGCTCTTTGTTCTACACCAGTATTAGGCACTCCAGATTACACTAAGACTTTTACACTCTATGTACACAAGAGAGATGGTTGTGCACTTTCAGTTTTAGTACAGACACACGGTGATAAGCAGCATCCTTGTGCATATTTTTCAGCTGTTCTCGATCCAGTTGCTCGTGCATTGCCTGGGCGTTTCTGTTCTGTTGCAGCGGCAGCTGTGTCCATACGTCAGAGTGAAGGGATAGTCTTGTCACATAGACTGTTTGTGTTAGTACCACATGCAGTTGATGCCCTTTTGAACCAAACTCAAATGCAGCATTTAACTAGTGCTATGTTGCCAGGATATGAATTGACACTTTTGGCTCCTTACATCACTCTGAAAAGATGTTCAACCCTGAATCCAGCTACTCTGTTGCCATATCCAGCGACTCATTCCCAGTCACAAGATCCTCATGATTGTATATTCCGTACTAAGGAACAGACAAAGGGTTGTGTCGACTTGCAAGATACGCCCCTCTCAAATATTGATGGGGAACTGTGGGTTGATGGGTCCTGTTTGAAATTACCATACAGTACAACATCAGCTGTATATGCAATCACAACACTTCAGACGGTAGTTGAGATGGCTCGTATCCCACAGAAGTCAGCTCAGGCAGCTGAGCTAATAGCATTGACAAGAGCGTGTGAACCTAGTACTGACTTGTCTGTGAACATCTATACTGATAGCCACTATGCCTTTAGAGTGGCTCACGATTTTGCGTTACTCTGGAAGGAAAGAGGCTTTCTTACATCCCATGGGATGCAAATAGTGCATGGAGAATTGGTACACAATCTTCTGACTGCCTTGACATACCCGAAGAAAATAGCGATTGTTAAGTGTAGCGCACACAAGAAAGTGACCGATAAAATAGGACAAAGTAATGCCTTCCCAGATCACACAGCCTGTGAGACTGCAATGCAGCGAAGCACCACATCTATGTATGTAGTGAAGTTACAGGCTGAACATTGGCAGGATGCCAGGCAGGAAGTGCTAGACATGCTGAGATCTGCCTCTACAGAAGAACTTGAGCAATGGTCTAAGGAGGGAACATTGGATGATGAGGGCTGTTGGAGAAATAAATACATGACTAAGTGGAATATGCCAACAGCCTATTTACAGCCTATGATTCATATGGCACATGGGCCAGCATATGTTGGAGCTTCCTCGATATTTTTTTTTTTTTTTTTAAAAGACGTTTATTAGTAATCAAAAGAGCATTACCTATAGCAGAGCCTACAACCCCGTGGGCCGGCTGCATCATCGTGTTGTCATGGTGGAATAAAGGAGCATAGAGGAGGGTGTTCAATTCCCTCAGTCATATCAGCAGTAAATGATCCGTTAAGTACCAATTTCCATGCCACATGTGCTCAATAGTCAGTTACTCTGTCAAATGACGTCTTGTTTTATCTTTTTATATATAAGTAAACATATTAACTCTGGAAACAAAACAACTCTCATCGGTGTGTCTCAATCTGCGGCTACTCCTTCGCACAGTTCTCCGGTGTCTACGACACCGAAACCCATGGGTTGTGACATCAGACCATGGAGGTGCGTCAATGAGATAGGGGTTAACAGCGCATATGTTCAGACTGTCTGTGTCGTGATGTGAGATAGCCATGGTGAGCGGTGTGGCCCAACGGGCTGTCAACGAACTGTGTGACGTGTCAGACGGGCAAATAGTATAGCCATGTTGCATAGTGGAGAGACGTCACCAGTGTCCAGTCCCGAGGCCGGACATGTGGCCAGGTGGGCCTTCCGGTTGTGGCTCGTGAGGAAGACAATGCTGTGTCTGGGAGACAAGATTCCGAAACTATGAACATGGGTGTGAGTGTAGGGGGGAAGCGGCAGGGGGGAGCGTGCTTGTGGGTACGATGCTACGAGTAAGGATCTAGGAGGATGTGTCAGCATATCGTGAAGCAGTGGACCCCCATGTGGGTGGTCATCTAGGCTTACAGCTAGCTCATCGGATGCGTTGTGGAGCCGCCGCGGGGGGCATCTGGGGGGGAGGTGGGCCACCCGGTGAGCGCCAAGAAAAGGGGGGCACAACCTACGTCATTGTCCTTGCCACGGGCACCCCAGCCGTGTCATCCCAACTGAGGCGGTCCCTGAGCGAGCCCCCTATTTGAGCCCTCCCCCTGGAGGGAACCCAGGATGACGTCCCAGAGCTGTGCAATCGGGAACTGTCGTAAGCCCGCTAGCTCCTCCCGGTGCAGTGCCGTGCTTTCTGCTCTAGCCCAGTTAGTAAAGGACGCATACCAATATTTAGGGAGTGGCGGGTCTTTTTGTTGCCAATGTTTGGTGAGCAGCCGTTTAGCTGTGATAAGGCCGAGGTCCCAGAATCTAGCTTGTGTCTTATTGATTTTGGTTCTGGGGTATAGCCCGACGATGCAAGCCTCCCATGTGTGTGGCAGCCCCGGGCCTGTGCTATGTGTCAGGAGAGAGGTCACCTCCCCCCAGTATGTGTCTAGAGAGGGGCAATGCCAAAGCATGTGCAGGATGTCCGCGCCCAGCAGGGCGCATCTGGGGCAGGTGGCAGTGTTGACCATAAAGTACCTATTGATTCTGTCCGGTGATAGATATGCCTGGTGCAGTATGTAGAACTGAATCGTCCGGAAGCGTGAGTTGCGTGGGATATTCACAGGGCCAGCCAGTATTTGAGTCCATTCCTTGTCCGTCCAGTCCCTCCCTCGGTGAGCCGCCCACTTATACTGAATCTGTTGTGTTGACCTTTGCGTGTGCATGAGGAGGGGCTGCGCCAACCAGTGTACGATGTGGGAACCGTCGCCCATGACATGTAGGTATTGCAGTAGGTGGTGTGTCGGCGGCTCTTCGTGTATGTCTCCCCAGGAATGTGGGAACCGTCGCCCATGACATGTAGGTATTGCAGTAGGTGGTGTGTCGGCGGCTCTTCGTGTATGTCTCCCCAGGAATCCGTGTACGTCCGTAATATAGACGCGTGGAGCAGGAATTGCCCAGCTGGCAGGCCCGTGCCTTCCGATAGTATCGCAAATGGGAGCATGGTGCCATCTGTGTAGAGATCGCCCATGGTCTCCACCCCAGCTGCTGTCCAGCTCTCCAGGACGCGTGGTGTCACCGTTCCACCCCTCCGGGGGGTGCCCAGCAGGGGGAGCGCGGGGGCGTAAGGCCTGACTCCCTGGGTCAGTTTCAGGCTGCGCATGAAGCATTTACGGGCCACGGCCACGTGCAAAGGCAGAGGGCGGGGTCCCTTGGTCAGAGGGTGAAACAAGGCGCACACCTGTGTATGGGTCCATTGATAGTCGACGGTGGCCGTGTCGTCTAGGTGCGAGCCGCTGAGCCAGTGGGTCACCCATTGCAACTGCGCAGCCAGGTAGTACAGCTCCATGTTAGGAACCGCCAGCCCTCCCTCAGCAGTCGGGGAGTACAGCTTCGCGAGGGCCACGCGGGGGCGCCCTGTGTTCCAGATCAGGCCGCGGATCATCGACTCCAGGTCGCGGAAGATCTTTGTGGGTACATACAGTGGAAGGTTTGCGAAGTGATATAGCAGCCTAGGCAAAGCTATCATCTTGGATAGTGCAATCCTACTGGGCACGTTTAAAGGCAGAGTCTTCCAGAAGGCCATCTGGGCTCGCAACGAGGAGACAGCGCGCACCAGGTTGCCCTCCAATATAGTTAGCGTGTCCCTATATATGTACATCCCGAGGTATTTAAAGGTGGTAGGATACCATGTGAGTCGAGCACCTCCGAAGTGTACGTCGCATTCCCGCAGGTCGGGGCTGAACGAATACACTCCGGACTTCGACCAGTTGACCTTAAGGCCCGATACTTTTTCGAATGTCCTGAAAATATCCGACAGTTCATCCGGTACCGCGGTCAGGTCCCGTACATATAGCAGGAGGTCGTCCGCATAGAGCGAAACTATATGTACCCCGTCAGCTAGCGGGATCCCCCATCCTGCTCCCCTGTCCCGCAGCAGCGCCGCCAGGGGTTCCATGGCCAGAGAGAAGAGCAAGGGCGACAGGGGGCAGCCCTGTCGAGTGCCCCTACGCACCCGCACCACCTCCGAGAGCAGCCCGCCTGTCCGCACGCGCACGCTGGGACCATATCCGTGTAGGCATCACCCAAGCCAAATCTTGCCAGTACCGCCCCCAGATATGGCCATTCCACGGAGTCAAAGGCCTTTTCAAGGTCCAAGACCAGGCACCCCGATCTCGGCCAATGCAACGTGGCGGCCTCCTGAACTCGGAAGAGTCGGCGTATGTTGCGGGAGGTGCTCCTTGCCGGCATAAAGCCATTCTGGTCATTGTGGACTAGACTGGAGACCTCTAAGGTTAGGCCAGTTGCTTCCCTGCTGGGTTTCAAGAGTGAGACCAGGGTAGCCTCATTAAGCGTGTCCGGGAGCGCTGAGTCCTCGATTGCGGCGTTATAAACCTTGAGCAGCTCCGGGATCAGAATGTCTGAACACGCCTTGAAAAATTCGGCAGGTAAGCCATCCGGGCCAGGGGATTTGCCATTGGAGAGCGCGAAAATGGCTTCGCGCATTTCCTCCTGTGTGAACGGTGCCCCTAGGTCCCCCTGCTGCGCGTCCGTAAGGGAAGGCAGTGGTATAGTCGCGAGGTAATCGGTGATGTACGTCGGTGAGACCCTCAGCTGTGACTTGTATAGGGCTTGGTAATGACTCACAAAGGCTTGGTGAATTTTGCTCTGCGTGTACACCACCTCCCCCTCAGCCTCGCGAATGGCGGACACCGGCTCCGCGCGGTTCTCTTGCCTAACTAGCCAGGCCAGCAGCCTCCCAGACTTGTCACTGTGTTGGTGTACGCGTGCCGAGTGAGCTGCATAATTAATGTGTCTCAGTCTTTCCAGTAGGGACGTGTGTTCCGCTCGGGACGCATTCAAGCGGTCCCCCGTTCCTACCACCGCTTCCTGCTCCAGGCGGAGCAGGTCTGCCTCCACCCTGCGCAGTTCAGTCTCTAGTGTTTTCTGCATGTTCCCCTGCGTGCCCAGACAGTGTCCCCGTACCACCACTTTAAATGCGTCCCATTCAACCTGTGGGGAGGATGCTGTGCCGGAGTTGTCTATGAAGTATTGCGTTACGCAAGCTTGTAGGGAGTTCCTAAAGGGGGCGTCCAGTAGTAGGGCAGGCTGGAAACGCCACGTGGGGATGGGCGGATGAGGGCGCTCCCACGCCAGGTGTAGCGTGTGTGGATTATGGTCCGAGTGTGTCCGGCCAAGGTATTAAGAGTCTGTGATGTGTGGCAGCAGTTCTGAAGACACCATGTACCTGTCGAGTCGAACATGCAGCGCATGCGCCCCTGAATAATAAGAGTAAATTTTGGTGTTGGGGTTGTGAGTGCGCCATGCATCCTGCAAATCCCACTGTGCCGCCCACTGCATGAGTGCCCTCGTAGCCCCTGGAGAAGCTGCATCCGGCCTGGGTGGGGCCGATCGGTCCAGCAAGGGATCCAGCACTGTGTTATAATCCCCCCCCAGTATCCAGGGGACACCATGCCAGGGCGCTAGCTTCCCCGAGAGGTGTGCTAAAAAGCCTCCCTGGTCCATGTTTGGAAAGTAAACGGATGCCAGAACTACTGGCTACCCATCCAAGCGGCCTTTCACCAACACATACCTCCCCTCCGGATCTGTGAGGACATCTGTCATTTGGAAGGGGGTACCCGTGTCACCCACAGTAGCGTCCCACGGGCAAACGAGGAATACCCCGTGGCATACAGTTGCCCTCTCCATCTGCGGCGCAGCGCGGCCACCTCCGCCCCGTTCAAGTGCGTCTCCTGTAGGAGCGCTATATGTACCCGTTGTCTTTTCAGATAGGAATATATTTGATAACGACGCGCTGGTGTGTGCATACCTCTAATGTTCCAGGTGCATATTGTTATCGCAGCCATTCTAGCAGTGTGAACTCCTCCCCACCATAGTCACGAGCAGCAGCCCAACGGGGGTCCACTGCACCTCCCAATCCAGCTCTCCCATAATTACCCCCCAGCACACTCAGCAAAGTTCAGGAAGACATTAAGGAGGGGAAAAACAAAAAACAACAACCAACAGGGGGTAAACCCCGTTAAAATACCAAAAGGGCAGTGGCAAAACGAGCCACCGTCCATACTCTCGATCGAGAGGGACAACCTTTCAAGTCCAGGGGGTATCGTGCGCCAAGCACAGTTCTGGCTGTCTTGTTGAGCAGTCAAGGAAGGAGATCTAGGTCCCTCCCTGAGCCATATGGGACAGATAACAGGTAGCCGATGGCAGTGGTTCGGAATGCAGCGCCATTTGCCCCATGGGAGGCCCCGCTTCAGTCTATCATGACACGGGAAGGGTATAAGGAGGTGTAGTTTGTTTCTCGGGACCCAGGCAAGAAGGGCCCCCCCATTAACCATGGCCTGCGGTCAGAGGCGGTATAGGAGGAGGACAGGCCAAAAGACAACCCCACCACCCCCACACCCCGCCTCCATCCGTACCGTTGGGACAGTACTCACAGTTCCGATTGTCCACTGTCCAGGTGGCAGGTAGGGGGGGGAGAAGATGTTCCCTGCAGCATCGGGCACCAGCCTCGCCTCAGCGTCCAGTCGAGTCCCGCCGCCATCCCCCCCACCTCGGCGGTTGTCTCACAGATGACTTGCACGGAGTCAATGAAACAGATCTGCAGTTTACGGAGTGATGTCCGGCAGGTCCATCGAGATCTGCGAGTTTGGGATCCCATAAATAGCTTCGTCATCATCACTGGGGGCTGTCCACTGGCCGTCCCCCAGGGCCGTGTCCTGGGACGGCGAAGTACTCAGCTGGGAGACTCTCCGGAGTGCATCCTGTTGTTCCTGAAGCATTTGGTCCATCGGGGGAGAATGCCGTGCCGCCGTCTCCGGGCGTTGGGTTGGTTGTACTCTGTTCCTGCGGCGGCGCCGCGGCCCGCGCGAGCGCGGCCTCGCCTCATCGCCCTGCGTCTTTCTAGGTGCCGAGTCCACGCCCTCATCCAGCCACTCGCCGACCTCCGCAGGGGTGTTGAAGAAGTGGGTCTTGTCACCCGCCACGACCCTCAGTTTTGCGGGGAAGAGCAAGGAATATTTAAGGCCTGCGGTGCGGAGCCGGCGCTTCACCTCCATGAAGTCGTGCCTTTGACGTTGCACTTGAACAGTGTAGTCCGGGAAGAACATTATTGTTGCATTGTCAATTCGAATTTCGCCGAGTCGTCTGGCTTCCCGCAGCACCGTGTCGCGGTCCCTGTAATTTAATATCCTGAAGAGCAGCGGCCGCGGATTAGTGCCGGTGGTACGAGGCCTCGTCGGTACTCGGTGTGCCCGTTCCACTACGAAGTAGGGCGATAGCGTGCCTTCGGGTAACAGGCCCTTGAGCCAGTCCTCAACATGCTGGGCAGGGTGGTTCCCTTCCCATTTTTCCGGGACCCCTGCGAGCCTGATGTTGTTGCGTCTCGCCCTCCCTTCCGCATCCTCGGCCCGGTCCTCCAGGTTGGAGCTTCCTCGATAACGAAATTGCTTACATAAGTTTGGGAGCATCCAGAAATTGTCGGCACAGCTAAAAAGATAGTCCAGTCCTGCTTGATATGTCTCCAGTACAATCCTGGAAAAGGGACACAAACTCCTACAGGATGGTTTGCTACACCAACTGCACCTTTTGAAGTTTTGCAAATGGATTACATCCAGCTTGAACGCAGTAATAATCTGAAATGTGTTCTAGTAGTGGTATGTGCCTTCAGTAAGTAGATAGAGGCGTACCCTACGAAATATAATACAGCTCTTACTACAGCAAAGGTGCTTCTAAAGAAATTTTTCCCCAGGTTTGGTGTTTGCAAACTTTTGTGGAGTGACAACGGACCCCATTTTAGTGGGCAAGTTGTTGAGTATGTCCTGAAAGGATTAGGGATTAAGCAGAAGTTTCATGCTGCCTTCCACCCACAATCAGCAGGGCTAGTGGATCGATACAATGCTACCCTCAAACTTAAGCTAGCTAAGATTCAGGCTTCCACATCCTTGAAATGGCCTGAAGCACTACCTTGGCATTGTTGTCCATTAGATCAGTGTCACATTCAAGATCTGGACTTACACCATATAAGGTGGTATTTGGAAGGCCTATGAATATTTGGGGAATTCCTAAGCCACGCCCCATATATGATGTACCTTGTATCTTGTTGAGTGACTGCCTGTCACAGTTGTCTGACCGCTTGCTTTCTATTCATCAACAGGTTCGAAAAGCTCTTCCTGACACGTCGAAAGGTGAAGGCGACGAACTACGGCCCAGCAATCATGTGATGATCCGGTCCTTCCAGAGATTGAGCAGTATGGAACCTAGGTGGCGCAGCCCAGAGCAGGTCCTCCTGGCGACGAGAACTGCAGTCCGAGTAACGAACAGGAGGAACTGGGTGCATTCTACCCACTGCAAGAAGATGCCGTCTACCCTGGTGGAACCTGCTGCCCTGATCGACCATCAAGACATCCTGGACACAGAGAGAGGCCAAGCCATATCGCCTGAAGGACCTGAGGAAGTCTTCCCGGACCATATGATGCCTGGTGCATCTCGATATCAACTGCGGCCCTGGAAAGAAACTTCATTATTGCATAAGACTGGTTGAGCAACCATCCTGGGTTAGTGAGAAACGGAGCTGAAAGGGTGGGGGGGTCTTTTGTGTAGTGACACCCGACTCAACCCTCAGTGAAGAAACCGACGGCTGCCCAGGACTTTAGAGCTCCAACTGTTTTGTTATTTCAACAACAAGATGAATATGCCTATGGAGAAGACATCAACTGCTGTGAGGATTTGCGATAAGAGGATTACGTGTATTGTTGGGTTTACTGTCACTGTGATCACTATGGCAGTGATAACTTGGGTTGTAGAGGAAGTGGCTCCTACTCGACGAATACTGACTGCCACTACTCCAGCACCTATTGAACACCACTATTTTACTCTTCCTTATCATGAGCAGAAGCATAGACAGTCTCATCTGAACAACACGTTCATCCAGATGTTGTGCCACACGCACAATGCCACAAACACTACTACCAGTTAGGTGTGTGGAATGATGCCAGCTCATCAGAAAAAGGGAGGAACACCTTTTATTCCTCTTCCATTTTCTCATAATGGTTCTTTTCAAGCCTGGTATGCGCTTTTACTGGGTTCTGAAGTGGCTAATATTACTGATTTGGTGTAGGGAGATTAAATTACTATCTTAATAAAGCGTGTTATCCTGATGAGGAAGGTGATCTGCAAACTAAAGGGACTGTATGGGAGATGGAGGAGTACCGACGAAGAAATGCTTATACACATTATGTTTACCCAAATACTCGAACTGCTAGGGGTAATGGACCATCTGTTATAGCTGTTACTAGATTTATGTGTGAGTAGTGTTCGGAGAATTCCAATGGGGAGAAGTGAATGTACTTTAGTTCTGACCATTGCTGGTATCGATAATAGTAGCTTCACGTCTTCACATAATACCTATTTTATATGTGGAAATAAGGTATACCTGTTGGATTGTCTTGAGTTTGCTATGTGTCCTTTATATTGCCACCTGTATTTTTGGCTCCTGTATCGTATGACAAAGACTCAAATCTGTTTAATGACATTTCCAAAAACAGATTTAAGAGGACAGCAAATCACGACGAGGTGAATCAGACTGACACCACACTGCAGCAATATTTTGATTTTAATTTGTGGCTGTTCTTCTTTGTTGGTGCTGCCTTGCACAGTAGGAAAATCAGACGTTTGACATGTGTCTTAGAAGCTGTGACCAACCAGACAGCTATGGCACTTGGAAACATCACAGAGGAACTACAGATTGCAAGGATTGTGGAGCTCCAAAACCGTATGGTCCTGGATGTAGTCCTGGCTGATCGAGGTGGTGCATGTCGCGTCATCGGAAGTAGTTGCGTGTACATTCCAGGTCATGCCCCTTCAGTTTTTGATGCGATCTCTAAACTGCATAAAATTGCTGCTGAGATTCACCCTGATACTGGAACATGGACTTTAACTGGTTGGCTATGGATATGGTTTGTCACCTGGGGCTGGAAACTGTTAACAGTTCGGTGTATTTTACTTGCAATTCTACTGACATGCTGCCTATGTATACAATGTGGTCCAATACTTTGCTCCATCTGTATCACTGCTTGTACACCTGCCAGACGTGATGTTAAACATATGAATGCCCAACGTGTACTAGATAAAGAAGTTGATGAAATGATGCAGATTGATGTACATGATGTATACTTAGATTCTTCTAGATTATAGATGTTTTCAGCTAATGCTAAAAGGTTCGTCTGTGGAAATTTGGCAGAGATCGCTGTTAGCATTTGGCTGAAGCCATCTTGTTTCCGGCAGCCATCTTATCTGACCATGTGCTCTTTCCTTCTTCACTGTTGCTTGCCCTTGTACCTTGCTCAAGAACTGGCTATACTTAGCCCCTGCTACTCTGCACATGCTCAGAAGAGTCTGTAGCTACCCATGCACCTGCTCTAGTTTGTTACTGTCAGGCTGTTTTAACTGAGGTCAGCAACTTATGGCACCTCCTTCTTTGTTGACTGTGCATTCTCTGTATGACCATCTATGTATGTAACTCTTCCTATGTGAACTTGTACCACCTCCTTTTGAAGTCCTGTGTGGGTATAAAAGACCCATGGTTCTTCTACTCTTTATGCTACTTCATACACTGCCGAAGGGTGTTGTGTGAATGTGGTTCCACCTCATGATGTTTTTTTTTGTATTTCAGCTTCCGTGCCAACATCTATTTATTGGTCTGAGGACTTGTATGCAGAGAAGGGCGAACCTCTAGCACTGGTAGGCCTACTTCTACAGCACCACATTGGATTCATATGTGAGTAGCCGATGATTCAATTGCCACCCCCCTGTGAGATGCCCGGTCCCTTGGTAGTCTCAGTGAAGCGTAAGAGAAGAATGGTCGGATAGTGGCGCTGCTTCTATTTCTGCAGCTACAGCTACAGTGACCTGGGTCTTACGAGGGGAAGTCAGAAAGAGGTCCAGGTGTACTGCTGAAAGAGAAAGGTATACTCCCTGGCAGAGGCATTGCGTATGTGCCATATTTCTACCAGCCCAACTTCCGTCAACCAGTCATGCATGGCCTCTGAGAGCGCCCCAGTCCTTCCCACTCTTGTTGCCAATCTGACCATCTGAGGGTCATATACTATATTGTAGTCCCGCCCATTACTAAATCATCATCCGGGGAGGCCAAAACCTCACCCAGTGCCTTCCTAATGAATGTTTCCTGCGAGTCGTTGGGTGCATGTATGGCAGCCATGGTGTAAGTGCGGTCTCCAATTTCCACATGCAAAGATATGAGTCAGCCTGTGATCTCAGTTTGAGTCGCATAACCCTCCTCGAAAAGTGTGTTGCAAATAAAATGGCCACCCCGCTCGTTTCTCCGAGGTGGAGGGAAAAAATTGATGGTCAAACCACTGTGATTTAAGGTGCCTCCAGTCAGGGCGTTTTAGGTGCGTTTCTTGCAAAAAGCATAGTCACATTTTGTTGACCTGAGGAATGTAAGCAGGGCTAGTTGTTTTGCTAGTGTGTTGTGGGTTTTTACTTTGAGGCTCAGTATCTTAAGGAGGTAGTAGTGGGTTTCTGTCGTGGTTGTGGCTGATCTGTGAGGGGGGCAGTAAGCATCTCCGGGGCAGGATTCCTGAGGGTAGGGCCGGAGAGGGGTCAGAAAGACAGAGAAAAGGAGCTGGCGAGCGAGCTGAGAGAAAGAAGTCCACCAGGCCCGGTGGACAAGACATTTCCTGGTGGGACGGAGTGAGAAAAAGGTAAGGTCCACCCACAGACACCTTTGGGAGGGGGACATGTCCAATTCCAAACCCTTCAACAAGCACTTCCCACCCCTCGAAGTGCACATCAATAAAAAAAGAGAGCAGGCCTGGGAGGGTGAATTCACTCTCGTAAGGTACAGTACTTAATCTTTCAATGCTAACAGTTGGGTGTCTGTGTGGAAGTCTTGCATCGTGGCCCCCTGACATACATCAACAATGCTCCCGGTAGGTTAAGCAGGGAAAAAATAGGAAATCTAATCGAAGAGAACAATAACAAGTAAACCATTTTTATAACAAATATCTCATAATTGGGAGAGAATATCACCAAATAAGATGTGTCCATCACCCAGGTGTTCAGCCCTCACCATGTTTCGGGCTCGAAGTAGGGGTGGGATCCCTGCCAGGCGAGGCCCTGTGGAAGTGGAACCCTCAGCCACCCTTCCCAGCTGTACAGTGCTAAAGTCTTTGAACCAGTTCTGTCCGGGGCTTACGATTCTACCAGCTCCGACTACTCCTCCATTTGCTGGAGCTGCCAAAGAAGTACCTCCCGCTCCCTGATGCTATCCAACTCGGTTGGTTTTGTTATACAATGCCTCCCTGTCCTTCGGTAATGCCGCAATCTGCCCCCTTTTTGGGTTGGCCACTTCCTTTGTGTGCCATCAGATTCGCCAGCTGGAGCTATATCTGGGCCCAAGACAGACTCCTCCTCTCCAAAGTGTTGAGTGTATGGGTCTGTTTTCCAAATCCTCCAGGCGATAACACAACTCCTCATTCTTGTCCCGCAGCTCCAGTAATTCCCGTGCATGGTCATGGAGTTCTTCTTCACTACTGACCCCTTTTCTTTCAAGGGCATCCACCCTGCCCCCCAACTCTGATAGATCTGTTTTGAGGGATTTAATGTCTGTTGCCACTTCCAGACGCAGGGTTGCAAAGTCTTCTCACAGGGTGCTGAACAATTGTTCTAAGAACTGTCGGGTAACCGGTTCTGTGGTGTTAGCCAAGTCAGAAGTTAGTGACACATCGCCAGCTACTCTGGGCGGGGAGTAAATTGCCACATCCTTTTTCTTGGAGCTGTGTTTTCCCAGAAGATCCTTAATGGATGCATCCTTCTTCGCCCGATCCGAATCCATCACTCAGAGATCTCAGAAAGTCGGTGAGGCAACTGTAAGTACCAGTCTAGTTAGCTCTTTATGAAGGCTGCGAATGTGGGTGGTGTCTAAAGTTAGTAGTATAGCTTCCAAGCGAGCTTGGTCGCATCCCCCTAAGGGCACTCCAACTGGTATCCTATGTACTTTCAAAAAGGATAATGAATCCAATTCTTATTTTACATTCAAAAAATTGGTTTATTCTTTTTCATTTTTCATTGATTTCAATCATTAATCCATTTTCCAAGCATCAATTTTAAATCAAAGACGCTTTCTTATGTCTGAAACCCTCCAATGCATTTCGAGCATGGGATGCTCTTCATCAGGGAGATCAATCTAGAATTTAAGTCAAATCAAATCATAATGCATAAATAATGATACAAGACTTTCTGTGTGAACCATATGTATAATAGTGTTTTCCTTAAACATATCATGCATTGTTGAAATGGTTTATGCGCATATATACCCATGCTTGCAAAAAACACGTGTGAATAAAAACTATAAGAGTGAGAGTGTTGTGCAAAACAGATTTTAAATCCAGAACAAGTTTTAAGTACTGTGTTAATAAATTGTGAGGGAGTTTTTTTATATTGAGGAGTACTCGTGATGAAAAAATTATCGTGAAAAAACAATTTTAATTATGGTAAACAGAGTGGTTCTAAAGGCTAACGCATTACTCACTTCTAGAGGTTCTGGGTATGTTGGTTCATAAGAGTAACTGTGGAAAAATAAACACATTGTTTTAAAAATGTGTTCGTGATCGGGTTTGTGATCGCGTTCCATAAGAGCGCTTCTATGCCGAGTAACAAGACTTACTTGTATTAGAAGGTGACAGCCTTCTTAGCCGATTACCCACGAATCCATATCGCGGGTAGATTTTCTTCGGTGTTTCAGGTATTGTAGCCTGCAGTTTCACCGATGTTTTGTATACTGTTTGAAATCACGTGTTTGCGTGATGACGCGGTGTTTGTCACGGAAAGAAAAAACAGACCCGTAGCACGTCAGAAGTGGCAGACATCTTAAGGAGTCTATGTTCCGCCATGTCCAAATGACCGTGGATTTGGCAAAATGTTTTGTTTAGAAAAGTCACGAAGTGTAAGAATTATGTAAATCTTGGGTTAGGAAAGTGCTGTGTGAGTATAAAAATAAAAATAAAAATGCAAATAATAATAAAAATAAAAATCATAGAATGGGCTTGTATTTCTGGGTATGTCAATTTGTTATACAATGTGTTAAAGACAAATACATTATTATACAAGGTTGAAAAATGCATCAACATACTGATCCTAGGTGCAAAACCAATGAATCTTGGTACTTGGAGGTAGAGGCAGGAATATTCAATTCTCTCATTCAGACCTTGTGGTCTGTGTAACTGTAGTGTCATGATCCAATAGTTCTCATGTCTCAATAAGTGTTTATTGTTATCTCTACCTTCCTTTTTCACGATTGTTTCTAAGATTAAGACTCTCAGTTGGGCAACATTGTGTTTAAGTTCCAAAAAGTGTGTGACAACTGTCGATTTCATGTTACCAGTCCTGATGTTAGATTTGTGTTTGTTAATCCTTAGACATATCTTCCTCTCTGTTTCCCCACATATATTTTGCCACAAGGGCATTTTAGTAGATAAACTACGTTTGTGGTTTCACAGGTCGCAGTTACCCGAAGCTTGATGTTGTAGCCCTTCATTGGGTGGATGATAGTAGTTCCACGAACAATGTTATTACATTTTTGACAGTTTAGACACGGTCTGGTATCACAATATGTTAGAGTTTCAGGGTTTTTTTGTTTTATTATTTCTCCTAAGTTCTGATCCCTTGTGTACGCAAAAATTGGAACTTGTGAAAATGCGTGGTTAAAGTCTGGCTCTATTGTTAACATTGGCCAATGTTTCATAATTATTTTTTCGAATTGATTGCTTGATGTAGAGAATCTTGATACCACCACTGTCCTGGTGTTTTCTTTTTTTCTTGTCGGGTTTAAAGCTTTCTCCCGTGGGGTTGATTGACATTTCTTGATGGCTTTTTCCATGACAGTTGGTGGATATCCTCTGTTTATGAATCTTTTAGCCATTTCATTAATCCTCAGGTTCACCTTGTTGGTATCTGATGCTATTCTTTTGATTCTCATCATTTGAGATGTTGGTAAATGAGATTTGAGGGATGTTTGGTGATGACTTGAGTAATGTAGAATGTTGGTTCTGTCCATTTTTTTACGATAAATGTCTGTCTCCAATCATTTTGCTGTTTTGCGAACCAGTACATCTAAGAATGTGATTTGTGTAAGTGATGTTTCACTGGCAAACTGAAGATATGCGTTAAATGTGTTCCATGTTTCAAAAACAGTTGCAACCTCTTCTTGTGTGGCCCTCCATAGCATGAAGATATCATCGATATATCTTAGACACAGAATGATGTGGTCTTGCCAGTCTTGATTAGACAAAATGTGCTCCTCTTCAAATCGTTCCATAACGAGATTAGCATATGAGGGCGCCATACAATTCCCCATGGATGTACCATGCAATTGGAGGAACCAATCCTCCTTCCATTGAAAATACCTATGGTACAATGAAAAATAAACCAATTCCATGATGAATATTTGCATAGTTGTATCCAATTCTGAATGTAGTAAGGTATGTTCCACTGCTTCCAGTCCCATATTATGAGGGATCGATGTATAAAGAGCTTTTACATCGGCTGTACAAAGTATGATGTTTTCCTCTTCTTGCCAACTTTTGTTTTGAAGTCTATGTAAGAAATCAGTGGTGTCTTTTAAATACGATGTCATTTTCTTGAGGCTAGGTTGGAGATTCCTTCTTTTTTGGGCGTATACCTCAGCCCATGTGTACACTTCTCCCAGTTTGTAATCCAGTGTGTCTCTTTTATATTTTCGTATTTTACGCTCGTTTATCTGCTGGGAATGTTTTGACATTTGAGTGTTTATATCCTCTAGAATATTTGACCATGTTTCTGCCGACATCATGTTGGTTAATTCATTTGTGACCTCCACAATTTCTTTTGATAATTCCTCTAGTATATTAGACAATTCTTCAACAATAAGTAGTATCAAGTCTAGAGAGCAATTATTAAGAATTGCATACCACTTTTCCTGAAACTTTTTAGCGTTTCTACAAAGTGATGGTTTTAATGCGATGCGTAATCCACGGGGTATTCTCTGTGCCCTATGATATTTAATTAGCGTACTCGCGTGTAGGCGTTGATTTATCTCCCGTTTTGATAAGTATATTAATTGTTTGATGTTTTGCTCTTTGGATCTGTTGGTTGATGCTTGCGATGTTTCCTCTTGTATCAAAGCATATATTCTGGCTGCTGGGTCTTCGGTAAATGCATATGTATCCGCTTTTTGGTCTGTGGTTTTCGTTATTTCATCGTAGAATGACATGGTGTGCTATTAGCTATGGGCGGATCAATATAAAACTATATTCAAATCAAAAAGCTAATGCACCACTTACAAGTTGAGTGTGTTATAAAGTAAACGTTTTTTTCCAATATTGTCTTCTATTTATGGTTGCTCCTCGTGGTGACGGTTCCGTCCAGGGTAAACGTCTTCTGCATGAATCAGTAGTATGTGCTTCCAAGCGAGCCTGGTCGCATCCCCCTAAGGGCACTCCAACTGGTATCCTATGTACTTTCAAAAACGTTAACGAATCCAATTCTTATTTTTCATTCAAAAAATTGCTTTATTCTTTTTCATTTTTCATTGATTTCAATCATGAATCCATTTTCCAAGCATCAATTTTAAATCAAAGACGCTTTCTTATGTCTGAAACCCTCCAATGCATTTCGAGCATGGGATGCTCTTCATCAGGGAGATCAATCTAGAATTTAAGTAAAATCATAATGCTTAAATAATGATACAAGACTTTCTGTGTGACCCATATGTATAATAGTGTTTTCCTTAAACATATCATGCATTGTTGAAATGGTTTATGTGCATATTTACTCATGCTTGCAAAAAACACGTGTGAATAAAAACTATGAGAGTGAGAGTGTTGCGCAAAACAGATTTTGAATCCAGAACAAGTTTTAAGTACCGTGTTGAGAAATTGTGAGGGAGTTTTTTTATATTGAGGAGTGCTCGTGATGAAAAAACGATCGTGAAAAAACGATTTTAATTATGGTAAACAGAGCGGTTCTAAAGGCTAACGCATTACTCACTTCTAGAAGTCTGGGTATGTTGGTTTATAAGAGTAACTGTGGAAAAATAAACACATTGTTTTAAAAATGTGTTCATGATCGGGTTTGTGATCGCGTTCCATAAGAGAGCTTCTATGCCGAGTATCAAGACTTACTTGTATTAGAAGGTGACAGCCTTCCTAGCCGATTACCCACGAATCCATATCGCAGGTAGATTTTCTTCGGTGTTTCAGGTATTGTAGCCTGCAGTTTCACCGGTGTTTTGTTTACTGTTTGAAATCACGCGTTTGCATGATGATCCGATTTTTGTCATGGAAAGAAAAAACGGACTCGTAGCACGTCAGAAGTGGCAGACATCTTAAGGAGACTATGTCTATGTCCGCCGTGTCCAAATGACAGTGGATTTGGCTAAATGTTTTGTTTATATAAGTCACGAAGTGTAAGAATTATGTAAATCTTGGGTTTGGAAAGTGCTGTGTGAGTATAAAAATAAAAATAAAAATTTAAATAATTATAAAAATAAAAATCATAGAATGGGCTTGTATTTTTGGGTATGTCAATTTGTTATATAATGTGTTAAAGACAAATACATTATTATAGATGGTTGAAAACTGCAACAACGTACTGATCCTAGTTGCAAAACCAATGAATCCCGGTACTTAGAGGTAGCAGGAATATTCAATTCTCTCATTCAGACCATGTGGTCTGAGTGACTGTAGTTTCATGATCCAATAGTTCTCACGTCATAATAAGTGTTTATTGTTATCTCTACCTTCCTTTTTCACGATGGTTTCTAAGATTAAGAATCTCAGTTGGGCAACATTGTGTTTTTGTTCCAAAAAGTGTGTGGCAACTGTCGATTTCATGTTACAAGTCTTCCTCTCTGTTTTCCCCACATATATTTTGCCACAAGGGCATTTTAGTAGATAAACTACGTTTGTGGTTTCACAGGTCGCAGTTACCCGAAGCTTGATGTTGTAGCCCTTCATTGGGTGGGTGATAGTAGTTCCATAAATAGTTTTATTACAATTTTGACAGTTCAGACACGGTCTGGTACCACAATATGTCAGAGTTTCAGGGTTTTTTTGTTTTATTATTTCTCCTAAGTTCCGATCCCTTGTGTACGCAAAAATTGGAACTTGTGAAAAGGCGTGGTTAAAGTCTGGCTCCATTGCTAACATTGGACAATGTTTCATAATGATTTTTTTGAATTGATTGCTTGATGTAGAGAATCTTGATACCTCCATTGCCCTGGTGTTTTCTTTTTTTCTTTTCGGGTTTAAAGCTTTCTCCCGTTGGGTTGATTGACATTTCTTGATGGCTTTTTTCATGATAGATGGCGGATATCCTCTGTTTGTGAATCTTTTAGCCATTTCATTAATCCTCAGGTTCACCTTGTTGGTACTGATACTATTCTTTTGATTCTCATCATTTGAGATGTTGGTAAATGAGATTTGAGGGATGTTTGGTGATGACTTGAGTAATGCAGAATGTTGTTTCTGTCCGTTTTTGTTATGATAAATGTCTGTCTCCAATCCTTTTGCTGTTTTGCGAACCAGTACATCTAAGAATGTGATTTGTGTAAGTGATGTTTCACTGGTAAACTGAAGATATGCGTTAAATGTGTTCCATGTTTCAAAAACAGTTGTGACCTCTTCTTGTGTGCCCCTCCATAGCATGAAGATATCATCGATATATATAGATAGAGAATGATGTGGTCTTGCCAGTCTTGATTGGAGAAAATGTGCTCCTCTTCAAATCGTTCCATAACGAGATTACATATGAGGGTGCCATACAATTTCCCATGGATGTACCATGCAATTGGAGGAACCACTCCTCCTTCCTTTGAAAATAACTATGGTACAATGAAAAATAAACCAATTCCATGATTAATATTTGCATAGTTGTATCCAATTCTGAATGTAGTAAGGTATGTTCCACTGCTTCCAGTCCCATATTATGAGGGATCGATGTATAAAGAGCTTTTACATCGGCTGTACAAAGTATGATGTTTTCCTCTTCTTGCCAACTTATGTTTTGAAGTCTATGTAAGAAATCAGTGGTGACTTTTAAATACAATGTCATTTTCTTGACGCTAGGTTGGAGATATCTGTCGACAAACTGACCAACCGGTTCGTGAATGCTTCCACATGTTGAGACTATAGGTCTAAACGGTGGATCTGTGGCATTTTTGTGGATTTTAGGTACCATGTAAAGTACCAGGCTTTTCGGATACTGTTTCAAAAGAAAAGCTCTTGTTTTATCTTTTATGGTACCCATCTCAACTGCTCTGTCTACAATGGTCTTAAGTTGTTGTGAGAATTCCTTGGTGGATGTGCAAGTTCTTATCCATTATGTGTTCCCTGGTAACATGAAATCGACAGTTGCCATACACTTTTTGGAACAAAAACACAATGTTGCCCAGCAGAGATTCTTAATCTTAGAAACACTCGTGAAAAAGGAAGGTAGAGATAACAATAAACACTTATTGTGACGTGAGAACTATTGGATCATGAAACTACAGTCACACAGACCACATGGTCTGAAAGAGAGAATTGAATATTCCTGCTACCTCTAAGTACCAGGATTCATTGGTTTTGCACCTAGGATCAGTACGTTGTTGCATTTTTCAACCATGTATGATAATGTATTTGTCTTTAACACATTATATAACAAATTGACATACCCAGAAATACAAGCCCATTCTATGATTTTTATTTTTATTGTTATTTGCATTTTTATTTTTATACTCACACAGCACTTTCCAAACCCAAGATTTACATAATTCTTACACTTCGTGACTTATATAAACAAAACATTTTGCCAGATCCACTGTCATTTGGACATGGCGGAACATAGACATAGACTCCTTAAGATGTGTGCCACTTCTTACAAGCTACGAGTCTGTTTTTTCTTTCCATGACAAAAATCGCATCATCACGCAAACGCGTGATTTCAAACAGTAAACAAAACACCGGTGAAACTGCAGGCTACAATACCTGAAACACCGAAGAAAATCTACTCGCGATATGGATTCGTGGGTAATCGGCTAGGAAGGCTGTCACCTTCCAATACAAGTAAGTCTTGATACCGGGCATAGAAGCGCTCTTATGGAACGCGATCACAAACCTGATCACGAACACATTTTTAAAACAATGTGTTTATTTTTCCACAGTTACTCTTAGGAACCAACATACCCAGAACCTCTAGAAGCGAGTAATGGGTTAGCCTTTAGAACCGCTCTGTTTACCATAATTAAAATCTTTTTTTCACGATCCTTTTTTCATCACGAGCACTCCTCAATATAAAAAAAACTCCCTCACAATTTATCAACACGGTACTTAAAACTTGTTCTGGATTTAAAATCTGTTTTGCACAACACTCTCACTCCTATAGTTTTTATTTAACACGAGTTTTTTGCAAGCATGGGTATATATGCACATAAACCATTTCAACAATGCATGATATGTTTAAGGAAAACTCTACTATACATATGGTTCACAGAGAAAGTCTTGTATCATTATTTATGCATTATGATTTGACTTAAATTCTAGATTGATCTCCCTGATGAAGAGCATCCCATGCTCGAAATGCATTGGAGCGTTTCAGACATAAAAAAGCGTCTTTGATTTAAAATTGATGCTTGGAAAATTGATTAATGATTGAAATCAATGAAAAATGAAAAAGAATAAAGCAATTTTTAGAATGAAAAATAAGAATTGGTTTTATTAACCTTTTTGAAAGTACATAGGATACCAGATGGCGTGCCCTTAGGGGGATGCGACCAAGCTCGCTTGGAAGCACATACTACTGATTCATGCAGAAGACGTTTACCCTGGACGGAACCGTCACCCGAGGAGCAACCATAAATAGAAGACAATATTGGAAAATAACTTTTACTTTATAACACACTCAACTTATAAGTGGTGCATTAGCTTTTTGATTTGGATTTTGTCTAAAGTCTTCACTTGTTGCTGGAGCCGCTCCTCTTTGTTTGGGGCATCTACGTAGGCCGACTCCTTAGCTCAAGGCACCCCAGGGATGTTCTCCACAGGAAGAGCATGTCCTCGATCAGTATGCTTCCCTCCTCTGCTCAGAATGGCCTGTGCTGCTCTCACTAAGGACGCCCCCCGGATTGTTTTCCCAGCTCACCACAGCCATTTAAGCTGCTGCTCCACCTCACAGGCCTCTCCCCCTCCATTCCGGTCCATAGCTTGCACCCCTCTGGGCGGTTCCCAGGCTGTCTCATGCAGCTAGGCGTGGGGTGGTCTAAGTTGCTGTCAATAGTATCTTTGCCTTTGCCGCTGTGCGGACCAGCGGCCCAAGGGGACACAGAACACCCTCAAGGCCTCTCAGCTGTGGGGAGCCCAGCACACCTCCTGGGCTATCTCATCAGTCCATCTCGTGGCGCCCGCTTGCTGGTTTACTGCTTCACTTCTGGCTTCCCCCCGGGATAGGTTGCTTTGTCTCTGCACTCAGGTGGTCTGTGCACTGTCTCCACCCCACCTACACTTTGGGGGGAGCACCGCTTAATAGGGTCCACTCACTTGTGCAGGGGGCCATACGCCACTCGTGGGCAGCTCACCATCTCAGGCTCAGCACGCCGGGAATCTCCTTTGCTGTTGGATTCCCCCCAGCGCTGGCCTCCAGACCTTCGAGGTCTCGATGTGGTCTCCTCATGGCTTCCTAGCCCGGGTTCAGCAGCCATGCTCCATATGCCCTTTGAGGTGCGGCGGAGGCAGCCTGTCTGAACTCCTACCCCTCCTACACTCCGAGGAGTCCGCTCTCCACTCGACACCAGGTCAGGAGTCCTCTCGACGTTCCTGGGCATGTCTTCCCCTGCAGGCCGGGTTTTCTCCCATCATCCAGCATTTCTCAGCTCGGGGTCTTACAGAAGTCTGCGGCAACCTTTCCACTGGGCAGTCAAGCTCCCAGCAATGTGGCCCATAAGCCCACCCATTTCGCAGGGTCCGCCAGGGCAGTCAAGAGTATGGTGGTGCTGGACTCAAGCCAGGAAGGACCTCGCCTATCAGAGCTCCAAAGTTGAGCTGCTACGCCGCCGCCATCTTGGCCACTCTCCTAGCCCTAACTTTAAACAAACAAGACTCTAAAACACATAGACGTAGTAAAAACAGCACCACAAACCGGCCAGCCAACTAACCACATGAAAGAAACTAAAAACACTAAACTGACAAACAAGCCTGAAAACACAAAAGCAGCAGGCTTGTAAACCAACAAAGCACAGGCAGCAGATGGCATGTTCCTTCTTGCTACTGGACATGTAGCACTGCCGGGGCCAACATAGTGCGGGGACAATGCCTGCATTCCATCCTCCCCCACAGTAGCCATGGTGCAATGGGAAAGGAAGCAAAATGAACTGGGATATGGGAGTGCCTGAAAACAAAAGCACTCAAATGGAGTTCTTGACAACAAATAAAAAAGTAGCTCCAAAAACGGGAGCAGTGGAAGGACACAAGTAGTTAGTCCATGCTCCAGGGAATGGACAAACTTAAGAGATGATCTGACACACTAATAGTGAGCCAAATACAACAGAAGTAAATGAGAGCCACGCTGAAGCTAACCAATGGTAAGCCAATAGGTGGGCTGTAGCCCACTAATTATAAACAAAATGTCTCTAAGAGAAACCGCATGCGCTGTCTATGCGAAACCTGAAAAGAATTTGAATGCATGCTCTCACCAGGTGATGCAGTTCCAGACTTGGTGCTGCACTTGTTAAAAATGTTTAGGGCCACCAGTGGCCCTGGGCGATAGAAGTACTGCATTGATATCCCCCACCCCACAATATTATAGCAAACGATACAATTTTGCTTCGATCGTTGCATCATTTTCATGCCCCACAATTTGCTGCATTGACCACCTTTAAGTGTAGAAGTTGGTGCTGAGGATGTAACACAACGAGAGCATTGTATGTAAGAGAAGTGACGGAGATTGGGTTGCATGTAAGACCAGAGAAGTGAAGGAGAGCAGGTAACATGTAAGGCAAGAGAAGTGAGGGACAGCGGGGAGCATGAAAGACAAGAGACTAAGCACGTTATCACCTACACCAGACCCTAGACTTGATGAGATTTTATTTTTATTACAACAAGTCAAAGAGGACCCCCATGTTCTATGTGACTTGATTCTTCACCACCCCTTGACCAAAGGATCCGAACAAGAACCCAGGACAAACTTCCACACTAACTACTCCAAACTCACCCAACAGCTACATGCACATCCCCCAAAACAGCAGCCCCAAAAGGTGGAGATCAGTTCCTTACATCAATACCTCAACCTGCCCAATCCAAAGGACAAACCCTCCATTGTATAAAAACATACTTTCCCTACTATGTTCCTCTGATCTCCAGCGTTCCCGGTGCTTTCAGACAACCGGCACAAACATTCCCTAATTCAAACTATCCCTTCCAATACTCACAGATCTACAAAACACAATCCTAGAGGTATAGTTGAAAACAACCTTAGGCAAGTCCCCCTCAAACAAGAGCCCAATACAACCCTCATCAAGCCTCATCTTAAATGCATACTTCTAAACTATAGATCTGCCTCACAACATGCCGCTGATTTAGCAGACCTCATACTCACTCATGAACCTGACCTACTAATTCTGACCAAAACATGGTTAAATGAATCGTCTCCATCCATACTCGACATACTGATACCCCCAAACCATGATATCACCGGACTAGACAGGTGGTGGTATTGCCTGCATACATCAGAACAATCTCTCAGTGAACAGCTCCCACTCTCCAGTATTCCCCTCTTGTGAATACCTATGCTTAGACATCACTAGTAAAAACAAACCAGTTTGTTCTCTGCACACTCTCTATCAACCAGCAGGTAATAACTTCACCTTCATCGAAAATCTCATGGATATTGTTTCTACTAATGCCAGACAACAAAATACTTAAATATTTCTCGGAGACCTCAATCTCCATTGGAATGACCCTAATGATTCAGCGGTTAATTGCCTCAAAGCCTAGCTCTCGGACCTTGACCTCACTCGAATCTGTAACAGCTCCACACATGATAAAGAATCAATCCTCGATTTAGTAATTTCTAAGGCCGAATCCATTCAGCTCGGTGCGATCCTACCATATAATTGGTCGGACCATCACGTCATCACCTTTTTCATCAATGAATCAGTAAAACTTAACTCTGTTTAACACACAAGAACTAAAATTTGGAAGAGGAATCTAAAAAAAATGGTGCTGATCTAATCACACTGGTGTTGGTCTCTGCAGCAGCTGATTGTTCTAGCTATGAAATTTGTACTAAATTGATTTGTCCCCCACAGATGATATTATAATGTCTGATTCAAATTCAAGATTGAGCCCCCTTGTTGTTATTCTATTATGGTGACTTATTTTGCAAAATTCAAAGGAAAAGTTACGTCAACCTAAAAAGTTTATCTACTGCACCCTGACGAAGGAACTGTGGACACGGATCCTTTTCCGAAACGCGCGTCGGTGCTCTTTATTTTTGTTGCTATGTTGTATGTGTAAAATGTATGTAATATTTCACTGTTATGTTTTGTCTTAATTATTTCACTGTGGTTTAGTTGTGTTTGGTAGTTCAGGATGAATGCTTGGATGCTTGGTGTGATCAGATGAATGAATTACTTTTGCTATCTAAAACATTTTTTGGGGGGGTTTGTATATATTATATTTGTATATTTGAAAATACTGTAGATATTTAATGAGTATATTGATAACACCATTGTGCTATGATTATATTATTTATGTCTGAAAATTACAATATTAAAAAAAAGAATATGTTTTCCAAATAAGTTTTGCTGTGGGACAATGTTGATATATATCCAATGAAGGATATATTACCGATATATTGATGTGATACCTAGGAGAGGTTTGTTCTTGTTCTACTTTTTTCCCTGCCTCCCTTTCCTGGTATTTCTTGTATTCAGGGACCCTCTTTCGTTTTTGACCTAATCACATCCTCCAGCACCAACATCCTCCTTCCACCAGTAAGCCGTTCCGATGTTCAAGATCTTACCAACCACTACTTCTACTCTATGAACATGGTATTAGACAAAGGCACTCCCCTACAATTGAAGAGAATCTCCACAAAAGACTCAATACCCTGGTACGATGGAAGACTCAATGAGGACAGATGATCCCTAAGATCAATGGAACAAAGATGAAGATCAGCACCATCCGCTAACCACCTCAAGTTGCTAAGATCTAAGAGAAAATCCTACTACAGAAAGACCAGATGACCTAAAGCAGACTTTTTCAGTAATCAATTAGACCAAGCCAAGAACCGTCCCAAAAAACGATTTGATCTAATCAAAATACAATCTAAGGGTGCACCACTCCACGCTAACACAGGCTCATTACCCAATTGCGAAGCATTTGCCTCCTCCTTCACTATGAAGACCGAAAACATCAAGACGGACCTACTCAATGATCTAATAACTCATACTGACACACACTTGGACACTGTGTCACCCCCTCCAGGAGTCCCACCCCTATGTTCACTAAAGTTAAACCTAAAACATAATGCCTCCTGGTCCTCCTTCAATACTTGCAGTGAAGAAGATATATTCAAAATGCTCATGGCTTTGAATCCTTCCAATAACTTCACAGACCCTCTTCCCGCAAACTGCATACAAGACTTCATTCCACTGTTACTGCCCCTATGGACCAAGATTATAAATACCTCTCTCCTTCAAGGAATCATCGCTGAAATCCTTAAATCTGGGCAGGTATCCCCCATCCTAAAGAAGCCAACGGTTGACCTCTCGGACTTGAATAATTACCCCCCAATATCCAACATCCCTACTCTGGCCAAACTCTTAGAAAAATGTGTACACATTCAGCTTGGCAACCACATAGACCATTTCAACCCTGTCAACCAATACCAATCTGGCTTCCGGGCAGGGCACAGCAATGAATCAGCCATGACCCATATAATCGATGATGAGCTCCGGCCGAGCTTACCTTTATTTATTTATTTATTTGCGAGTTTGTAACGCGCTAGGATCACCTCCCGAAGGAGTATCTCCGCGCCTTTGGCAACCTAGAAGCAAATAAACAACCTGTCGCTGTATCTCCATGATTTAGAATAAGAACGTTTTCAGCTGTCTCCTAAAGGCTAGGTGCTCTTTACAGAGTCTCAGGGAAAGTGGAAGGGTATTCCACAACATGGGGCCCGCAATGGAAAGTGCTCTGCTTTGCTCCGCTTAGGCGTGTTGCTAGTCTCCTGTTCCTGTGGGGCGGCCGGGCTTTGCTCCGCCAAACACCATCACCCTGCACTTCCTGACTGGCCGGGCTTGGCTCCACCGGTCGGGAAAACATCGGGACTACAGCCCCCAGCAGCCTCGACGCCAGGACGCCTCCCCCCTCATCACACAGCGCCAGGAGGCGCATAAAGCTACGCCCGCTGCTGAGGACCTGGTGGCAGTTCTTGGGAGGGTCTCCACGCCGGCCGAGCTTACCTTTGCTCCGCTGAGGCGTGTTGCTAGTCTCCTGTTCCTGTGGGGCGGCCGGGCTTTGCTCCGCCAAACACCATCACCCTGCACTTCCTGACTGGCCGGGCTTGGCTCCGCCGGTCGGACCAACATCGGGACTACAGCCCCCAGCAGCCTCGACACCAGGACGCCTCCCCCCTCATCACACAGCGCCAGGAGGCGCATAAAGCTATGCCCGCTTCCTCGTCCCGCGAGGACGCGCGAGGGACGCGCCGGGCAAAGCCCGGGCAAAGGGCGGGCCCTCTGAGGCCCTCAGAGACCGAAAGTGACTGGGCTGGGCCGTATCCCTTGGTTCTTCGATTTGAACATTGCTTAAGGTACCAATTGTTGCAGGAGTGTGCTTGATTCGTGACTAAGAACTGACTAAGTATCAAGCTGTATGATGACTAAAAAAACTCCCATGTCCACACGAGCAACAACTAGGAAATTAATGCAGCCCAAGACACCGCTTCCAACCCTAACAGCAATTGATAAAATGCTGCAAAAAACAATTGGGGTTGTAGTTACTGCAATTGAAAACACCGAAAAAGGCGCCTCTCGTTACCATCAAGTATGTGCTTGAGAACCCCGTCTACACAAGGGGCCGATTTGTTTGTAAATACCTCCATTAGAACTGCTCTTTCACAGGACTCTATTTTATTAGATTCTTATGTAGATCTGCCAGGGAATGATCAGATTCTAGTTGAGGCACCACAACAGTCACCATCTACTGTATTTGCTACCCGAGAGAGCAGGCTGTCAGTAACACCTAATTTAAAGCCCAGTGAGATTTTCAATCCATTCACGGTGACCGAAGTGCCTAGTGCTAGAGCAGAGTCAGAGTGCAGTGACATTATTGATATTAACCCAATGGCAGAGTCAGCTGACACTAGTCTATTGAGCTGTACGAGTGTTCAAGGGTCAGGCCGGCGCAAACGTAAATGTGCCCATAGTAGGAAACTGGTGGTTATAAATAAACAGGGGAAGAGACATAGGAGTAAAAAGAAGAGGCTAATTCAGACCACACTGAAACAAGGGAGGGAAGGAGGGATAATGCGGCTGAACACAAACCCACAGCAGAGCGAAAATCCCCATACTGATCAGCAAAATTTACCGCCCACTAATATGGAGAGCCTCATACACCAATTAGAACTAATGGTAAAATCTCACATTACACCGATGGCCGATAGACTGAAGACCTTAACGGACAAAGTGGAAATTCTTGAAAAACTGGGAATAGCCAACTTAGATTTGTTAGAAAATCTTATTACACAAAGTAAGCCATCTACAATGAATGAGTTAAAGAGTAAGCCCGGTAACAACATGACCACTAATGAAATAAGAGCACCTATCTCTTCAACCCCTGTTATAGCAGCTCCAGCCCCTGCCACAGTAGCTCCAGCCCCAAAATAATTACCTACCAACATTCTAACCACCACGAGTCAGAAACCTGATGCAAGGCAAAGGGAGAAAGGGGGTGCTACATTCAACAAAACGGGCAGGACAGTGCCAGTGCGGCATATTAACAACATAATTCCTGCAACGATTAACCTCCCACCAAAATGTAGCCCGTACGTAGCCATTCTTGCTAATGTCCCAAAGCTCAAGCCCACCCAACTTGAAAACCAGCAAACCCTCAAGAATAAAACCCTGCATTGGCTCGCTCAAAATTGTGGATTTCCAATGCGTGGGGCAAATCAAATTATTTCCACACAGAGAGTAGGCTGGTTGGGCCCTAGCAAAAAGGAGATAAATGGGGATTGCATAGTAATTAATTTCAGGATCTCTGAATGGGCTAGAGATTCCATTTTAAATGCACCCATACCCTCAAAACACGAATACAATACAACCCGGCTCCCCCTTGATTACTTCTATAGGAGTCAGCCAGGAAAACAAGTTACAACACAGATTACTGACTGCTATAGAGCTACTCATTATAACTACCTCAATGCAGCCCATGAACCAGCACCTTTGTACAACCTATGGGACAACATTATTGTTCCGACTTATAATAGATTCCAGGTGCTTGGTTCACTTGAAGAGAACGACTGACTGAGGGGACAAACTATAGCACCACAGCCTGAAATAGTCGTATCTGGGGGAAAGAATTTAATTGAACAAGAATTGTTATGTACAAATAAGTCAGACGGGGGCACTGTCGCGAACTTAGTAAGTAGTGACCAGAATAACACTGCCGATATAATTGAACCTGCTGTTAGTCCTGGTCTGGACATAATTATGAATGTAACCTCAAACTATGATCCATTAGCCGATAACACTGAAGAATGCCTAAAGGTTATTACCTGGAACATTGCGGGAATTTCCTCCAAAATAACTACTCCGTTCTGAGAAAACTTTATCAAGCAAGGCCACGATATAATCTGTCTCCAGGAGACGTGGCATAAAAACCAGGTACAAGTCGAGGGGTATATATCGTACAGTGTAGATGCCATAGCTCCAGCAGGAAGAGCAGGTAGAGCAAAAGGTGGTTTATTAACCCTTGTATCCACTACCTTAACAGAATTTAGCTCCGGTGGCTACGTGGAGGTGGCCCAGCACGCCTCAATTCTGCGCCTAGTGCATGTCAAAGGCAGGGATCTAATAATAGTAAATGTTTATAATAATATTGTTGGACCCAACCGGGGCGCGATTGTACTGGACATAGAACGGGCCATAGAGGAAGTACTTGCTTTATCAAGTGACCCCCCTGTAATATTATGGGTGGGTGATTTTAACATTCAATCATGTAGTCATGCACAGAAGGGGATCTGTGGCCATCGCGAGGAGTACTTTCATGGAGGCAGTACTGTTTTTAACCACTTCCCACACACTAATTACGGGAGTGCGCTAAATAATTTAGTGGCCAAACTAAATCTGGAATTATTGGACTGCACAAAGAACAAAGATAATGAAGTGTGTCCATCATTTAGAGGGAGAGATGCCCACTCGAACATCGATCACATTCTGGTTTCCAATGGAACTGTCTACTCTAATGTCTGGGTAATAGAGCAGCGAGTGAACGACCATAACAGTATATCGCTAGGATTGGCAGGTTGGGGGAAAAAAACCCATGTATATGAAAGTTCGGTCCAAGGGATTACAGCTGAAAGACCCAATGGCATGAGAATTAAGTGGACCAGAATTGACCCGACTCAATTCATGGAGGACATGTTTCTAAAATGCAGTAGGAAAATAGGTTATTGCCTAGAATTTAATGTGGTCCCTGGCATTTTTCTTGCCAATTTCTCAAAAATAACCAAGGTGATCGATAACTCACTCACAGCACGGAGCCGTAAGCTGAGGAGAATACAAGTGGTGTGGTTCGACAAGTATTGTGCCCAGTCATTAAACAAACTCAAAATAGCACTTAATACCAAGCCCAGGGACATAGTAAAAATTAGAGAGGAGCGCCTCAATTATAAGACCGCCCTTGCAGTTAGAAAAAAAGACCTGCAAAATGAGTCCTGGCTGAATTTGGATATGGCCGCGGAAACAAAAAATCACAAATTATTTTGGGCTACTGTAAATAGTCCTTTCTTAAAGAATGATAATATCCCTGAAATTTCCTCCCATGTTAGTTGCCGCGCTTGAATAACCCATTTTACTGGGATTTTTAACTCTGCTTCCAACCTAGATGGGTTAGTTTTAAATATAGATACAGAGTCCAGTTTTAAACCAAAAAAAATGCAGCTATCTGTGACCCTATTGGAGGTCACCGAAGCAATAAAAAATAGCAAAGGAGGTAAAGCCCCAGGGCCCGACGGGGTACCTATGGACTTTTATAAATCTGAAACGACCCTATGGGCCCCAATATTGACAAGATATTTTAACGCAGCTTTAGAAGACATGTTCCCACCTACATGGGGCCAGTCCATTATAGTGCCTCTCTATAAGAAAGGCTCCAGGTCGGAGGCGCGAAATTATCGTCTCATCTCACTTCTGGACTCGTCAATTAAAATCCTTAGTCGAGTCCTTTTAGAAAGACTAGAAGCCTTGGTAGAAGAAAATAACATCTTATCCCCAGTGCAGTACGGGTTTAGAAAGGGGATGGGAACAATGGAGCAGTGTGTGAACCTGGAACTCATAGTCAGCAAGTACACTAAAGCCAAAGAGGGCAACCTCTTCCTGTGCTTTGCTGACTTGAGTTCAGCATTTGACTTGGTGGAACACTCACTCCTCTGGCCAGTTTTATTGGAAATGGGTGCCCGGACTGAAATCATACACTTCCTGGCTAGACTTTATGAAAACTTATCTAGCAAAGTTAGATTTGGGCCTGATGGAGAATGCACACCCTTTTTTAGAATTAATAGAGGCATACGCCAAGGATGTGTGCATGCCCCACTCCTATTTTCGCTTTTTATAAACTAGATAGCCTTAACTCTAAGAAGTATTCAAGCAGATGCCCCTACTATTAATGGTAACTCAATTCCAATTCTTTTATACGCGGACGACGCGGTTCTCCTCTCCCGGACCCAAAATGGCTTGCAATGTTTGATTAACAAGTTTCATACTTTCATTGAGAGCAGAAAATTGATAATCAACAAAGGTAAAACCTTCACAATGTCTTGTGGCAAGAAAGCAAGAAAAAGCAGGCCCTTTTATTTAGATGGGGAGAAATTAGAACCGGTAAGAAATTTTTGTTACTTGGGCATCATATTTTCCGGAGATGGGAGGTGGGTCAACGAACAAGATAGCGTTCGTTTTAAAATGGCAAGAAGTACTAGATGTATTTTTAGATTTGCAGCAAAACTAGGGGGCCGCAGAATTCAGGAAATGGTATCAATATATAACTCTAGGTGCATATCATCAGCCCTATACGGGGCTGGGATATGGGGCTATCATTCCCAGAGTGCTAACCTAATCCAGAATGAGGAGAATGCCTTCCTGAAACGTTTGCTTTGTGCTCCGGTTTCGGCGTCTAATGAACTAATACACAGGGAAGTTGGCTTAAAACATGTCAATGACCTAATTGCCCTACGACCCCTGTCCTTATGGCGCTCCATATGGGCAAAGGAAGAGACAAGATTCACCCAGGATGTGATCAATGACTGTTTAAAGCTTGACCACCGTTCAAAGATCCCCTGGCTATGTCACATCCAATCATGGTATAAGACACTCTATGGCTGTGACATTTTCAAAGAACCAACATTGGGTACAGGGATGTCAAAAAAGGAGCTTAAAATTACCTTCCTGAAACATACAGGTAATATCAGGATGGATAAATATCTAAAACAAAGCACGTTCAATTTTTATTTGGAATACAATATTAAGGAAGGCTTACAACCATACCTCACTGTTGTTAGCAAAAGTTCACATCGTTTTGTACTATCTCGCCTACGTTTGGGGGTTGTGCACCATTTAGTTGCATTTCCAATAATTAAGAAACCAGGTTCATGTTTATGCCCATGTGATGGTGTATCTAAGCAGAGTGGTCTTCATTTTATGCTGTTTTGTAAATGTTATACTTTTTATAGAAAATTTTATCTGAAACCCATCTTTTTAAAATATAACATTCGCAGCACCAAGAAAGCGATGCAACTGATGTTTAATTTAGAGAGCCCAGATATATGTTTTTATGTGGCTACTTATATTTTAAAATGCATTTTTATACGTAAATCAATCACTATATGAATTCAATACTTAACCCGGACTCCTACGCACTTTATCACTGTTAGTTTGTATATGAATAATGTCTGTCTGTACTTCTATGCATTTTAACTTTGCTAATTTGCACACACTAGAAAACGAGCACTTTTAGCACTTTCCGCACTTTATTGCTAGTTTGCACATGGATGAGTAAGCGACTGTGTTAGGATGCACTTTAAGAAATGCTTATTTGCACACGTGTTATTAAAAGTTTAATATACATAGCACTGATGTTACTTAGCAATTTAGAGTCGATATAAATTAGATGTATTGTATTTATTTTGATTGTTGCTATATGGTTGTATTTATACATACCGAATAAAGCATTTTTGAATTGAATTGAATTGAATTGATGATGCACTAAAAATCCTTGACCAAAACTAAGCCTGTTTGCTAATCTTGCTTGACCTTTCTTCGGCCTTTGATACCTTCAAACACAACAACTTGCTAGACCTACTGAAACACAGAATGGGATTATCTGGATCTGTTCTAAATTGGTTCACCTCGTTCCTTCAAAACAGATCGCAAAGATTCAAGGTTAATCAATCCCTGTCCAAACCCGTCCCAGTCACTTTAGGAGTACAGCAGGGATCATCCCTCTCTACTACACTTCTCAATGTATTCATGGAACCACTCACCAAAATTCTCAGCTCCTCTAACGTTCATTATCATACATACGCAGATGATACACAACTATATCTAAAGATCTACTCACTAGAAGACATCAAATCTCTCAACCTAACGCTACAAAAAACTCAGACCTGGCTGGCCGAAAAACCATCTGAAACTAAATACCCTCAAAACTGAATTCCTCCTAATCGCCCCTCCCTCCCGAGTAACCATAATTCAAGACTGGCTGAAACAACTAACAGCACTCAACTGCCAACCTGTTATTATCGACTCAGCGAAATTGCTGGGAGTAACTGTGGACAGAAATCGAAATATTCAGAAACACATAAGCGCTGCAACAAAAGGAGCACATTTTCAGATGAACACCTTGAGAAAACTAAAACCCTTCCTGCCCGCAAGGGACTTCAAACTAGCTGTTCAAGCACTATCTATCCCAAGAGTGGAATGTGGGAGCATCCCTCTTTGCGGTCTTCCCAGATCTTTGACGGCCCCTTTATGAGCTTCAATAAACGCAGCAGCAAGACTCATTACTGGCTCTAAAAAAACCTCTCATATCTCTCCTGACCTCAGATCCCTTAACTGGTTACCTTTCAAGGCCAGAATTCAACTAAAAATCACATGTATGACCCATAAAGCCAAACATCACAACACTCCAAGCTATCTGACACAAAAATTGATTACTTTGTGTGGCAACAGATCCTCCAGGAGTTCCAGTAAAGATTTATCAAGAAGAAAACATACAACCCAGCCTTCTCTGGGATAGTGCCCAGGATCTGGAATGCACTGTCCGCAGAAACTAGACTGAATCCCTCTACTGCATCTTTCAAAAAAGAAGTGAAATATCTTCTCATGACTAAATTCACATGATCCATGTTTATATTTTGTTATATGATTTTTAATGTTTATGGGACATAATGTTATTTACTCTATGCCTGTTTGTTTCTTATATTTACTCTGTAAATCGCTCTAATACCCGCGAGGGTCCTGTTCGCGCCATATAAAACCTTCTAAATGATAAATAAATAAATAAATAAAATAAGGGAAGGAGAGCGGGGAACATGTAAGGCAAGAGAAGTGAAGAAGAACGGGGTGCAGGAAAGACAAGAGAAGGGAAGGAGAGCGGGGAACATGTAAGACGAGAGCATTGAAAGAGAGCGGGGAGCATGAAAGACAAGAGAAGTGAAGGAGAGTGGGGAACATGCAAGACAAGAGAAGTGAAGAAAAGTTTGGAGCATGATAGACAAGAGTAGTGAAATAGAGCTGGGAACATGTAAGACAAGAGCATTGAAGGAGAGTGGGGAGTATGAAAGACAAGAGAAGTGAAGGAGAGCGGGGAGCGTGAAAGACAAGAGGAAGGAAGAAGAGCGGGAGCATGTAAGACAAGAGCATTGAAGGAGAGCGGGGAGCATGAAAGACAAGAGAAGTGAAGGAGAGGGGGAGCATGAAAGACTAGAGAAGTGAAGGAGAGCGGGAGAGTGAAAGACAAGATAAGTGAAGGAGAGCAGGGAGCATGAAAGACAAGAGGAGGGAAGGAGAGCAGGGAGGAGCATGAAAGACATGAGAAAGGGAGCATGAAAGACAAGAGAAGTGAAGGAGAGCAGGGAGCATGAAAGACATGAGAAGGGAAGGAGAGCAGGGAGCATGAAAGACATGAGAAATGAATAAATAAGATAAGTGAAGGAGAGCGAGAAGCATGAAAGACAAGAGAAGTGTAGGAGAGCGGGGAGCATGAAAGACAAGAGAAGTGAAGGAGAGCAGGGAGCATGAAAGACAAGAGGAGGGAAGGAGAGCAGGGAGGAGCATGAAAGACATGAGAAAGGGAGCATGAAAGACAAGAGAAGTGAAGGAGAGCAGGGAGCATGAAAGACATGAGAAGGGAAGGAGAGCAGGGAGCATGAAAGACATGAGAAATGAATAAATAAGATAAGTGAAGGAGAGCGGGAGAGTGAAAGACAAGATAAGTGAAGGAGAGCAGGGAGCATGAAAGACAAGAGGAGGGAAGGAGAGCAGGGAGGAGCATGAAAGACATGAGAAAGGGAGCATGAAAGACAAGAGAAGTGAAGGAGAGCAGGGAGCATGAAAGACATGAGAAGGGAAGGAGAGCAGGGAGCATGAAAGACATGAGAAATGAATAAATAAGATAAGTGAAGGAGAGCGAGAAGCATGAAAGACAAGAGAAGTGTAGGAGAGCGGGGAGCATGAAAGACAAGAGAAGTGAAGGAGAGCAGGGAGCATGAAAGACATGAGAAATGAATAAATAAGATAAGTGAAGGAGAGCGAGAAGCATGAAAGACAAGAGAAGTGTAGGAGAGCGGGGAGCATGAAAGACATGAGAAGGGAAGGAGAGCAGGGAACATGTAAGACGAGAGCATTGAAGGAGAGCGGGGAGCATGAAATACATGAGAAATTAATAAATAAAATAAGTGAAGAGCGAGAAGCATGAAAGACAAGAGAAGTGAAAGAGAGCGGGGAGCATGAAAGACAAGAGAAAAGGAGAGCGGGGAGAGTGAAAGACAAGATAAGTGAAGGAAAGTGGAGAGCGTGAAAGACAAGAGAAGTGAAGGAGAGCGGGGAGCATGAAAGACGAGAGCATTGAAGGAGAGCGGGGAGCATTAAAGACAAGAGAAGTGAAAAAGACAAGAGAAGTGAAGGAGAGCGGGGAGCGTGAAAGAGAAGTGAAGGAGGGCGAGAAGCGTGTAAGATGAAGGCGGTGAAGGGGAGAGGAGAGACCATGTAAAATGGAAGCCTTGAAGCAGAGTGGGAGCAGAAAGTGGGATGGCCCGGGGTCACTAGAAGCAATAGGAAGGTATGGGGTGGGGTTCAGGAAAGCAGATGGACTGAGAGGTGCCCTTCATCCCCTCCTCACTCACCCCGTTTTTGCCACATTCCCACTGCATCTCTCTCCTCCCTCCTACTCCTCCAGTTCTGCCGCACTACCCCCTTTCCCCTCCTAGTAACCCCTTCCATCTCCCTTCCTCGGGCCCAGCAGAATCACTTCCCCTCCTCAATTTCCCTCTCTCTCAACCCCCCTCACTCGGCCAGATGACAGTTCCCTCACTGCTACCTCTCCTAACGGACAGAACCTCCGCAACCACTGCTCCTCTTTTCCTCCCAAACGTCCTACATTCCCATGACGCCACACAGGCCTCCCCCCTCCTTCTTCCCTACCGACGTGTTTCGCACCCTTCTCCCTCTAAATTTATCCTTAATTCCTCTCCCTCTGGCAACACCAACAATGACAACTCTCCCTTAGCCCCCAATTCACCTACTCCCGCTCCCAACCTCCACCTTTTCCCACCTGTGAACGCCACCCCCCGACTCACCTCCTGTCCCCCTACCTCTCCCTGCCTTCCACCACCAATTCCACCCCCCCTTATTTCAATCGAGCCACCCAACCTTCCATGTTCTACCTCTTTCTCACTGGAAAATACGCTAGGCTCCCTGATCACCTCCATCTCCCAGCTTACAGTTGCCATTTCACTTCTATGCTCTAAGATCTCCACCCCTCCATGCACCTCTACTCCCTCCCAACTTCCCCGGAGTTGCACCTCACCCCCTCACCCCAACACAGCCAAGCTCAACCTTTCGTCTGCAAACGTCGTTAACTCGCACAAGCCCTTGAACGCCACCCTTCTTCAACAGGCATACCCTAGCAACCCCACTGTCTACACTATTCCGACCATCACCTCTGTCAGAACAAAGCATCCACCTAAACCCTCCCGAGCACCCCCGCAAATGTACAATATCCCGATCACTCTTCAGAGCCCAAGTGCCCCCATCACCAAAACAGTCATGACAGAGCTGCGCTGTATGCTTCACAACTGCAGATCTGCAGTAAAACACAAACTAGAAATCTCCGACACCATCACCCTTCACAATCTTGACATGCTCTTCCTGACAGAGACCTGGTTCAAAGATACCTCTCACGCTATTTTTGATCTCCTAATACCCACAGGTTACTCCATATTTAGGAATGACAGTACTGAAAACACGGGGGGAGGTGTTGCAGTCATCTTCAGAAACGCCCTCCAACTTAAGGCGTTTCCTATCAGCTCCCCCCACACCTTTGAATGCCTTTCTCTTGAACTTCAATTGCAACACCGTTCACCGCTCAGATTCCATATCATTTACCACCCGCCTCGTAGTGGCTCTTCATTTATAGAAGATCTCAAAGACTTCATCAGCGACCAATACTCTCAAAGTGACAATCAGACCATCATGGGTGACTTCAATCTTCACTGGGGCGCACCGCAAGACTCCTCTGCGAACTCACTGGCCACCTTCCTCTCTGCAAATGATCTTATCCAACACTGCACCGAGTCAACCCACTCCAAAGGCGCAATCCTAGACCTTGTTATTTCTAAAGCAGGCATGCTTTCTACTAATACCCCAATTCATGTAGACTGGTCTGACCACCACCTCATCCCATTCTCCCTTCAACTTTCACACTCTATAACTCTTGGCCAACCCAAGAGGGCCATCTCCTGGTTCCGTGATGCCAAAAACATTGATATCGGTCCCCTCTGTGATTCAGCCTTGCTATCCCTTCCAAGACTAGACCCGAACATAGCTGTTGACGATCTCACCTCCCAATGCCTCACAGTTCTTGCAGCTGAAATTAATAACGTCGCTCCACTCAAAAGCAAAAGGATAAGGCCCACTCCCTCAGCACCTTGGTTCAACAAATCCCTTTATGATGAAAGGAAGCAGCTAAGATTCCTGGAGAAGCAATGGAGACAATTGCCCTCCAATGACAATTTAGCCATGCTTCGCACAGCAAGATGCAAGTACCACAAACACATCTTCCTTGAGAAAGCGACGCACTTCAAAACCCTCCTTGACTCCGCCAAAAATAGACCCAAAAAACTATTCGATCTCATCAAGACTCCGAGCTGCTCTCCCCCAACCTCCAAGGTGGAGGATTCTTCAAAGAGAGCAGCGGATTTCGCTGTTTTCTTCAATGGAAAAGTGAAAGCACTTGTGGATCAGGTTGCTCATCCTACACCTCCAGAGGAGCGCAAATCCTTAGCCATCTGGCAGAGCTTTGACCCCATATCTGAAGATGCCCTTCTCAAATGCATACGGGAAACAAAGCCCTCCAACCATTCTCTTGACCCTATCCCCAGTGCCATTGCCGTTGACTTCTATACCCATTCCCTTTCCTATTGGACTACCCTGATCAACCTCTCCCTCTGGCAAGGCTCCCTTCCTGTCTCCTTCAAAACTGGGCAGGTCACCCCTCTGCTTAAAAAGCCCACTGCTGATGCGAATGACCTCAACAACTTCCGCCCCATCACTAACCTTCCCTTTCTTGCGAAGATCACAGAAAGATGCGTAGCAAAACAACCCTCTCGTCATATCAAGGACAATGATATTCTTGACAATTGTCAGTCCGGCTTCATCCAAAACTGCAGCACTGAAACAGCCCTTCTGCAAGTGGTTGATGATGCGCTGAGGATACTCGACTCAGGGGGGTCCTGTCTGCTAATTCTCCTTGACCTTTCCGCAGCCTTCGACACTGTTAATCACAACACCCTCCTCAATATTCTTCAACAGAGAATGGGCATGGAGGGCACTGTGCTTAAGTGGTTTGCATCCTTCCTCTCTGACAGATCTCAAATGATCAAAATAGCGAACAGTCTCTCTTCTCCTGTGGCGGTGGGTCAAGGTGTTCCCCAAGGCTCGATACTAGCACCAACATTGTTCAATCTCTACTTAGAACCACTGGGGAACCTCCTAAGCAAATCTGGGATTCACTATCATCTCTATGCAGACGACACTCAACTCTACCTCAAGGTTGCCTCCACTCATGATCTCTCCATCCTAAGATCTACTCTTGACTCCATTCAAAACTGGATGTCAACTCATCAATTGATTCTGAATCCCTCCAAAACTGAATTCCTCCTCTTCTCCTCCTCACTCTCTCCTCCCCCGGTTCAATCATGGATGGATCAGATGAATCTACTAAACAATAAACCCCTCATTGTCGACAGTGCAAAATCCCTTGGTGTCATTCTAGACAAAAAACTCAATCTAACTCCCCACATCAATTCTATTGCAAAATCTGCTCGCTACCAACTGCGCCTTCTTTGGGGAATCCGTCGCTTCTTCCCCGAGCAGGACCTTATAACCCTGGTGCAAGCGCTGGTCCTCTCTAGACTAGACTACTGCAATTCTCTACTTACTGGCCTCCCCAAATCTCACCTGTCCCCACTTAAGTCTGTCTTCCATTCAGCAGCTCGTTTCATTTATGGGGCCAAAAGAAGCGATCACATCACACCGATGTTATCTACCCTCCGCTGGCTTCCCTTCGAGGCTAGAGCTATCTACAAGACTGCCTGCATTACCCACAAAGCCTTGCACTCCTCCTCTCCTCGCTACCTGGCGAATAAACTGAAACTCTCTGGAGGCTCTAGACCTTCACGCAATGCGGAGAATCTACTGCTTGAACCTCCCACTTTCAAGAAGGAAAGAACAATGGCCCAATCCTTTTCTGGCAACGCAGTGAGAATCTGGAACTCTTTCCCGCCTCAGCTCCGGACCACCGCCTCCTCCCAGGCCTTCAAAAGGGACCTCAAAGTTCTCCTCCTCCAGAGACACCTCCAAAAGTAATTCATGTCCTCTTGCTATTTGTGAGGAAGACTTCCCACTACTGATAATTTCTACTTTCCATGACCATGGAAGTGCCTTCCCAGTGTATGCCTGTGATTGGAGGGTCTGCCTTTTTGCAGTATTTTCCATGTACTGGTGTTCGGTGCCCTTTTGTAACATGCACACACCACTCTGCCCTTGCAACACACGGCTGCTACCTCTCACATGTCTTTACCTTTGATACTTGCACAAGTGCCACCTTGCCCACGTAACGCTTGTTCCTGAGCCTGAGTGTCTAGCACTTATTGCAGGACTATACCTCTAATGATACTCTGTTTTCTCTTATAACTGCACACTTGTCACTTTCATTTCCTCTTGTGCACTTTTGACTACCTCATGTATTTTGGTTGCTCACAATTTTTACTCAAGTATTTTGTTTGCTCACGATTGTCACTATTACCTTTACTACCTCATGTATCTTGGTTGCTCACAATTTTTACTCAAGTATTTTGTTTGCTCACGATTGTCACTATTACCTTTACTACCTCATGTATTTTGGGTTGCTCATAGTTTTTACTACCTCATGTATTTTGTTTGCTCACAATTGTCACTATTACCTTATGTAAGTAACGTATGTTTTTGCAATCTGTTCTTGTGTAATGTTTCTCATTCTGTTTCATTTCTGTTCCTAATGTGAAGCGCTCTGACGCCTTCGGGTAAAGTCCGCGCTATATAAAAATGCATGAATAAATAAATAAATAAAAATAAATAAAGGACGAGCTGGACAGGTGTCTAAGCAGTAACACTACACAAAGGTGCAAAGACAATGTAGGACAATCCATGCTAGGCAGGAAGGACGTTGACGGACGCAGGGGCTCAAGGACATGAGCACCCTCACGTCACCTTCCCACGGGGGGACTTCATTCAGTAAGGTAACTGGCCCTGGGAGAACTCTGCTCTCCTCTGCACACATGCCAGGCGCGTGGAGAGACGAACCGAGCACCCCAGACCTCTCGTCTCGGTCACAGCCCCCATCCCACCCCTCCTCCCACGTCTGCAAGAAATGACTCGGCCGTTCCAGGGAGGGGTTTTATGTTTGAACTCGTGTGCATCGCACAGCCACGATTGACTCTGCTGGAGCCCGGAGGAGGGCAGCGGGAGAGGTGCTCAAGCCGTGATAACCAACAGATGTCTCTGCTCTGACCAGATGCCTGGGGGCTGTGACCAGGGCAGGCCCTTCAGGTTATCATCTGTGCCATAAATCTGGAACAGTGTGAGCACAAGTGTCTTTTATATGGTGTTTTCACAGACGCTGTTACTAGCTGCCAAGTGGGCCCAGGTCACGTGGGGCACCCTTCGCCAATTCAGACTCTTACGCAAACAGCACGAGGCAGGGCGAGACTCGAGGCAATTCTTAGAATGATCAAACAAAGCTAGGTTTTCAGAAGGGGGATTTGGGGGGCAGCCGAGCCTCGAGGTCTGCCCCCCGGGCAGGTTTGGGAGGGGGAAGGGGTTTCATGGGCGCGGCCATTTTGCCGCCGGATGGGCTGCCTGGGAGAGCCCAAAGGCAGCCCAAATCCTACTGAATAAGCCCAATTAACGGCTTCTTATCGGGTCTCCGCTTCCACCCAGCCACCATTTTAGGTATTGTAACCTGGTGGCTGGGTGTGTAGTGCTGTAGCTTGTCGTGTGAGGTGATTTAGCTGCTAGCTGTGTCGGTTATTGTAGGTTGGTGCTAGGATGTCGGGAGCTGAGGATATTCGTGTACTCGAGGCCATCCGCCTGCTGAGTGAAGCAGGGCGGATGGACCTCTTGGTGGGGCCGCCGGAGGCGCGGCCGGTGAGGCAGGCGTCGTTCGGGGTGGCAGCGGCCGTTCTGGCCTGCTCGCCACCGAGGAAATCTCAAAAATTGCAGGTGAGTCTTCGGGGCCGCGCCGATGTCAGGAGCGCGGCCCCGGATGACGGAGGGTCGCGTGCGAGGCGCGTTGCCAGGGGCGCCTCGCCGCGTTTCCAAGGGGCGGAAGGGGGCGGGGAACCGGGCGGGCGGCGGGATATGGATGTCGAGCGGGCGCGCGTGGAGTCGCGCGGCCGCTCGGGTGTTCGCGGGGGGGCTGTGAGGCGGAGCGGGCCCTCATTAGAGAGCGGGAGGCGCGAGGGGGGGGCGGGGGACAAGGACGAAGGAGCGGGGGCGGGGCGGGAGGGAAGGGGGGAAGGGCAAGGACGGGGACGATGCTTAGGGGAAGACCAGGCCATGAGGAGGCGTTTGGAGAACCCCTCGCCGGCCCGGCGGGGGGCGGGGGAGAGGGGTAGGAGCGAGGCTAAGAGAGGAGGGAAAGGGGGAGGGGCGGGGGCCGCAGGCAAAGGGGGGGGCCAGGTGGGGACGGCTGTGGGGGGACTGGGGAGTTACCAAGGGCATGGGGGGGGGGTCCCCGATTCTTTTGGAGTCAGAGGAGAGCGAAAGGGAGTGGGAGGGGCTAGATGTGTTTTCGTCATGGGAGGAAGGGATCAGGGAGGCCCGCATGGCGGCGGAAAGGAGGGAGACGGTGGTGGAGGAGGCAGGGCCTTCAAGGCAGGCAGAGGTGGTTTATGGGCGGGTTGGCAGCGGGGAGCGGGCGGGGGAAGAAGCCGCGGGCGACGCGGGGGCAGGTGTAGGGGGGCTCTGTTGGAGCGAAGACGAGGAGGAGGGGGGGGCAGGGGAGAGCTGGGGGAAGTGGCGCTGGGCAGACGAGGCGGAGCAGTGGCAGGGGACCAGCACACCAGCAATACCTTTTTTATTACAGGGAGGTAGTCGGCGCGGGGAACCAGACTTGGCACGGCTTGGGGCGGCCCAGCGACGCCAAGGAGAAGGGAAGGCGGAGCCTCCGGCGGCGAGCCTGGAGACCACGCGGGATCGCGGCGCGACTGGCTCAAGAAGGCCCCAGGCGGGCTCGCCGGTCCCAGCACCCACAGGGCCCAAGCGGCTTGGGGAACAGCAGCATACCTGGAGCAACGCCAAAGAGGACTATTTTACTTTGTGCGAGGGCAGAGGCGAAGAGAGGGCCTCTGGCAGGTTTAGGTCGGCGCCGCCGGTGGCGCGCCGGAAATATAGATGGGGTGGTGTGGAGTTGGTGGAAGGAGAGGATAGTGCAGAGGAAGGTGAAGTGAGAGGGGGGCCGGGCGGACGGGGGCCCGGTAATGGTGTTGGCTCTTTGTTACAGGTGTCACGGGGCCTGGGTGCTGCGGCGGCCCGGACACAGTCGAGAGGTAGATCGGTGGACAGGAGAGTCGAGGAGCGACGAGGGGATACGTTGCTTGCAGGTAAAAGCGGGATGGCGCCGCGGATGGTGTCGGTGGGGGTGGGGGGAGAAGGGGAGGTGGGGGCGGGTGGTAGATTATGCAAAGGGAGGTATGTGGCGGACCGGGGTGTGGGGACGGATGTGGCTGCGCTGGGGGGTTTGGGCGGGGACACTTCGGGGTTGCCGGAGGGGAAGGTGGTGAAACCGGATGTGGGGGGCAAAGCAGACGGCGCGGCAGCGGACAGCGCAGCAGCGGACAGCGCAGCAGCGGGCGGCGCGCCAGCAGCAGGGGAGGGCGCGAAAAAACCTGACAGCAAAGAGTTAAAGTTTAAACGACTTCCGTATATGGGGGTCACGAAGCCGCTAGGGGCGCATTTGATGGCAGTTACTAAAGAAAAGATATGGAAGGGAGAGTATGTGGAAATGTTAAAGCTCTTACATAGGGAGGTGCGGTCGAAGGAAGGGTCAAAAGAGGAGGAGTACGAGCTACAGAAGCGCCCGAGGGTGCCGCTTACAATCGAAAACTGGACGGCGGCATTTCTGATTTTCGCGAGTGTGTATTGCGAGAAATTCCCAGAGAGGTCGGTGTCCCTGTTTAAGTACATGGACGTTATCAGGAAGACTCAGATTACTGGGGGGGGGATGCGTGGGCGCAGTACGACGAGGAGTTCAGGGCGAGAATGGCGTGGGACACGGAGGCACAGTGGGGCGAACTGGATTCCGATTTGTGGCAGCACACGATGGGTCTGGCGGGATCGGGCAAATCTATCTTCACCGCCAGCGGGCTCCCGATCATATATCAGCCCTTTCAAGGGCGCCCCACCCGTGGAGGGGTGGGGGCGGGAGCCAAGAGCCAGCCCGGGACCGCAGGGCCCTGCTGGGATTTTAATAGAGGGGCGTGTGCCAGGGAGCACTGCCGTTTTCGACACGAATGCTCAGCGTGCGGGAGGTATGGGCACCCGGCGACGCGATGCTGGGGCCCGACCGGGCAGCAGTATGGAGGCGCACACACGGCGGCGGGAGCAACACGGCCCGGGGGCGGGCAGCAGTCTGGGGGCGGTCGGGGTGGAAAGGGACCTGGGCCGAAGGGCTCATACGCCGGTTAGTGTGGATAAGTTGACGGCAGCCCTACGCAATTACCCAGACGCGGGGGCTGCGGAACGTCTACGGAGCGGGTTTCGAGACGGTTTTCGGCTAGGTTACGAGGGTCCGCGGGTGCGTCGGTGGGCGGACAATTTGAGGTCAGCGAGGGAGCACCCGGAAGTGATACAGGCTAAACTAGACAAGGAAGTCCAAGAGGGGCGCATGGCGGGGCCTTTTGAGGACTGGCCAATGACGGACTTGATAGTGTCCCCTATAGGTGTGGTGCCCAAGAAAGAGGCAGGACAGTTCCGGATCATACAACATTTGTCGTGGCCAGACGGAGGGTCTGTTAATGATTTTATCAGCGAGAGCGAGGCCACAGTGGTGTACTCCTCGGTGGAGGCGGCAATGGCTTTGGTGGTGAAGGAGGGTAGAGGCGCAGTGATGGCAAAATGTGACATCAAGTCGGCTTTCCGGCTACTGCCTGTGCACCCAGACGACTGGGGCCTACTGGGGATTCAGTTTCACGGCCGCTGGTATGTGGACAAGGCGTTACCGATGGGCTGCTCGATGTCCTGCGCGCTCTTTGAATGTTTCAGCACGTTCCTGCAGTGGTTCTTTACGGAATGCACGGGTCACCAAGGAGTCACGCACTACCTGGATGACTTTTTCTTGGTCGGGGCGCCGGACTCCACGAACTGCCAGGTAGCTCTGGACAGGTTTCAGGAGATCATGGTGGACCTGGGGGTGCCGTTGGCACCGGAGAAGACAGTGGGGCCAGGCACGGCGCTGTCCTTCTTGGGCATTGAGATAGACTCACAAAGGATGGAGGCACGGCTGCCGGCGGACAAGAAGCAACAGATGCTGGGGCTGCTGCAGATGATGGTGGCCAGAAATAAGGTGACGGTGTTGGATGTCCAAGTGCTGCTGGGGCACCTCAACTTCGCGTGCAGGGTGGTGCGGGTCGGTAGGACGTTTTGCAGGCGCCTCGGCCGGGCTTTGGCGGGGAGGAGGCCTCCACATCATCGCGTGATATTATGGTCTTTGTTTTGCCATAGGTCTGTTCATTAGGTAGGGGGACATGGCAGGGCCGATAGGCTGTGCAAGGTCCTGCGCGTGTTGAAGGTTTCGTGGGTTGTTCATTAGGTAGGGGGACACGGCATTGCTGATAGGCTGCGCGAGGTCCGGCGCGTGTTGAAGGTTTCGTGGGTTCCAGCAATGGTTTTTACGGAACGAACGGGTCACTAGGGAGTTTCAGCCCTACCTGGATGACTCTTTTTCGTGGCGGGGGCCCGGACTCCACGAACTGCCAGGTGGCGCTGGACAGGTTTCAGGAGATCACGGAGGTCCTTGGGGTGCCATTGGCACCGGATACAGCAGTGGGGCCACGCACGGCGCTGTCACCTTTGTGTAAGGAGCTGGTCTCGGTGTTGCTGGAGGCACGGTTGCCGGCAAACGAGCAGCGACGGATGTTGAGGCGGCTCGAGGTGATGGAGCCAAACCACACAGTGCCAGTGTGGGAAATTCACAAGACAAGTGGGGCCAGGCACGGCGCTGTCCATTTTGGGTATTGAGCTGGGCTCGGTTTTGCTGGAGACACGTTTGTCGGCAGACAAGCAGCGGCGGAAGTGGAGGCTGCTAGGGGTGATGGAAGCAAGAACAAGGTACCAGTGTTGGAACTTCAAATGACAAGTGGGGCCAGGCACGGCGCTGTCAATTTTGGATTTGAGATGGTCTCGGTGCTTACTGGAGGTGATGGTGGCAAGGCACAAAGTGCCAGTGTTGGAAAGTCAAAAAAACAATGGGGACGGCATGGCACTGTCAAATTTGGGTATTGAGCTGGGCTTGGTGTCGCTGGAGACACGGTTGCCGGCAGACAGGCGGCGGCGGATGTTGAGGCGTCTCGGGGGATGGAGGCAAGGCACGAGGTGCTAGTGTTGGAACTTTAAAAGACAGTGGGGCCAGGCACGGCGCTGTCGATTCTGGGTATTGAGCTGGTATTGGTGTTTACTGGAAGCACGGTTGCCGGCAGGCAAGCAGCGGCAGATGTTGAGGCGGGCGTGCGCGTGTCGGCGGGGGTGTGGGATTGGGAGTGGACGGGCGAAAATTTGGCACGCATTCTTTTCGAATTGGGGCGGCATCCGAGGCGCACCGTCAGGGACAGGGGAGGGGGGCCATCATGCGCTTGGGTAGGTGGACGTCAGATTGTTATCAACGCTACGTGCGCGGAGCTGACCCGGCGCGTGCGCGCGTTTTGGCATTGGGGGGACAGTGTTGATTGACATATGTTTCTCATTCCAGGTTCGGTGGCGGGGCCCTCGTCCCGAGAGATGTTGATCTGGATTGTGGGTCACTCATTTGTGAAGAGGGCGAAGCTGCAAGCGCAAGACAGCTATTTTGGGGATGGTTTGGGGTTCAATCCTGAGTTGTTCAAGGTGTTTTGGTCAGGGAGGGGGGGGATGAGATGGAAAGAGTTGGTTACCACCCTGAATGGTTTAGTGTGCGGGGGGCGGTGCCCCGACGTGTTGGTCCTCCATTTGGGGGAGAACGATTTGGTGCGGGAGACAGGTTTGGTGCTGATGAGGGCGATGCGGCGGGATCTGGTAGAGCTGCGCAGGTGTTGGTCGGGGTGTACGGTGGTGTGGACCGAGTTGATACCGCGCAGAGTGTGGCGAGGAGCGGTGAAGCCGCAGGCGGTGGACAAGGCGAGGCGGAAGGTCAACGTGGAGATGGTTCGCTTTTGTCGTCATGTGGGTTTCACGCGCATATGGCACAGAGACATTAAATATGATGCGCCGGAGATGTTTAGAGGTGATGGAGTACATTTGTCCCGGATGGGAATGGATCTATACCTGTTGGAGCTTCGGGAGGTGTTGGCGAAGTTGTTGGGGGTACGGCGGGAGTAAGGTGTTGGTGACGGACAGCGAAGTGAAGGGGCGGGGGTGGGGGGGCAGGGAAAGGGGGGATGAGGTGTAACCACCTACCCCACTTTCCCTGGGTGGCGGAGTTTGGGTTGATGTTGGCCATGTTTGGCTGGAGTTCGGGTCTTTATATTGATGTTTGGGGATTTGGGGAGCGGGAGCGGGGAAAGGGAAAACAGTTGTGGAGTTACATTAGAGGGGTTAGTTACAGTTGCAATAAGGCAGATAGGTCTGCAGGTTTTACAAGGTTTGGAGTTAAGATGTAGGGGAGAAAATGATACATGACGATGTTATGGAATTTGTATATCTGGATATGCAGGGTGGGGGGATTGTATCATGTGGGGATCGTAGGGGTGGAGGGAGACACAAACCTAAGGGGTCAGGTAACTAGATGTCTAGAGAGGTTTAGTTTTGTGAGGCGGTTGCCAGGGGTTAATACATGTGATGTGCACCTGTTTCAAATAAAGCGGCCTTTTACACACAAAATGGTAGTCGGTCTTGATTGCCCCCTTCATCCCTCCCAAGGGGGATTTGGGGGGCAGCCGAGCCTCGAGGTCTGCCCCCCGGGCAGGTTTGGGAGGGGGAAGGGGTTTCATGGGCGCGGCCATTTTGCCGCCGGATGGGCTGCCTGGGAGAGCCCAAAGGCAGCCCAAATCCTACTGAATAAGCCCAATTAACGGCTTCTTATCGGGTCTCCGCTTCCACCCAGCCACCATTTTAGGTATTGTAACCTGGTGGCTGGGTGTGTAGTGCTGTAGCTTGTCCCACCCGCCCACCCTTAAGTGAGGGTTTTGGGGGGGGTGGAGTTTGGCGGCGGTTAATATCGGGCAGGTGGCATGTGTTTGGGACAGGTGCACAGGGAAAAATCTTGCTGTATGGTTTTGTCGCTTGGAGCAGGTGCAGGCGGAGTTTGGGTTGATGTTGGCCAAGTTTGGCTGGAGTTCGGGTCTTTATATTGATGTTTGGGGATTTGGGGAGCGGGAGCGGGGAAAGGGAAAACAGTTGTGGAGTTACATTAGAGGGGTTAGTTACAGTTGCAATAAGGCAGATAGGTCTGCAGGTTTTACAAGGTTTGGAGTTAAGATGTAGGGGAGAAAATGATACATGACGATGTTATGGAATTTGTATATCTGGATATGCAGGGTGGGGGGATTGTATCATGTGGGGATCGTAGGGGTGGAGGGAGACACAAACCTAAGGGGTCAGGTAACTAGATGTCTAGAGAGGTTTAGTTTTGTGAGGCGGTTGCCAGGGGTTAATACATGTGATGTGCACCTGTTTCAAATAAAGCGGCCTTTTACACACAAAATGGTAGTCGGTCTTGATTGCCCCCTTCATCCCTCCCAATACAGCAAGCTTTGGGAACAGGCCGACGGAACAGCTACCTGACGGTAATAGGTAGAAGCCTTCTTGCAATAAGCAGAACAAACACAATATATAGTGGCATATAAACAACGTTCATACACCCTGTAGGAAATCCTCCTTTTCTGCACGGTTTAACTGAATTTTTGCCTTTGGCTGGACCCTATAGATGTTGCTGTTTTTTAGTACTCTGGGCATCTTACCTCTGCTAATCAGTAGTAAAGTGCCTGTGCCCCTTTAAACATGGTTGAATTGGCATATTCCAAATAGGTGTTATTAACTTACCTATATATCCCTAGTATATGGTACAAAGTGTGCATAAGGCCTGCAAGTTGATTGTTACTAGTGGACTGTATCACCTATTGTGCCACCCACTACAGTGACAGCATAAAACATGGCTTCATGACTACCAGTGTAGCTTGACAGTATTAGTGTAAAAATTGCAGTTCAACCTGTCAAAATAAATCCCTTTTACAGGTCAAAACCTGCCTTTTAAATATTAATAAGCCACCCCTACGTAGGCCTTGTAGTCCACAAAGCATGGTGCATGGTATTTAAATGTAGACATGTAGAAATGTAATGCTAACATATCAATACAGTAACTCACACCCAAAAGCTATTTTTCTCTGTGGCTAGCCTAGCTGTCCTATGTAGAAAAAACAGAGTACAGATTAAAGATTTGAATACTGGTCTCAGGAATGGGATTAGCTAGGAAAATAATTAAACAACTATTTGTAACACATTTAAAATTCAATTCAGTGGTGAAGTTGGATTTTTACTAAATCTCAAGGAAAGTAACTTTTCACTGTCTGAAGTGCCTGGAAGCTAAATTCACATTTGCTCTCCCACTTCTGCCACCCAGTAAGTAGCATTTGGATAGGTGTGAAAAGGGTGTGGAATGCTTCCCAGCAGCAAACAATAGGCTGACCTGAATGGAAAGAGATGACATCTCTGAATTTATCAGAATATGTAGCGCAGGGCTGGGAGTACTCTTTTTGGGATTACAGTGTCAAATTCTGCTTGATAGGTCTGCTGGGTTTACAGTTAAAACTAGGAAAATGAACAGGATGGCAAAACAATTCTTGTTTATCCACTGTCTGGTTGCTGGAAAATCTTACTTTTGTTCAAACAGACTTCTCTCTCTGGGTTTATTGTATGTACATTAGCTGCCCTAAACTGGATGTTTATGTTAGATGTGGCCACTAGGATTCCCGGAGTACAATTACCACCTCCCACCCATTAGAGCCCAGGTTTATTGTGGCTGAAGACGTTTGGCATCTTGCAAATGCCCAAAATGGGAAGAATTGGTCCTGGGTACTTTTACCCCATTGGTTATAGCATGCCCATGAGTCATTCCCACCGACTAGCTCGTGCAAGGCATACATGTGATATCATCAGGGACCCATTTCAGAGAACTCCTGGATCTAAGGAAAATTCGAAGAGGATTGAACCTGCTGACTACGGACTTGAGAAGAGCCCTGAAGGACTGAACATGCTCTCACCTGTGCCCAGGACAAATAAGTGGACTTCAAAGGTCAGTTGGCTGACCTCCTATTCAAGCTACAGGGATACAAGAGGTCTTTCTTTCCTGCAACTGCACAGTTGACCACTGGCAACTGGACCTGGAACGAACCCTACTGTTGACCCCTGCCTAACACCCTGTGACTCTGTAAGTGCCTCCCCTCAGGTGTACTCCTGTGGTGGATTGTCACTTAAAGGGCTAAAGTCAGAATGTGAATCTTTGACCATAACGAATGTGGTTAGAGTATCAGACATGTACTCCATTGCGAGCAGTATCAAATGACATCTGCTTTCCAGTCTAATGCAACAATTGACTATCATTGGCATTTTATGCTTCTTGGTACTATTTCTACTATTCTTACTTAAAACTTTAAAAATACAGATGTCTGGATGCCCTTAATGGATTTTATCATATTGGTGCCACTTTGTTTATTAAATTGTACTCTCTTTTTCAAATTCAGTTAGTGATTTTTATTGTTCTGCATTTCGACTTTATAACTATTTTGGTACTGCTTAAATACTTTTCACATTGCCCTACATTAAGCCGGTCTGCTCTATGCCATAGCTACCAGGGGACCGAGCTCGGGTTAATTTAGTGACGTTAGGGTTCACCCTTATAAGGTTTGTGATTATTCTGTGAGGCTAATAGTCACCCACCCAAATAATAATCCAATTTCTTACACACCCTAAATCATAATAGTGTTGCAAATTCAAACATTTGTCCTACATCTGACATGAGTGATATTGTGAATATCGCAGCTCGGAGACAAGAAAAAACCTTGCCCAAGATGGATGAGTCAGTACTTCTTAATCTGGCACCCTTTTTGAAGTGGTAAAACAAAGACAAACATTTTACAATATCTTTGGGAGATGGCCACAGCTTTTAGAATTAGTCAATATAGGTCCAAGAACTTCAAAACTGAGCGCTGACGAAAGCTTCTGAAAAAGGATGTGTCTGATAGATTGGACCAATTGGTATTAAGCCCACCCACAAGGGAGCCAACATCAATGGAATGGTCAGATGAAGGGCCACGTGCATACTAGACACATTGGTCTGAAGAGGAACACTGGGCAGGTGCAGCAAGAGACTGCTCCTGTTGTGCGTCGCGTCCTCGGTCTCTGGAAAGCATTTGCAGCATGTCTGGCTGTTTTTCGGAACACCCAGCTATCCTGCAGGTAGTTCACGTCTATGCAATCTACTGTTGTCATGATGGAAGCCGGCGCTGCCTGAGGCATGCTTCGCGTGCTCTCTGACGGGCGTTTTACCTCGAGCGGCTGGTCTCCAAGGGATCCTTTTGGGCTGACTGACAAAGCGAACCTTTTAACTTTTAAAGTCTTGCAGCTGTATTTTTTTTAATACAATTTGAGAGCTTTGGCATAAACATGAGGACCCCTTCACTATTTACTATCCTTGCGTCATATACGTAACTACGTTTGAACTGCTCTTTCATTCTTCCGATGACCCGCTGGTTGCGTCTACCCTGTCGAGATGTGGACACCCTACAAGAGGCGATGCTATTAACTTTTAGACTAATTTCCATTGATTACCCAAGTCTCCTGCCCTGACTCATACATGCCGCTTAAAGACAACGGGCATATTATCAAGAACGGCGATAATGGGCTTGATAATACGCCCTTGTGAATTCTCATAGAAGCCCATGTACACACCAGAACATGGACTTCTATTGGAATTCACAAGGGTGTATCATCAAGCCCATTATCGCCGCTTTAGCTGCAGTTTTCTGCCGCTAAACCGGCGATAATTTTAACGCCGTCCTTGATAATATGCCCTATATTTATTTACTTTGTGCCCCTAAAAATTAAAGCAACTCTTTTTTTATTGTTTCTGCGTCCTCTGTGTATGTATCACCGTTGCTACACAGACCAGCGCGTCGTCCGCACTTTATGCACCGCATGCTTTTGCGATTTCTGCTTAAATAATGCACTGTGTACAGTTGACGTTGGTTAATGGGTGTCTCTTGTTTCTTACTTGAAATTGAATATGGATTATTTGAATGTGGATAACGTAAGTATCAGCTTAAGAGGAACCAACTGTTGTTTGCAGGACAATTACGAATATTGACAGCAAGATAACTGGGTCAGGCAGGCTGCTGCTTTTCCATGTGTGCCTGCTGGTTGGTATTTCATTTATTTGAGTCGTAAATGGGCGTAGCGCTTGCAGCTGTTTGCTGGCAGCTGCATTGGTGGGAGTATACGACATGGCAAGGCTGTGACGTCACCCTTATGTACAGTAGAAGGACGTGGAGTATGTGAATTGTGTACGTGTTCTGCCAGACGGAAGACAGATATCCAGTCATCCTGGTTGTGCTGAATGCTAAAGAGGGTGACTGGAAGCATTGCTGAAGAACTTCTTAAGCACATTTTAAACACGCCGTTTGATTGGGTAGGATTAGTGAAGTAAAATAATAAATCAATTCCCTGTAGCCAATAATACCTCTTCGAGACCCAAGCAGCTGATAGGGTAATTTAGTCTAACGCAGCACGGTGCCACAAGTAATTTCGCTGCGCCGCTGTGCGTTAGTTTGGAAAGCACAGCGATACGACATATTTACAACAATATGTCGCATCTCTGTGCTTCCCCCTGCGCTGCCGCACAAACTGCTGCCAAGCGCTGATGCAGGCACCCTTGCACCATGGGGCAAAGATGCCTGCGTCGTGGGGAAATTGTTTTTGTTCAAGAAGGGTTCTCTTCCTGTACAAAAAAATCTGAAATGCGGGTTTTCAACTTCTATGTGTGCTGCATTAGCACACATAGAAGTTGAAAAACAGCATTCTTTCAATGATTGTTTATGTGCAGGAAGGGCACCCTTCCTGAACCAAAACAATCATTAGAGTTGATTTCCTCTTTCAATGTGTGCTGCAGAAAGCACACATTACAAAGAGGAAAAGAAAACGGGGAGAAATGAATACATGTCTCCTCGTTGCGCCTCCCTACATGCATTCCGACGCATTCCCAGATTTACAATTCCTTGTAAATCTGGAAATGTGTCTCGTTCCATGGGTGTTGCATGGGAACACCCACAGCAACACCCATGGAACGCCCCTTTCATGCAAAATGCTGCGTGTTAAGAGGCCATATTTACAAGGAACTAGGAAAAGCCATGCAGGGTGGCTTTTCCTGTCCTTGTAAATATGGGGCAGTGTATTGCGCTGCCAGTACGTCACAAAAAGTGACGTACTGTCAGCGCAAGGGGCTTGTAAATCTGCCCCTGGGAGTTTGGGAAGGCACTAGCTGATGCCCAAGAGGGAGAGGGGACTGAGGTGAAGAAGCAGCGAAAGAGAGGAGCGGTTCACCATGTGGTGAGGGGTGGGCATAGCATTTGAGGCAGACTATCCTGAAAGGAAATTCACCTCAGAAGAATGTGACTTTTCATCAGAGGTGGGGTTGGGACTCCGCAGCGAGTCAGCCAAGTGGAGCTCTCGGTGGGAGGCCTGGTGAGGCAGAGGCTGAGAGGGAAGCGGTGGTCTGGCTACAGAAGAGCAGTACAGGTGAAGATGAGTGTGGGAGAAGAAGAGGAACAGTTAGGACAGTAAGGGGCAGTGTAGGGGAGAGGGTCCAGTGCGGCCTATATTGGATAAATACAGATGCGTTGTGACCTGGTTGGATGGAAGGGTGACCAACTAGCAAGGGGACAGAAGTCAATGGTATTGGCAGCAAAGAAGGCTCCATCAAAAGTTGTGAGCAGCTTCAGAGTGCCAGCCCAAGGAGAAAGTCTGGACTCAAATCTGTTGTCAGTATGGAAAATGAAGATTGTTATCTCCCTTAGTGGTGCCAGGGGACTACGCCTATGCAGGAAGGGGGGGGGGGCGGCAAGGGGTGACAGAGGTTTTAGGTGAAGAGATGTTATTTGGGAGGAGGGTGAGTTGAACTATGCTCTATGGGGAAGTCATATACTGAATATGGTGGGCACGGGTGTGGGCATAGACCCAGAGCGTGGGAGTTTGGGGTGAAAGGAACTAAAAAGAAGAGCAGGAGGTTAAAAAAAGATAACACAAAAGGAGTTGAAAAGAACTAAAAAGAAGAGCAAGAGGTTAAAAAAACGGTAACACAAAAGGAGTCGAAGGCAGGTTTGCAAAAGAGCCAGAACTTGTTCCCAGAAAAGAGTGAGGCATTAGATAGTGATGGGCTTGAAAAGAGCGAATGAGAATCACAGAACCTCTATGGTCACTTATTATAGCAACAACGAAAAAGAAAATATGGAAAGGGAATTAATGACAGCATTTGTTACTGTGTGAAGAGATATGGGCTAGTGAAGAATCAAAGAAGGAAGAGAACGATTGAGCGGATGCCGTTTTCTTTTTTTCTACAGTAGACACATCTGCTGGGCACGAACTGTAGATGGGGGTGATGATACTGACCAAGAAGAATCCTCCTTTTAGGATCACACTGAACGGGCTAGACCCAGATTACATGGTGCTCGAGGTACAGTGCGCTAGGGAAACCCAAGCCTTCCTTCATCAATGTCTATGCCCGCCCCCCCTGATTACAGAAGGAGGTGCTGGAAAAGGTAGGCCCAATACTCCTAAAGACTGGGGATACTGTCCCACTGGTGGGGGGAGACTGAAATGATGTCCTAACACCAACACTAGCAACAGGATGGGAGAGACCATGGATGGAGATAGTAGAATAAGGCTTGTAGTGTTGGAAGTGTAGCCGTGGTTATGTATTCATCTAAGAAGGGAGGCAGCAGGCACTGTAGTGGGTAGTTTTAAGCCACGTTTTCAATTGTCTCACAAGTGCAGATGGGAGGAGATTATAGGGTTGGCACTTGCAATGCTGGAAGTAGTGAGGAAGACATTGAGCATGGCAGTGGAAGGAGGTAGGATTTTGAGGCCTTCTGATTACTGGCCATTGGCTGACTAGAAAGGAGCAAATTCACACTATGTGTGGGAGGGTATACTCAGACGTGAGTCCCTTGCTCATTGCACCATCAGGATTCAAGCAAGCCGGGCCGACGAAGGCTGCGATGCCAGAAACCGGTCCCCGGAAGCTTGCTTCCTTCCCAGTATAAGAATTGGCTTGGTAGTTTGGTTTGCCCTGTTCCCATCATGCACTGGGACAGGAACAGACTAATTTGCATATAGCCAGGTTCTGAGCTGGGATGGTGCAATGAGCTAAAAAAACAGGTGATGGATTAAAACCATGATCTCTTGACTTGGTAAAAGTATTCTGCATCATTCAGAAACTCTGTCCATCACCACCCCCCTTTTCCAAAATCGATTTTATCCCCACTATGTGTGGGAGGGTATACTCAACCGTGAGTCCCTTGCTCATTGCACCATCAGGATTCAAGCAAGCCGGGCCGACGAAGGCTGTGATGCCAGAAACCGGTCACCGGAAGCTTGTTTCCTTCCCAGTATAAGAATTGGCTTGGTAGTTTGGTTTGCCCTGTTCCCATCATGCACTGGGACAGGAACAGACTAATTTGCATATAGCCAGGTTCTGAGCTGGGATGGTGCAATGAGCTAAAAACAGGTGATGGATTAAAACCATGATCTCTTGACTTGGTAAGAGTATTCTGCATCATTCAGAAACTCTGTCCATCACCACCCCCCTTTTCCAAAATCGATTTTATCCACACTATGTGTGGGAGGGTATACTCAGACGTGAGTCCCTTGCTCATTGCACCATCAGGATTCAAGCAAGCCGGGCCGACGAAGGCTGTGATGCCAAAAACCGGTCCGCCGGAAGCTTGTTTCCTTCCCAGTATAAGAATTGGCTTGGTAGTTTGGTTTGCCATGTTCCCATCATGCACTGGGACAGGAACAGACTAATTTGCATATAGCCAGGTTCTGAGCTGGGATGGTGCAATGAGCTAAAAAACAGGTGATGGATTAAAACCATGATCTCTTGACTTGGTAAGAGTATTCTGCATCATTCAGAAACTCTGTCCATCACCACCCCCCTTTTCCAAAATCGATTTTATCCACACTATGTGTGGGAGGGTATACTCAGATGTGAGTCCCTTGCTCATTGCACCATCAGGATTCAAGCAAGCCGGGCCGACGAAGGCTGTGATGCCAGAAACCGGTCCCCGGAAGCTTGTTTCCTTCCCAGTATAAGAATTGGCTTGGTAGTTTGGTTTGCCCTGTTCCCATCATGCACTGGGACAGGAACAGACTAATTTGCATATAGCCAGGTTCTGAGCTGGGATGGTGCAATGAGCTAAAAAACAGGTGATGGATTAAAACCATGATCTCTTGACTTGGTAAGAGTATTCTGCATCATTCAGAAACTCTGTTCATCACCACCCCCCTTTTCCAAAATCGAATTTATCCACACTATGTGTGGGAGGGTATACTCAGACGTGAGTCCCTTGCTCATTGCACCATCAGGATTCAAGCAAGCCGGGCCGACGAAGGCTGTGATGCCAGAAACCGGTCCCCGGAAGCTTGTTTCCTTCCCAGTATAAGAATTGGCTTGGTAGTTTGGTTTGCCCTGTTCCCATCATGCACTGGGACAGGAACAGACTAATTTGCATATAGCCAGGTTCTGAGCTGGGATGGTGCAATGAGCTAAAAAACAGGTGATGGATTAAAACCATGATCTCTAGACTTGGTAAGAGTATTCTGCATCATTCAGAAACTCTGTCCATCACCACCCCCCTTTTCCAAAATCGATTTTATCCACACTATGTGTGGGAGGGTATACTCAGACGTGAGTCCCTTGCTCATTGCACCATCAGGATTCAAGCAGGCCGGGCCGACGAAGGCTGTGATGCCAAAAACCGGTCCGCCGGAAGCTTGTTTCCTTCCCAGTATAAGAATTGGCTTGGTAGTTTGGTTTGCCATGTTCCCATCATGCACTGGGACAGGAACAGACTAATTTGCATATAGCCAGGTTCTGAGCTGGGATGGTGCAATGAGCTAAAAAACAGGTGATGGATTAAAACCATGATCTCTTGACTTGGTAAGAGTATTCTGCATCATTCAGAAACTCTGTCCATCACCACCCCCCTTTTCCAAAATCGATTTTATCCACACTATGTGTGGGAGGGTATACTCAGATGTGAGTCCCTTGCTCATTGCACCATCAGGATTCAAGCAAGCCGGGCCGACGAAGGCTGTGATGCCAGAAACCGGTCCCCGGAAGCTTGTTTCCTTCCCAGTATAAGAATTGGCTTGGTAGTTTGGTTTGCCCTGTTCCCATCATGCACTGGGACAGGAACAGACTAATTTGCATATAGCCAGGTTCTGAGCTGGGATGGTGCAATGAGCTAAAAAACAGGTGATGGATTAAAACCATGATCTCTTGACTTGGTAAGAGTATTCTGCATCATTCAGAAACTCTGTTCATCACCACCCCCCTTTTCCAAAATCGATTTTATCCACACTATGTGTGGGAGGGTATACTCAGACGTGAGTCCCTTGCTCATTGCACCATCAGGATTCAAGCAAGCCGGGCCGACGAAGGCTGTGATGCCAGAAACCGGTCCCCGGAAGCTTGTTTCCTTCCCAGTATAAGAATTGGCTTGGTAGTTTGGTTTGCCCTGTTCCCATCATGCACTGGGACAGGAACAGACTAATTTGCATATAGCCAGGTTCTGAGCTGGGATGGTGCAATGAGCTAAAAAAACAGGTGATGGATTTAAACCATGATCTCTTGACTTGGTAAGAGTATTCTGCATCATTCAGAAACTCTGTCCATCACCACCCCCCTTTTCCAAAATCGATTTTATCCCCACTATGTGGGGGAGGGTATACTCAACCGTGAGTCCCTTGCTCATTGCACCATCAGGATTCAAGCAAGCCGGGCCGACGAAGGCTGTGATGCCAGAAACCGGTCCCCGGAAGCTTGTTTCCTTCCCAGTATAAGAATTGGCTTGGTAGTTTGGTTTGCCCTGTTCCCAACATGCACTGGGACAGGAACAGACTAATTTGCATATAGCCAGGTTCTGAGCTGGGATGGTGCAATGAGCTAAAAAACAGGTGATGGATTAAAACCATGATCTCTTGACTTGGTAAGAGTATTCTGCATCATTCAGAAACTCTGTCCATCACCACCCCCCTTTTCCAAAATCGATTTTATCCACACTATGTGTGGGAGGGTATACTCAGATGTGAGTCCCTTGCTCATTGCACCATCAGGATTCAAGCAAGCCGGGCCGACGAAGGCTGCGATGCCAGAAACCGGTCCCCGGAAGCTTGTTTCCTTCCCAGTATAAGAATTGGCTTGGTAGTTTGGTTTGCCCTGTTCCCGTCATGCACTGGGACAGGAACAGACTAATTTGCATATAGCCAGGTTCTGAGCTGGGATGGTGCAATGAGCTAAAAAACAGGTGATGGATTAAAACCATGATCTCTTGACTTGGTAAGAGTATCCTTCATCATTCAGAAACTCTGTCCATCACCACCCCCCTTTTCCAAAAGCAAATTCAGCATGATCCATCCTTTGCCATAATCAGAGAGGGAGCCTGCCAATGATTTCATTGAGTCAGAGGATATCGCTGTTCATTGCATGAGACCAGGTGGGTCCTATAGTTTGGAATCGCAGGAAGGGAGCAGAGATGGCGGACTGTGCCATCAAGTAGATGGTTCAACTCCTCTCTTTACATCTGAGGGATTCCAATTTTTTGACATGAAGTTTGATGGTTGCTTAATTTGGAAAAACAATGCCCCAATAAACCCACTTGTTCTGTTTCCAGTTCTATTCAAGCATTTGTATTCATATTTACACTGTGTTTTCACAGTTGTCATGAACTTGAGTCAAGGGACTCGTTATCAGGATCTTTTTTGTGGGTCGGATTGCAATGGACGGTGTAGAGCGGTACTAGTGATTTTTAAGACCATCATGGGTATGCTAGGGTTGCCTTTGGCCCTAGAGAAAATGGAAGGCAGGTGAATGCGAGCAGCAGCTGTTTTGTGGACCAGGACTGCATTCAATGAAGCTTGAGGCCAGTCTTCCATGGGACGAAGTGAAAGTCCTAGTGACGTTGAAGGATGAAGCACTGTTGAGTGAGAAGAAAAGTACAGAGGTTGCTTGCACGTCTCAGTTTTGTACACAGGGTGGTACGAGTGGGCAGGAAGCTTTGTACACGACTAAGAATGGCGATGTGAGGGGGCGATTCTCTGCATCATACAATATGCTTGGAAGGTTCAGAGAAGTGAGACTGTAGCGTGTGGAGGTCATTTTAAGTTGAATATTTTTTATTGAACAAACTCAATACAGTAACATGTCTCAGAGAGTCGAGGATCGTAATTCAGCAACCATACTTCAGAGGTCACATATAGGTACCCAGAATTGTAAGTAACATATTAATCATTTTTAGACATCACAGGTTATAGTATAGATAACAGACTAGTGCAGCGAGTCTAGGAGAGAGCCCCAGGCCCCAATGGTAGTGGGGCAAAGTGAAGCACAAACTAGAAGACCCGGTAGGTACCACTAATTAAGGACACTTGATCAACACCTACATTACTACAGCATCATCATCAGCACTGAATTAATACTAAGCAGTGATTTTCTTTAACCATAAGTGGGAGCAGAGGTCCTGCAGATTATCTAAACATACACATAACGTTACTAAATGTTCTACTGTGGGGAGGAGTTCATCACAGGTGCTGCCCAAGTCTGCCTCTCTTGTGATTTTGAAATCTCTTAAAGCATCATCAAGCTCCTACCTGTATCTGCTCAGAAGACAGTGATCCAAGCCTTAGTCATTTCTCATCTAGATTACTGTAACATCTTATATCTGGGAGTTTCTCAGTCCAGGCTCATGAGGCTCCAATGTGTCCAAAATTTAGAACCCCGGGTCCTGCTAAACCTTCCAAAGTGGTCTTCTATGGCGCTTCATTAAGTTCATTGGCTGCCAGTGAAGAAACGCCTTGCTTTAAAGCCCCTCGGTTTCTGTTACAGAATCTTTAGGAAGACAGGTGCGGCTTCTCTGTATTCCTTCATCATACCTCATTTACCGTAGAGGGATGTACAACATTCCAATGCATGCTTTTACATCGCATGCTTTTACAACGCGAGTTTTACAACGCATACCATTACAACGCATAGTCTTTGGGGCGCTGGATAGTGAATTATTTAATTTACTATTCCAACTCCAGCCCCCGTGGATAGTAGGGAAGGTGTTGGATAGTAAATTAAATATATTCCCTATCCTAGAGCGCCCCCAGCGCAATGCGTTGTAATGGTTTGCGTTGTAAAAGCTGCGATGTAAAAGCATTGTGTGGTAAAAGTTGCGTTGTAAGTGATGTTCCCCACCGTAGAGATGTCTTAGGTCCTCTGAGGCAATGTTAGCGCAGGTTCCTAGGGTGAAGAGAATTCTTATTGGCGGGAGCTCTTTTATCTTCCTTGCATCTAAGCTATAGAACTCTCTTCCGCCTCAGTTGAAGCTTTCCGGGACAGAGTTTCTTTTCCAGAAGAATTTAAAATCTTGGCTCTTTAGGTAGGCTGCTCTTCTTCTTTGTTCCTGGACTTGCTGACACTCCTAGGTAGCTTGACCTGTTAGCGCTGGGACACTCCTGTAGGAGTAGCTATGTCCTTTACGAGCCTCATTCATTCATTCACTTATTGTGTTTCTGCTGTTAGAGAAGCTCCCAGCCAGGAGTAGGTATGTGAAAACATGTTTATTCCATTCTTCGTTACTAGCATCACTGACCTGAAGAATCATAAAGATGCAAACAAATACTGGCAATCATATCTTTTTAATGATCTGCAACTCTGTCTTTTGAATCGTGTAATACTGTGGAGGTCAAATATATATGTATATCCCCTATCTATGCACATTATCCTCATGGCAAGTTTGGTAACTCTCTCTCGCTGTCGTGGGTCAGCTAACTCAACTCCACCATGAGCGTGCCTGCCCCAGTCTCTGTCTCTGGCCCTTTATCTACATTATTCTCTGTGCCTCTCCAGTGGGCAACTTGACCTGACTCTCCAGTTCCATCGCCCCTTGAATCCAGGACCTGCCCTCCCAGTTCTGCTTAGCCATAAGGCACAGAGTTGGCTGTAGCTGCCACTTCAACTCAGGGACGGTCAAATGCAGGAACGGTCCAGTCACAAGGTAAGATGGAACTGACGTCCTCTGAAGACTATTCTGTCTGCCAGACATAGTGAGTCACTCGGTGGAGTGGGGTGGCATGAAACCATAGCAACTTCATGGACCAGTGTGAGTCCTTGCACAGCATAGACCATTCCCCAGGTGGACCTCCACTTCAAACACCAGAGGGCATCAGTCCACCGGCATCTCTCTCTCCTCTCCAAGGGCCGTACAACGCTGAGGATGGAGTTACACCAGAGTTCTACAACGTGATTGGCTTTGTGAAGCATTTCAATTGCGTAGCCATAAACTACTTTGGCATAGAGAAAGATTGCACTGAACTGAATTGGATGCATCAGGAGCAGGTCGGTTTGCCACTGCAGTTTGTCGTAAAATGTCTAGAAAAGTGGAGGAAACGTTCTAGGGCATTGCTTTGCTTGCACTCTTTCCTTTAGATGTAGATTTGTGTTTAGGGGACACGGATTTATCCAACTGCAGCATGATTTGAATTGTGGACGATAGGTGGTGGAATCCCTGAAGAGTGTTCAGTCTGCTAGGGATGAGAAGTTGTTTCAGCTGTTGAGGGTTTTGTTTTGAGGCACAAGACACACAAAATCTTTTTTAGAGTAAATCACAACCCCAATGTGAAAAATATCACAGATGCATTGTCTAGTTCACAGTGGCTGGGGCTACATCGGTTGGTGATGGAAGTAGGGTCGAGAAGCCGCAGGAGTTATGGGAGTTAAGTGAATGAGCAAGCTTCAGCTGACTGAAGCCCCTCTGGCAGTGACCACCAACCACACCCTTAACACAGGCATAACTGCTGTTTATGAGAAGCCAGGAGGTAAGAGGGAACCAGAAGACAGTGTTTGTCAACAGAGGAGGAAAGTTGTTTGAAACGTCAGATAGGTCTGGCTTACAGTAGTTTGTCCTCTGTGACATTGCCAGCAAGTTTCTGCATTTTACAGTAAACAGTTTTGAAGATGAGGGCCTACATTGGATGAATTGGTTAACGACCAAGCCAGAGAAATGAGGGGCGAAAGAGAAAGGGGCAGATGTAGGTAATTCCGAATTCAGGAATACCGAATCTGTAAGATTCGGTATTTACCGATTCGGTAAATACCGAATCGGTATTGCCTATTGATTCCTATGGGCCTTGAAGCCCATAGGAATCAATGGGCAATACCGATTCGGTATTTACCGAATCGGTAAATACCGAATCCTGCAAGGGTGCAGGGGGTGTCACTTTGACACCCTCTAGCACCCCAAGTACAGGCTTGTGTGACATGTGGCACACATACATGCCCTAAGGACATGTCTGTGTGTCACATTGCACAGGTGTGCATGCACAGATGTGCATGCACACCTGAATTCGGTATTTTACCACACAATAGGATTGTGTGGTAAAATACCGACACTTAAGGGCCTGTGGCACTGTAAACTGTGCCACCTACATTTGGAATTACAGAATCAGTATATTTACCGATTCAGTAATTTACCGAATCGGTAATTTTACCGAATCGGTAAATATACCGATTCTGTAATTTTCAGCCCCCTACATCTGAAAACCCTAATACCGGTCGGACACGGCCGAAATCGGCAGTTTCTGACCGGTATTAGGGCTCCTACATCTGGCCCTAAGTCTCTTCCCATTTACAGACTCTTAAATACCGAATCGGTAAAATTCGGTATTTAAGAGTCTGTAAATGGGAATTACCTACATCTAGCCCTAAATGAATAATAACCAAATGCCACAGACAAAAAAATATTAAGAATGGATTAAGAGAAGGACATTTTTATTGGAGATGTATTTAGAGAGGTTTGGAAACTTAATTTTGTAGCATGGTACAACGATTCTAATCTAATCAAGTCTTGATGACAGAAAGTAGTGTACAGTAACAAAAGCGTATGCTTTTTAATGTGACCTTGAGTATTAAAAGTATAAGCTCTATCAACTCTGTGCTTTGAACAAATGCCAGTCCACCAGGACAAAAAATATACCTTAGTGAAGTATTTCCATCCTCAAATTATTTGCAGAAAAGCAAAGGCAATAAAACATCATGGCCCAGATGTAGGTCGCCAATTACCGCTCGGTAACGGCCGATTTCGGCCGTTACCGGCCGGTATTTGGGAATTGGCATGTAGGGGGCATTTTATTTACAGAATCGGTATATTTACCGATTCGGTAAATTTACAGAATCAGTAAAATACCGAATCGGTAAATATACCGATTCTGTAAATCAAGATGTAGGTGGCACTGTAATCAGTGCCACAGGCCCTTACCGAATCGTTATTTACCATGGAATACTATTCCATGGTAAATAACGAATTCCAGTGCACATGCACATCTGTGCATGTACACCTGTACCATGTGGCACACAGACATGCCCTAAGGGCTTGTATGTGTGTCACATGGCACACAAGCCAGAAACAGGGGTGCAACAGGGTGTCAAAGTGACACCCTGTCCCCCTTGTAAATTCGGTAATTTTACCGATTCGATAATTACCGAATCGGTATTTGCTATTGAATCCTATGGGCTTCAAGGCCCATAGGAATCAATGGAAAATACCGATTCGGTAATTACTGGATCGGTAATTACCGAATATTACCGATTCGGTCGGTAATTACCGATTCGGTATTTTTACCGAATATTTTACCTACATAGCAATTGCGGAATTGTAAATACCGAATCGGTAAAATTCGGTATTTACCATTCTGTAATTTGCTATTACCTACATCTGGGCCTTAATGTCTTATACCTATTGACACCATTACTAATTTATATGCATACTAGCAAGCATAAAAATATACTAGAAAAAGTAAGAATTAGAGCTATTTTTACCATACCAAAGACCAAAAATTATACACATTATCACAACAAATAGTATGTGAATTAAAAAACGACTTTTGTCATGACATGATCATTATTATCACTACGCTTAGACCTCTCAGCTGCCTCTGACACAATTGACCATGACACCTAATACAAAGACTCTACGTAGCCGACAAAGAGGGGACTGCTCTTTTCTGTATCACATCCTACCTTCAAAACCGAACTAATGTTATTCATACCGCCCCTTTCTTATCCAATCTGTACTTCACAAAAGCAGGGGTTCCTCAAGGCTCCATCATCTCACCCATGCTTTTCAACATCTACATGAAGTCATTACCAGCAATGATGAATGAATTTCACCTCACATGCTATAACTATGCAGATGACACACAAATACTACTTAAACTGGAAAGCCCCAAAGACATTCGTAACACACACATTTTGAGCTGCCTCAGAGTCGTTGATCAATGGATGACATTGAGCCATCTCAAATTGAATGCTTGCAAAACGGAAATACTCACATGTGGTGATTAGAAAAATTATGACCCATTCGCATCCTGCCCTGACAATCTGGGAACTCCGCCTAAAGTATCTATGGAAAGTAAGAAACGTTGTAATACCATGGACTCCAAGCTATCATGAATGCCTAAGTGGCCTTCTAGCAAGATCCAGCTTCTTAACTATAAAAACTCTGCAACGCATCTTCCACCACCTGGGATTTCCACACAAGGTCCAAGCTTCTATCTCTCTTGTTTTGTCTAATCTCCATTATGCAAATAGCCTCTACCACGGATCATCTTTAACAACTATAAAAAGACTACAAGGGATTCAGAAATCTGCTGCCAGACTACACTTTTTTTTTTACAATCTTTTTATTGAAATATTATTCATACAAAGTTAAACATCATGCAGAATCACATATTTCCTCCCTTACAATACATCTGATTCACAGATTGGCCCCCTCCGCCTGCCAGACTACTCTTACAAATAAAGCTGTAAGTCCACATTTCCCCTGCCATGAAGGCCCTACACTGGTTACCGATTGCCATAAGATTCACATTCAAGCTGCCTTGTATCACCTGCAAAGTAATACATGGAACGGAGGCGCTCTTCATCAGGAATAAAATCACCAAATACATTCAACAAAGGAACCTCCATCCTAGATTGGCAACTTGCCTCAAAAACCCGCCATCCTTCTCTGTTAAAGCAGCAAATCTATGGAACTCTTTACCCCCAAACATAAGATCCACAGATAACTACCTTATCTTCAGAAGACTACTCAAGAGTTGGCTCTTCCCCACATAACCACCATATTCGAACATAAATATACAGCATATCCCTGTGTATATAAACAGTTATTTGGATTATATATGCGTACCTAGATATGTGTATTTCTTTGTACAAATTTGTATAGTAATCATGTTTATAAATATATAGATATTCGTTAGCTCTGCTTAATAAATGTACATGTTACTTATAGTTATATTATATGTATAACATGTATATAGGTCACTGTATAAATAACTACATTTGTATCATAACTATGCATCTACTATTGATTCACTATTGAAGAAATAATATATATATATAAACAAATAATTCAGCTTAAAGTACCTCAACAAAGTCTGAGTTTATTAAATAAAACTTAAATCTAGATATACTATTGTTGCACGGCCCAATGCCAACACTTCCCCTAGACTGTCCTGTGCAAATTGTGACCAGGGGGTTTAAGTACTTAGGAATATATGTTACCCCCCAGGACAATGTATTTGTGGAAGAAAACCTGATGCGACCCTTACAGAGACTGAAGGCCGACGTTTCACATTGGCGGTCCCTCCCGCTGACACTGCTGGGAAGGGCAGCACTTTTTAAAATGCTTGCACTCCCTAGGTTCCTATACGCACTCCAAAATACCCCTTTCCTGGTCCCACTCTCGTATTTTAAGGCCATAGATGCGGAAGTCACTTCCTTATTATGTGATGGGAAACCGGCTCGCATAGCACATTCCAAATTGAAACGCAGTTGGTATGACGGGGGAATAGCCCTACCAAGCGTCAAGTTGTATTACTGGGCTGCATAGTTAGCGATCATCAATCAATGGCTTCATGCACCACACGACGACCCAGCATACCGATTAGACAGGGAAATGTTGCCGGTAGATCGCTTGATGAAGGCCCTTTACATAACCAAGAGACGTCACACCCTGACAGGTCCTACGGCCCACATGATCCAAATTTGGCACACTGCACAGAGAGCTCTGGGATGGGAGGGGAAGCTTACACTGGCCACTCCACTCTGGGAGACAAGCCGACTGGGCACCTTGGCAAACACTAAAGGGTTCAAACAATGGGACCTAATAGGCATCACAAGTATTGGCGATATGTGGGTAAGAGGGGAAATCATCCAGTTTACAGCACTTCAAGAGAAATACGGACTGGCTGACTCGGAATTATACCGTTACATCCAAATCAGACACGCACTCCAAAGCGCTATCCCCCCAGGCACTAAACTGGCTGACGCTTCACCCCTCGAAGATAGACTCCTCACAGACCATATGGACAAAAAAGCCATATCACAGACATATCGTAAATTAATAAATAATCTCCCAGATCCCACGGTAGTCTTGCGTAGCAAATGGGAGGTGGAACTGGGGGACATAGAGGACTCAGACTGGATGAACGCGTTGGCATAGATCCGGTCTCGCATAAAACTAGTACAGCTCAAAGTGCTGCATCGTATATATTACCCCCGCACCACGATACACAAACTGGGTCACGCACTCGATTCACTCTGCCTGAGGGGTTGCGGACAAGTCGGAACATACTTTCATATAATATGGGACTGTCCACAGATACAATCCTACTGGGAGCAAGTTGTAAATCAGATCTCAGAAGTGGGTGGGGTGGAGATCCAGACAGACCCCAAGTGCTGCCTATTGAATATATGGCAACCAACGGACCTGAACGTGGGGCTGAAAGCATGGGCAACACTGGGGATAGTGACAGCGAAGTGGAATATAGCAAGGAACTGGGGGTCTGGGGTACTACCCACGCAGTCACAATGGGAGAACGATATGGACACAGCTATGGTAGCTGAAAAAGCAGTTTACACCCATCGGGGTTGCCCCAAAAAGTGGACGAGAGTTTGGGAGAAGTGGAATGAATCCCGGGGGTATGTTTGTGAACCATGTGTGCGTCATTAACCCCTGAAAGTAGCCCTTGACTGGAGGGGAGACCCTATACTAAGTTTGTAGCCGGCAATTGTAAGGGTGGGGATGGGGGAGGTGAGGGAGGGTTGATTACTAAGGAAATGGAGATTGATCAGTACTGAACGACCTGGCGGAGTAGGCGGTGTCTGAAAATTGTATCATATCACTGTACACGGAGAAGACTGTAGTTGTTTGATGTATGTAACAGCCGGATAATGAAATGAAAATAAAAAAAGTTTATAAAAAATCTAGATATACTACCTTATTTATACATATATACCTTCCATGTACATATGTATCTTTATATGTATTACTTTACTCCTAATTCAGCATCTCCAATGCACTACTGTATATCTCACCCTATTCTTCTCTCAATCTATCGCCTACCTACACCCTTTCTAGACTCTTCCCTCCTCAACCTCTCCTTGCATTATCTCAAACCTCTTTTACTATTCAGAGATCCCAAACAACTCTCTCTCTCTAAATACTTCCCTCTGACTCTTCCCCCTCCACCTCCCCTTTACTCATCACCTACTGCTATGAACTCCAAATAAACACTTTCCAGACCCTTCCCTCCTCTATTCCTCCACTATCATTTTCAATCCAACTAACAGACTTACATGTCCATCGCTCAAATAATTTCATATTTCCTTATACTTATTCACCACTATTTCTGCATGGGTTCTGGAGTAGTGTGCTACCTGCCGAAAAGTGCTTCCAAGCCTCATTAAGGGTAGTAAGCGCTATATAAATGAAGTTACAATTACAATAAATCATCACACTTAATGGACATATTTTCTAGCTCAACAGGAGTACATAATAGCCAATATAGAAGAAATATAACATGTGTTTAATTATAGCCGTTTAGAGGGTTTAATGTACTTTCTCATATTACTTAATAGCTATATTATTTTCTCACTTTAACTCACCCCAACCCTATTGTTCATCTCAAATCTGAGCCCTAATTTAGATTAAGCTGCTTCTTATCCTCATCGGCTAAACCTTCAGATGGGTCACTTCATTGCAGTATGCAGATGATATAGTTGTTTTCAACGTAACAAAAGCTTTTAAAAGCCCTGGACAAAGAGAGCAAGGAGAACCAACTGACAGTGAACTTTGGCAAGACAAACATATTGATTTTTGGAAAAAAAGTTTAAAAGGAAAGGCCACTGGCCTATGGGAGGCGAGCAATAAGTATACATATTTGGGGGATGGTTACAAGATCAAGGTTTCCACCTTTTGCGCTTCAATGCATTAAAACAAAGCTTGCCTCTCTTATTTCAGTATTTCAAAAGATATTTCACATGTCCTCTAGCCTTTCTCTGATTCCTCTAGTAAGAGCCATGAGAGCAAAACTGACTAGAGCGCTAGATTTTGTTAAAGAAGCGTACCTAGCAAAACCCTGGCATTTTTTCAATATCTCGCAGTGCAAGGCTTACTGACGATTACGTTCTCTCCCTCCAATTGCCTCACAGGCACAAATAAGGCTGAGGTTCAGGCTAGGGGACTAACATCTGGCTCAGAAAGCATCTCTCCTTAAATACTCTAACTTATTGAGGCTGGTGAAAGGGCATACAGTAGTGTGGCAGGAGGTGTGTTTGCATAGTGGTGGAGAAAGGGGGTGTGGCTGGAGCCGGCCCTGGGGGTTGACGCGGTCCCCAGGGCCATCTCTTGCTCAATTGGGGGGCCCCTCTTTTAATCATATAGCCCTCTTTGCTGGTATACCCCGGGGCCGGGGGTCTGCAGCAGATCCCTTTAATTATTTTGTATTTGCCTAGTGGAGGTGGCGGTCCCTGGGGCAGTGGGGGAGTTGCATGGCTCTCCTGCAAATATATTATTTCTGCCCTGTGAAGGAACAATCCCCCGGGTTGCCGGGGAGGCCATATGGCCTCCCCCATTGTTTTCAAAATAATGTATGTGTCCTGGGGAGGTGGCAGTCCTCGGGATGCGGAGGGGCTGGGCGGGCCCCCCAACATTTGAATACTATAGTGCCCCGGGGTGGTGGCATTCCCCGGGCTGCAGCTGCCAGGCGGGCCCCACACATTAGTATAATTAAGTGCCACAGAGAGGTGGCAGTCCCTGGGGCTTTTCTAAAGCCTAGAAAGGGGTCCCATGAGCCCCCCTCCTTCATTGTCCTCATGCCCCCAGGATTTGGCCCACCCGGGGGCTTAATGAAAAAGACGCATGGAAGCCGGCTTGTCTTTTTTTAAATGTTCCCACTAATTTGCAACAAAATAAAAATAATTTGGTTTTTTTACATCCCGTGGGGCCCCTGTGGGCCCCCCTACCATACCATATCTGGGGGGTCAGGGTATTCTTACCCTGCACCCTTTTCCTTCTTTTTTTAACCACGATGGCCATACACTTCCTGGTTGAAGTGTTGGGCAGCCAATCAAATTTTAGTAGGATCCAGACAAGTCCCTTCTATTTAAGCTTGCGGGAGGGCCAATGGCACCACTGGTGGGTGAAGTTGAGCTGCAAATTAAGGATACATTCAAATACTTAGGTATTGTGATTGGGAAGTCAGAAATAGAGTTAGTGGAAGACAATCTAACACCCCTGCTGGAACGCTTTAAGAGAGACATAGCACATCGGAGGGCCCTGCCAGTCTGACTGATGGGAAGGGCAGTGCTCTTCAAGATGATGACAATCGCACGCATGTTATACGTCCTTCAAAATACCCCATACAAGATACCTGACAAGTTCTTTGGGGAAGTAGATAGTGAATTAAGGAAACTCCTATGGGATGGAGGAAGAATAGCATTAATTAAACTACAGGGAAGTGTCTATGAGGGTGGCCTTGCCATCCTAGACATAAAGAAATACTACTGGGCATCTCAATTAGTGCCAATCAACAAGTGGATTTATGGAGATAGGGATGACCCGGATTATAGAGTGGACCACCTGGGGATGGGGCAGAAGGGCTGTGCTGGGGCACTATTCTGTAGAGCGCAGAATAAACCCATGCCCCTACATACACAAGCAGTGATCAATGCTTGGGGGAAAGCCAATAACTTCCTGGGATGGGAAAAAAGACTGATACAAAGAACCCCAATATGAGACAGCGATATGGTACATGAAGTTGGCACACTGAAGGGGTTTGTTAAATGGAAACTGATAGACATAGTCCACCTGGGAGATATTTGGAGAGGCACGGCAATAATCCCATTTGAAGACCTGCAGAAAGAATATAAGTTAGCAGACTCCGGTAGATGTACGTACATTCCGTTGGGACATGAACTTCGACAGCACATTAGGGAAGGGGAACAACTCCCAGATTACAGCCTCCTTGAAACTCGGCTCCTGCTGGACCCAATCCTGGGAAAAGCGACATTCTTAAATTACAGAAAGATAATTAATAATACACCTGATCCATTGAGGACCCTGCTGGAAGCCTGGGAGACGGATATTGGCCTATTGAAAGACGATGATTTGTCCGAGGCAATACAAAGCCCGAGGGAGGTGGCAATTAGAGCGAGATTTCGATTGGTCCAATTGCGGATTTTGCATAGATCCTACTATGCAGGAGTACTGCTATGTAAGCTGGGAAGGGCTCCCACAGATTTGTGTGTAAGGGGTTGCAATCAAAGAAGCACATTCTTCCATACTAATTTGGGAGTGCCCAGCTATACGAAAATATTTGGAAAGGGTGACACAGGTTATGACTGAGGTATTGGGACGAGAGATTCCAATGGAGGCCAGGTGGCACATACTGAGTGTGACGAATGAACAAGCCAGGAACAAATATAAAAAAATATGGCTGATGATCGTGGCAATGGTAGCTAAAAGAAATATCGCTAGAGCGTGGGGGCAGGCATCCCCCCCAAGAATAGGGTAATGGAAGAATGATTTAGACTGGTGTAGTGCTGCCGAAAAAGTCATCTATGAAAGCAGAGGCTGCCCAAGGAAAAGGGCAAAAGTATGGAACTACTGGGTAGTATACAGAGGCCTTAGGAACCCGATAGGGAAGGATGGGAGGGGACCCAGACTAGCAAGGGTAGATGAATCAAATACCACCTAATAAGCATCTCACAATAGTAAGCTATGGAATGAAAGTTGTAATATGTGAAAACAAACTCACATTGTAAAACTATTTGGATCAATAATTATACCTGTGTAACCAGAACACTGTATGTTGCAATTAATAACTGTTTAATAAAAAGATACTTTAAAAAAAACATTTTTAGTATGATCCGCGAGTCCACTGCAAGGACTCGCGTCCCCATATATCTATATTTTGTAAACTTAAATATCTTTGAAACTACTGAACGTATTTACATCAAATCAATAAAAGCGTCCTTTCTGGACCATCATCTAGCTTTCGGGCAAATTTGGTGTAATTCCATTCCGCGGTTCGGGCTGTAGTCATGTTAAAAATGTTTTAAATACCCTTAGATATAACATGGGGAAAATGCTTCTTAGGACCTTCTTTTCTTCTGGGCCCCCGCTTCACAGATCACCCTGAAACTTTCAACACAGCAGCTGAAGTTTTTCGAAAATTTCGTGAAGACTCGTCAAGCTGCAAAACGAAACTGTCAAGGTCTTAAAAAACGTCGTCCCTTACCTTGTCTTGATATGAGACGCGTAGTGAATTCGCAGGGACGCAAGGGGCCAACCTCCCTAAAGACTAACCCCTTCCTGGAGGAAGTATAAAACACTACAAGATATGAGCTAGACCAAGGGGAGGAGGGCCGGTACTGGACGTAGTTGTTCAGAAATCCCCCTTTTCTACTTTAATAAACTAGTGCCTATCTCCTTTTCTTGACTTACTTAGATTGCTTTCTGTGTCTTGTATTCTTTGGTTTCCAGATCTAAAAATAGAAGGCTTTTATGGCAAGAAGAAACAAGCACTAACACATGGGATCAAAGACATAACATTCGGAAATAACACCTTTCCAAATCACCTCCTGACCTTTGATTCAATTTAACAAACTCTAAAATACCTAAAGCAAGTTTTTAAATGTTCGTATTCTGAAGTCCTGTAAATTCTCTTGAAGAATGAAGTGTTCCAAAAATTGTTCTGACTTCCTTTCACGAAGGGCGCCTTAACTTAGATAATAACAAACTTATCTTTTTGTCTTTGCAGCTTTCTCACGAAGAAAGAAGATGCCAGGCTTGAACTCCGGGGAAGACTGAAGGCCTCAAGGTCGTTAATCAGGTGAGTTGCCGAAGTCTTCTTTGCACTGGGATTTCACACGTCCTTTCTCTGCGCTGGCGGAAGGCAAAGCGCCTTCCAGAAGGCTGGGTGCGGTTTAAATACCGGACCACACCCAGCCGCACCTTACGTATGCTTGTGCTCAGCCAGATTTACACTGGCGCACGCGAGAGACTAACTAAAAAGATCTATCCTGAAACAATACTGTAATAAACATCTTGAGGGCCATTCAAGGGTCGGAAAACAAAGTGGCACAATAAATATTCAATGGAGTATTATGTAATACCAAAACAAAACGGCAATCAGTGGCTTCATATTCCTAAATGCTACCAACCAAGGTCACAATGTTTATACATCACATATTGCACCAAACACGCCTTCACACCATACATATACATACCTATGGAGTGCAGGTGCACGGGTAAAGGGGTGGGTTTTTACAGCAATAGTGTCAAATTAGAATTTGAGCCATACATACGTGTGGCTTCATACAGCATCATGACAGTACTCCCTCCTCAAGATCCCCCCTAAGACTGTTGCTATAGGCCTAGGTTTTGAGGGGTTCAGCATATGGAATTTTCTTAGAACCTTTGGAGCATTTTGTAGATGAGTGATAGGTTCCCATGATCTTTCCTCAGGGCTATACCCCTTCCAATCTACCAAATAGAACAGCTTACCACGAATTCTTTTGGAATCTAAAACCTTCTTGACTTCAAATTCTGCGTGACCATCAATTGAAATTGAAGATGGAGGACGAATTAACCTAGTTTGAGGGTCAAAAGGTTTGATTAAAGACACATGGAATACCGGATGAATTCGATAAGTCTGAGGAAGAAGTAACTTTACACAAACCGGGTTAATGATCTTTTCAATGGGAAATGGACCAATAAATCTAGGATTAAATTTCTTGTTTCCTTTTATGGTCAAATTTCTTGTGCTTAACCAAACCTTGTCTCCAGGACGGTACTGGGGTTGTTCTCTTCTGTGTTTATCAGCAGCCCTCTTTTGGCATTCCTTAGCTTGGGCCAAGTTATACCGAGCTTCCTTATGAATCGAAGACAATTCAGAGATGTAATCATGAATTGCTGGAACGGAATTATTTATCTTAATGTCTTCTGGAAAACTTTTAGGATGGAAGCCATAATTACAGAAAAAAGGAGACATGTTAGTGGAAGTATGTTCAGCGTTATTGTATGCAAATTCCAGAGTACTCAGGAGATCAGACCAATCTTTTGACACGGTGGTTAACATGCAACGTAAATACTGTTCTATGGTTTGATTTGTGCGTTCTGTTAAACCATCTGTTTGGGGATGATAGCTGGATGACAAACGAATTTCCATTTGGAGAAGGGAGCTTAAATTCTTCCAAACATGAGAAATAAATTGAGATCCCCTGTCTGAAATTATTACAGATGGAATTCCGTGTAAACGAATGACATGTGTAATCAATATTCTGGCTAGTTCCATAGTTGTAGGAAGTCTTTTCAGTGGAATAAAATGTGCCATACGTGAAAATTGGTCTACTACAGTTAAAATGGTAGTATATCCTCCTTGTGTCAAAGGAAGTTCCACAATGAAGTCTAAAGAAATAGAATGCCATGGTTGAGGAGGTATAGGAAGAGGTTTTAATAAACCACTAGGGGACTGATGAGAGGGTTTGTTTTGGATACAAACACTACAAGTGGTTACATAACATTGTACATCCTTGAACATTGTTGGCCACCAAAATTGTCTTTTGATCAGTTCGTATGTTTTGGCAATTCCTGGATGAGCCGAGAGAGGTGAATCATGAAAATGTGGATAATTGATTCCTGGAGGGCTTTAGTTGGAACCATTATTAGATCATGTACATAAAGAAACTTATCTTTTTCTTGAAGATATGGATACTCTTTTCTCCATTCTTCAAGACTCTTTGTTTTTAATTCCTCCTGTATTTCATCAGAAATACTCTTGATTGATAAGCAAGCTTGAAAACAAGTAGTGGGTAATACAGGGTGAACAACAGTTTCTTGATTCAAACAATTTTCTCCTAAACGAGACAGAGCGTCAGCTTTTAAATTTTCTTTCCCAGGTCGGTAAGTTATCACAAAATTGTAATCATTGAAAAACAGGGACCATCTTAATTGTCTAGCTGACAAAGCCTTTACTTTTTGTAAGGCTTGCAGGTTCCTATGGTCAGTATAGATAGTGATGGGGTGACGAGCCCCTAACAAGTAGTGTCGCCACTCCTCGAAAACTGCTTTAATAGCTAATAATTCTTTATCAGCTATTGCGTAATTTACTTCTGCAGGGGACAATTTCCTGGAATAATAGGCAATGGGATGCATTTGACCAGTTTCAGAGTTTCGTTGAGACAGAATCCCACCTAAAGCGAACTGAGAAGCATCTGCCTCGACAATGAATGGGAGATTAGAATGTGGGTGATTCAAAATAGGGGCTGACGTAAACTTTTTTTTTAAGTCGTGAAAAGCTTTATCAGCTGATTCCGTCCAGTCGAATTTCACCCCTTTTCGCAGCAATTTGGTAATGGGAGTTATAGTTTGTGAAAAGTCTTGAATGAATCGACGATAGAAATTTGCGAACCCTAGAAAACTTTGTATCTGTTCACAGATGAGGGTTGAGGCCAAGAAGTTACAGCTTCAACTTTTTTAGGGTCCATTTCAATACCTGAGGGACTAATAATGTATCCCAAAAAATCTACTTTGGACACATGAAATAGACTTTTTTCCAATTTCACATACAAGGAGTTGGAAAGCAGTTTTTGAAGAATGGCGCGAACTTGTTGTACATGTTCGTCTTCAGAATGAGAGTAAATTAAAATGTCGTCAATATAGACCACACAACAAATGTCAATAAACTCATGCAATACTTCATTTATAAAAAATTGAAAAGCTGCGGGAGCGTTACAGAGTCCGAAAGGCATGACTTGGTATTCATAAAGGCCAAATTTTGTACGAAATGCTGTTTTCCACTCATCACCCTTCCGGACTCTAACAAGATGATAAGCTCCGCGCAAATCCAATTTAGTATAAATGGTTGCATTCTTTACCTGATCTAAAAGAGTAGGAATGAGAGGCAAAGGGTACCTGTTCTTTATTGTGACATTGTTTAAGGCTCTATAATCTATGCACGCTCTTAATTCCCCTCCACGTTTCGGAATGAAAAAAAGTGAAGATGATACAGGAGACTTAGAGTGCCTGATGAAACCGTTAGCAAGATATTCATCCAGATATTCTCGTAAGTGTTCGTTTTCCTTCTCTGTTAGAGCATAGATTCTGCTACACGGCAAGGTAGCCCCTGGCACTAGATCAATCCTGCAATCAAAATCCCTATGGGGTGGAAGGGTATTAGCCTTTTTTTTAACAAATACATCTTGTAAGTCTGAGTATACAGTAGGCACTCCTTCTAGGATTAGAATGCTTGGAGATTCTATGGGTAATTCAAATCCTTGAATTGTGTCTCCACTCCTATTTAACAAAAAACATTGACTCAAACAATGGTGAGATTTAAAGGTCACTGTTCTTGCCTGCCAATCAATAAGTGGGTTGTGTAAAACAAGCCAGGGAAGCCCCAAGATCAGTTTAAATTGTGGAGCATCGATAACATCAAAAACTATTCTTTCCCTGTGGATAGGGGAACTGTCCATAATTAAAACCTCGGTTTGTCTTTTAATAGGTCCTGAAGTCAATTCTTTTCCGTCAACTGCTCTAACTGTTTCTGGGTGAGTTTTTAGAAGGGAGCTAAATCCTAGGTGTCTTAAAAACTGAGTATCAATAAAATTCCCGGTAGCTCCTGAATCAATGATTACCTCTACCTTTCTAGAACTCCCTGAATTGACTAGACTTTTCAATTCGACAATAACACAAAAGTGTCGACACCCCTTGGGTGGGACCATTGAGGCCGAACTGGAACACACACTCGATAAACTGACCTCCCCTTTTATCGAGTGCTCTAGTTTTCCGTTTCCTCTGATGTTAAGGCTAAACTTACGGACTTAGGTTTCTCCTTATTTGGTTTAGAAGGACATTCTTTCACGAAATGTCCCGTTTTCCCACAATAAAGACATTGATTTAACTTTCGTCTCTTTTCTTTCTCTTCCTTAGTTAAAGGCCCTCGAATAGAGCCTATTTGCATGGGTTCTACAGAATCTGATTTCTGGGTTGATTCTCGAGGAGTAAAGATTCTATCTTTCTGAAAAATTACTTTATGATCCACTTTACCTCTTTCTCCCTTCCTTTCTGATAATCTATGATTTAATTTTACAACTAAATCTATGAACTCACCGATTTCTTCGGGAGGTTCTAAGACTTGAGTTACCATGTCCTTGAGCTCGTCCTTCAGACCTCTATAAAATAAAGACACTCTTTTTTGATTTGGCCAATCGGCTTCTAGAACCAAACGGTTAAATACTGATATATAATGTAGTAAATCAGACGAACCCTGTTTCAGATTTAGGAGCTCACTGTCAGCGGATTGAACAAAGACATGTTTTGCAAAAATCTTTTTTAATGACCTTTCAAAGGCTCTAAAATTATACAAAACCGGATCGTTTCTTTCTACCAGAGGGACAGACCACAAGGCAGCATCCCCACCTAAGTAGGACAACATAAAAGCCACCTTGGAGGAATCGTCTGGAAAAGCTGTGACTTTGGCCAAAAAATGTAAATGGCACTGATTAAGAAAGATGGAGAATTTATTAGGGTCTCCATAAAACCTCTCTGGTTGGGCTAAAGGCGTCGGAACAGGTGTAATTACCTGGATCTGAGTTTGAGCTTCAGAAGAAGAAGAAGCTCCCCCCGAAAAGGTGGCTGGTTTTAACATTGGCTTTTGTTGGTGAACTGTGTTATGGAGAGAAACCATGTCCCTACGTAACGCTACATTTTCCTGTTTTAACTCTGATAACATGGCGGCTATATCTTGAAGAGAGACTTGGTCCATTGCGTCCAGGCGAATGAGTCTACTTGGGCTTTGCCTTCTGTCAAGGTCTTAAAAAACGTCGTCCCTTACCTTGTCTTGATATGAGACGCGTAGTGAATTCGCAGGGACGCAAGGGGCCAACCTCCCTAAAGACTAACCCCTTCCTGGAGGAAGTATAAAACACTACAAGATATGAGCTAGACCAAGGGGAGGAGGGCCGGTACTGGACGTAGTTGTTCTTGCTGTCGACCTGCGAAACAACATGAATAACTAAATTACTTCCCCTTGATTCTAATCTTTTTATAGACACTTCTCCAACGATTCCTATCTCTCTTGCTATTAATTCTACCTCTCGCCTACCTGCGATCAGCTGTTGTCAGTCTTCCGTCCAGTATGTCTTTCTTGTCTTGTTGTTCTGTATTGTCGGGAGGGGTTCTGTTATCGCGTCTTGTTGTGTAGTCTTGTTGTGGATTCAAGCTTTAAAAGTTATTTTCTGTAATAAACAAATAAAAAGATTAAGACTTTTGTTCTCTTTCTCTTGTTCAGAAATCCCCCTTTTCTACTTTAATAAACTAGTGCCTATCTCCTTTTCTTGACTTACTTAGATTGCTTTCTGTGTCTTGTATTCTTTGGTTTCCAGATCTAAAAATAGAAGGCTTTTATGGCAAGAAGAAACAAGCACTAACACATGGGATCAAAGACATAACATTCGGAAATAACACCTTTCCAAATCACCTCCTGACCTTTGATTCAATTTAACAAACTCTAAAATACCTAAAGCAAGTTTTTAAATGTTCGTATTCTGAAGTCCTGTAAATTCTCTTGAAGAATGAAGTGTTCCAAAAATTGTTCTGACTTCCTTTCACGAAGGGCGCCTTAACTTAGATAATAACAAACTTATCTTTTTGTCTTTGCAGCTTTCTCACGAAGAAAGAAGATGCCAGGCTTGAACTCCGGGGAAGACTGAAGGCCTCAAGGTCGTTAATCAGGTGAGTTGCCGAAGTCTTCTTTGCACTGGGATTTCACACGTCCTTTCTCTGCGCTGGCGGAAGGCAAAGCGCCTTCCAGAAGGCTGGGTGCGGTTTAAATACCGGACCACACCCAGCCGCACCTTACGTATGCGTGTGCTCAGCCAGATTTACACTGGCGCACGCGAGAGACTAACTAAAAAGATCTATCCTGAAACAATACTGTAATAAACATCTTGAGGGCCATTCAAGGGTCGGAAAACAAAGTGGCACAATAAATATTCAATGGAGTATTATGTAATACCAAAACAAAACGGCAATCAGTGGCTTCATATTCCTAAATGCTACCAACCAAGGTCACAATGTTTATACATCACATATTGCACCAAACACGCCTTCACACCATACATATACATACCTATGGAGTGCAGGTGCACGGGTAAAGGGGTGGGTTTTTACAGCAATAGTGTCAAATTAGAATTTGAGCCATACATACGTGTGGCTTCATACAGCATCATGACAGAAACACACTTTTCCTATGGAAATGTTGGTCCTTTAACTACCTGTTGGCGACATATATATATATATATATATATATATTCACTGAAAAAAACATAGGTTATAGACCATATATAGTTAGGAATTAGCATTTAAAAAACCTTATTTTACTCACACAAAACCATTGAAATTCCATATATAGTTAGTTGCACTAATTATGTATCGCGCACCCGCAATCCACTGCTGATCATGTCACATATTACATCATTCATGACATGGTCAGTGACATCACTGATGACATCACTGATGACATCTCAAATGACATCACTGATGACATCACTGATGACATCATCCAGTGACTGTGTGTTTCTGTAAAGTTTAAATATGTTTTACATATTGAAGAATGAGTAGATGTATAACTGTCTGGACGAAGGATTTAGTAGGTGCATGACTGAATGTATGAGTGAGTGATTAAATGTGTCTCACTGAGTGCATGGGTTAGTGACTAAACTGTCTTAATTTGTGCATCATTATGTCTGTTGTTCTGTAAACTGCTGCATGTGTTGATCAGTAGCTATATGATTAACTATATGGGTTATTGATTGATTGTCCAAGTATTTGTATGGGAGTCTGAGTGTGTGTGTGGCTGGCTGGGAGGTGTGTGACTCTGTGCAGATCAATGTGTACTTGTATCAATGATTGTATAAGAAAGTAAGTATGTGTTAGTATATGTTTGAAAATGTAAGGTGCTCTATGTTTAACTGTATAGACAAGAAAATGGAAGTGTGATTGATTCTTTACAGGACTGACTAGGTGTGTGAGTAACTCCATGGATGAGTGGCAGAGTGTGAGTGTCTGTATAGGTGTATGAGTGCATATGATAGTGTTGTAAAGATGAGTGATTGTATGTATGAATGATTGTATGGGTGAATGAGTGAATGTGTGTGTAGACGTAGGAATCAGTGAGTACGTATGTAGTAACTAGTATTGGTGTGTCAATGGTTTCAAAAATTATACTCTGTATTTAACACTGGGTGAAACAGAGGTTATATTAAAATGTGAGGAGATGCATTGTATTGTCACATGAATGATATCATCAGTGATGTGGTCATTGATGTCAAATGAGATGTCATCAGTGATGTCATCAGTGATGTCACTGACCATGTCATGAATGATGTAATATGTGACATGATCAGCAGTGGATTGCGGGTGCGCGATATATAGTTAGTGCAACTAACTATATATGGAATTTCAATGGTTTTGTGTGAGTAAAATAAGGTTTTTTAAATGCTAATTCCTAACTATATATGGTCTATAACCTATGGTTTTTTCAGTGAATTTTCAAGGTTTTGTAAATGCTAATTCCTAACTATATATGGTCTATAACCTATGGTTTTTTCAGTGAATTTCAATGGTTTTTTAATAGCAAATATCATAAGCTGTCGAATGTCAAGTACGTGGTAAGTGAAAACATTTTCGTGTTTATGCACACTGATCTGCTTTGAATGGTGCCCCCCCCCCCTCATTTCTATTAGGAGTACTCTCTCTTTGCAGATAGTGAAAGGTAGTTAACGCAGGCCTTTGCCCCCGTTGTAATCCGTCGTGCCTGCTTCTCTCTCCATTTGATTGATTGTTATCCAAGTATTTACTGTTTTAGAATTAGTTCTCTTTGGTTCATTCTCTATTTACAAACAAACACAGAGTCGCAATACTCTGTTTAGTCTTTGCAGATAACGAAAAATCGTGTAAAAAAAAAGAAAAGGAATCGAGCAAAATCAGTAGGCCACTAATGGGATCTCTTTTTGACCTCGCTAAAATAGAAACATTAGGAACAACCCCTCATGACAAATACAAAACTAGTGAGATGAACTGAACTCCACACAATGATGGCTGCAAAACAGCTCGGCTCCGCCACCCACCCCGCCCAAAATAACGATAAAGAACGGCTGCCATGATTGGTTGCGGAATGACCACGACGGAGCTACGAAATGGTGCTGCTCTCATGCTAACCCCAGCTTCAGTCTGAAACATCCAGAAACACTGTAGACTACCAATTCGATCAGTTCCGGTAGCGCCCCAATGTAACCCGGTAGAGAAGAACTAGCCCTCCCCTCTTTGACTGATGGTTCTTGTTGCCTGTCCCTTCTGTTGTCATTTAACAGAACTATTTAGCCTGCTGAAAGGGGTTGTGTTCCGACCGCTGGTTGGTGGAGACATTTTGACTATATTCTGTACCTGCGTTGTCGCGTAATGCGTCATATGACGCGCCGCGTTAGCGCATCCGGAAGTCATCCGGGGCGCGCAGCGCGTAACGTAAGCATAACAAGTCATGTGACTTGTTAATAAAACTTTTCATTGGTTCATTTTACTTTTCTTATTGTAATGATGAAAGGCTTGGTCATATGACCTAAAAATTACGCTTTTCATTACTTCCGAACATTATTTTTTCTTAAATATATGTTATAATGTTCCAGGCTAATGTACTTTCCCGGAAATTTTACAACTGTCCTGCAAGTAAAATATATTCTTTTTTCGAGAAAAAGAGCGTTTCTTCGTCCCATGACGGAGCCGTTGAGCAAAAGAGGGTCGACCTGCTGTCTTAGTCGCCGATACGCCTGAATATGAGATTCTTATCGATCACTTTATGTTGCAGGAATAGAAAACACAACAGCCCGTGACCATTTATCTTTACTGCGTTCCTTCGTATTATACCTTTTACCCTTCATGTAATTGGTCTGCTTTATTTCACTTGCCTTTTAATGATTCTTAAACAGTCACTATTATTAAAAACTTTACCAATGTATATACTACTACCATGTTTTCTTTTAAAAACCTTTATTGTGAAAATTTCATTATACAAATACGAGCCTATAACCACGTGGGCCTGCCACAGAGCAAACTGTAATCGTATATGATGAATAGACATTTACACTGTAGAGGAACGTAACGGGCGGGCCATTAGGTTGCAAGAACTAAGGTGTCTAACAGTTACGGAATCGGTGGACGTACATTTTATAATTAAAATACGACAGGGCCAGTTACAATAAAATTATCTAGATATACATTTGCGGGCAAGTACCATGGGTGACGTTAATTCGAACTTTCAACAGTACAGTAATCAATAACACATCAGAACTTAATATCAATAGGGATGTCGAAATATTCAATCAATTCTCGTCCCCGCCCGCCATGTGCTTCAAAACTGCATACGTATCTCGTGATTTCAAGGTTCTGCAACCAGTACACAACAAGGAGTTACGAGTCCCATTTATTCCGGCGCCATTTTGGGCGAGGACGGGCAGGTCCAGGATATAGTCAAAATGTCTCTACCAACCATCGACTATGATGATGTTCATATGCTGTATTTATTAGAGTAACACTCATCTGTCCACATGAAATTAATTTGCCACAATCTAAACATGTCATTTTAATCTTTCCAAAGTTCTTCTAAATATTTGGGACCGTTTCCCTTGCCTCTGAAGCTCTCAGTGCCACTTCTTTGATGAATGTACTAGCAGGTCAGGGGTTCTCCTCCAAATCTCTCTTTTATGCAGCACTATAATTAATTGGTGCCACCTCTCCATATGACGATGCATGGTATAGTTACCACAACTATATTTTTTTTCGGTTCCTCTGAAGAGTTCATCGTGGCAGATGAAGCGTGTAACGTACCGGGCATTTACCTTTTTTTGCATGTACAGGAAAGGAAAAAAAAATCGAGCGTCCGAGTTCTAAGGTGTCCCAGGGCCATTTTAGTGGACCAGGCCCAAATCCAAAGAACAGGCCGCCATTTTGAGAGTCCTCTTGCAGCCGCCTGTCGCTGTAGCATCAAGAGCAGCCGAAACTCAGCTGAATGGCAACTGAAACGGTAAAGGGGCGCCCCACTACAGCAGACGAGCCTCCACCTAGGAAGGCCCATTCACGCCGGCTCCCCCCCCCTTCGGGCACCCCACGCCGTTATTCGGAGCAGTATTGTAGGATGGCCACACCAGTGCGGCAACTTGCTAGACATCACCTCGGTGGTAACCGAATCTCAACGCCTTGTGGTGTCTTCTATTCAAAAAACATTGTTATGCTGCCTTCGACCTATTCGCCGCAAGTGCGCACACAACTCAACTGCATAGCTTGCTAGACACCACCTCGGTGCCATCCGGATCTTGGAATGTCAGCACCTTTTGGTGTCTTCTCTTCAGAAAATATTGTTGCGCTGCCTTTGGCCCCATTCGCACATCAGTCCGCTACTGACGCCATCTCACAGGCTAATGGGGCGCCCCACGCCGACTTTCAGCATTGTAGAATGACCACACCAGTACAGCAACTTGCTAGACATCACCTCGGTGCCATCCGGATCTCGGCGCCCCACTGCAGATGAAGTGCCTCTCAACTATGAAACCACCACGGTGACACCCGGATCTTGGCGCGTTGTGCTGCCTTCGGCCTATTCGCACATCGGTCCGCTACTGACGCCATCTCACAGGCTAATGGGGCCACCCACGCCGAGTTTCAGCATTGTAGGATGACCACACCAGTACAGCAACTTGCTAGACATCACCTCGGTGCCATCCGAATCTTGGCATCTCAACGCCTAGTGGTATCTTCCATACAAAAAATATTGTTACGCTGCCTTTGGCCCCATTTGCACATCAGTCCGCAACTTAGACATCACCTCGGTGCCATCCGGATCTTGGCATCTCAGCGCCTTGTGGTGTCAGTCAGAAAATATTGTTGCGCTGCCTTTGGCCCCATTCGTACATCGGTCCGCTACTGACGCCATCTCACAGGCCAACGGGGTGCCCCACGCCGACTTTCAACATTGTAGGATGGCCACAGAAGTGCGACAACTTACTAGACACCACCTCGGTGCCATCCGGATCTTGGCGCGTTGTGCTGCCTTCGGCCTATTCGCACATCGGTCCGCTACTGACGCAAACTCACAGGCCAACGGGGCGCCCCACGCCGACTTTCAGCATTGTAGGATGGCCACACCAGTGCACCTTACTAGACACCACCTCGGTGCCATCCGGATCTTGGCGCGTTGTGCTGCCTTCGGCCTATTCGCACATCGGTCCGCTACTGACGCCATCTCACAGGCCAACGGGGCGCCCCACGCCGACTTTCAGCATTGTTGGATGGCCACACCAGTGCGGCAACTCACTAGACACCACCTCGGTGCCATCCGGATCTTGGCGCGTTGTGCTGCCTTCGGCCTATTCGCACATCGGTCCGCTACTGACGCCATCTCACAGGCCAACGGGGCGCCCCACGCCGACTTTCAGCATTGTTGGATGGCCACACCAGTGCGGCAACTTACTAGACACCACCTCGGTGCCATCCGGATCTTGGCGCGTTGTGCTGCCTTCGGCCTATTCGCACATCGGTCCGCTACTGACGCAAACTCACAGGCCAACGGGGCGCCCCACGCCGACTTTCAGCATTGTAGGATGGCCACACCAGTGCTGCAACTTGCTGGACACCACCTCGGTGCCATCCGGATCTTGGCGCGTTGTATTGCCTTCGGCCTATTCGCACATCGGTCCGCTACTGACGCCGCCTCACGTGCCAACGTATTTTCTCCGCATTTTATACCCTATGCCGCATAACAGGTCATGTGACTTGTTTATAAAACTTTTCATTGGTTCATTTTACTTTTGGTTTCCTAATGATGGAAGGCTTGATCATATGACCTAAAAACAACACTTTTCATTGGATGAAAACTTTTTTTTTTTCCCAAACGATGAAAGCCCCACCTTGTTTCTGGATGTTTCAGACTAAACTGGCGTCAGCATGAGAGCACCACCATCTCGTAACTCCGTCGTGGTCATTCCGCGAGCAATCATGGCAGCCGCTCCCCACCAGAAGCCTGCAGGAGTCGGGGCCCCCAAAACTTTTGATGAATTCTCAAGGCGGAGGGGACGCTTTCGAGAATGGGGTCCAAGACCTAGCAGACAAGCGTCCGATTTCCAAGGTGTCCCAGGGCCATTTCAGTGGACCAGGCCCAAAAAGGAAAGAGCCTGCCGCCATTTTGAGAGTCCTGTGACAGCCGCCTATCGCTGCACCGCAAGAGTGGGCGCAACTCAGCTGAATTGCGGCTTTTGACACAGTGGACCAAAAACGGACGGAATGGCAACTGAAACGGTAAAGGGGCGCCCCACTACAACAGATGACACTCCACCTGGAGAGGCCCGTTCACGCCGCCTCCCCCGGGGCGCCCCACGCCGTTATTCGGAGCAGCATTGTAGGATACCAAAACCAGTGCGGCAACTTACTGGACATCACCTTGGTGCCATCGTTCTGCTGCCTTGGAACTATTCGCACAACAGTTTGCTACTGATGACCCACCCCCCGCGACGCCCCACGCCGTTATTTGCTGGGTGGCAACTTACTAGACATCACTTTCGTGTCATCTAGATTTCGGCGCGTTCTGCTGCCTTGGAACTATTTGCACAACAGTTTGCTACTGATGACCCACCCCCCGCGACGCCCCACGCCGGAAATCTGGACGTTGTGCTGCGTTGGGACTATTCGCACAGCCGACCGCTACTTCGTTGTTTTTCCCAAAAAATGTTTATATGTTATTACTATTTTTGTTTTCTTGTATATATTTATAAATTATTAAAGTTTTATAATCTTACTACTTTGTCGGAGTGCTATATATTTTTAATGTGACACATAATTGTAAAAACTTTGATGTACAAAGAGTCATCCCTGGAATCTTCCGCTTCATGCTCGGTCCCCTCCCCAATCACAATACAGGATGGTTTTCAGATAATAGCAACGCTTCTGCTGTGACGGATCTCATCGAGTGTGGGCCTTGATCTACTATAACTCCTTTGAAGAGGGGTGATTCTTTACAGCTGTGGCCATAAACTACATCTGCAGGGCTAGCTGATAGCCTAGGACCGGCCTGGACAATCGGACACAGAGGAAAAGGAGTGTCAGAGGGTGCGGTAGTGAATAGGGCGAAAGGGAGGTGTCGGGCGGGCACAGGGTATGATTCTCAGGGAAGAGCAGCGCAGATGGGGGGAGGTTTATTACCCATGCATAAGACAGAGAGCGGGGGTGACCACTGCCTGGGTGAGATGCTTGCGAGGGTGGGGAGCCATGCTAAGGATCGACAGCGTGCACAGAGTGGGTCTGGTCAAGGCATCTAAAATGGCTGCCGTGCACGACAAAAGTGTGGCATTTGAAAAAAGACAAGATGGCGCAGACAATGTTTTTCAACACTTCCTGATTTCCTTCGAATCGAACGTTAACAGACGTTGGGGCATATTACCAAAGTTAAGCGATATTTATCCCTAACGATGCATTGCAAAGATTTTTTTACCGTCAGAAATTATCGCAGATAAACCTTGCTATTATCAAGGTTTATCGCAAATACGATAAAAAACGACCGCAATGCATTAATATCGCTGAAAACTCAGCGATATTCATGCATTACCGAGCTAATGCTCTTAGCCATGTTATCCACCTCCCATTGGATAACATGGCTAAGAACTGCTCAGGGCAGCTGTTACTTTTTGGAGATATTCGCGCTTATCTCGAATATTTCCAAAAGTTGATAATAGGAGATAGCGATGTTAGCGACTGTTTCCAGTCGCTAACATCTTGGCATGCCCACTTTGCATGTCATTAGTGATAAATATCACTCACATGCAAAGTGGGGCCCAAGATGGTCGCTATCTCCTACTAGCCGTCGCTAACTGGTGTTAGCAACAGCTAGGTAATACAGATATAATTTTATCTCCGCGAAGCGGAGCGCTGTTACAGATATATATCTTGTTTTTGAACGTTAATTTCTCAAAATGCACTGAAGCACATATATTGAGACCTAGCAAAGGCTCATCGGGCTACCAGTCCCTAATATTTTACCAAGTTTCGTGCAAATCCATTCAGCCGTTCGATTATTATTATTATTTTTTTTTTTGCCCCGCGGGGCCCTTTTAAAACCTCCACATCAAACCTAGGGGGTCAGCGAGGATCTACTATGCCCCCTTATGGTCATTTGCCCCTTCGCTTTGGCCTCCTCTTGTCTCTCGATCCTACCGAGAGACAAGATGGCGGCCGCTACGTACTGTTTGGAATGTTTACAGACACCGGAGAGCCAATCAGCTTCGCTTCTCAAAGCTCCGTAACGCGAAAAGTACGCAAAGCGGTGCGCTGTTACAGATATATATCTTTTTTTGAACGTTAATTTATCAAAATCCACTGAAGCACATATATTGAGACCTAGCAAAGGCACATCGGGCTACCAGTCCCTACAATTTTGCCAAGTTTCGTGCAAATCCATTCAGCCGTTCGATTATTATTATAATTTTTTTTTTTTGCCCCGCGGGGCCCTTTTAAAACCTCCACATCAAACCTAGGGGGTCAGCGAGGATCTACTATTCCCCCTTATGGTCATTTGCCCCTTCGCTTTGGCCTCCTCTTGTCTCTCGATCCTACCGAGAGACAAGATGGCGGCCGCTACGGACTGTTTGGAATGTTGACAGACGCCGGAGAACCAATCAGCTTCGCTTCACAAAGCTCCGTTGCGCGAAAAGTACGCGTCCTGGAGCGCTGCCCGGTCCGCTGTTACAGATATATATCTTTTTTTAAACGTTAATTTCTCAAAATCCACTGTAGCACATATATTGAGACCTACAAAAGGCACATCGGGCTACCAGTCCCTACAATTTTGCCAAGTTTCGTGCAAATCCATTCAGCCGTTCGGGCTAAAAGTGAGGCCAACCGCCCTATGGAAAACTCAATGTTAAAAACACGTTTTGGGACCCCCCTTTTTTCTCGACCCCCCCTGGACGAACCCCCCCCCCAATTTTCAGGGGCTGCTCAGAAACAAAATGTGCCATTTTCCTGAAAATTTCAGCCAATTCCGTCCACAAACGCCAAAGTTATTAGACATAGAATTTTCAAAAAACCCATAGAGAAAAAATCCTAACTATATATACCTACTGGCGACCGCCAGTAGGTAATATATATATATATATATATATTTTTTTTTAAACAATTGCCCGAAAGCAATATATATATGCTCAAACAACACGAACCACAGCTCCGACAGTCCCACAGTCCTCGGGACACCGCCGGAGTGAAGTCACGAGAGCCGACCCAATTTGCAGGTGAGAAAAATTATTTATTCGTTTTTATACGCTTGCAGCATAACGTTTCGGCCTGCCCAGAGGCCTTGTTCACACAATTCTAGTAAGGGAACAGGTGAAATTTAAAGTGCCTAGTGCTCATGAAACAAGTTGCGCGATTGTCTACCGCCCAATAGACATAGAAGATTATACTCTATGTACTTAAAGGTACCTGACCATTACAAGTAGAGGACAAGAAAGAACCTCCTACCAAATAACATAGTGTTAAACAAATGTATAAATATACAATATTTGCTCAAAAGTGCCTGCATAAAATACAAAGCAAAATTCTATTACAGCAAAGTACAACACTAAAAAGAGGAGGAACGTGACTATGTCTTTAGTCAAAAATATTAAACAGATCATGTTTTCATCCTGTTGACATAATAAAAACATCCTCATTTAATATAACCCAAGTGGGTAAATTCATGGTAAGCCTAATATATTCAAGAATAAAAAGTATAATACGGGCATCTCTGTTTTTAAAACCAACCGCAACATAGTGTAAAAATACTGTGCAAATAGTGCGCTCTATATAAAAGAATCAATTAATTTATAAAGAACAATTAAAATCAATGATACAATTGAAAGAACCACTGTAATGTGCAAGAGGAGAGACAAAGAGCCGCCAAACTTCCCATAAAATAGAATTGTAAATACAGTAAATAGGGAAGTAAACAATGGAACTAATTAAAGCAGGATAGTGGATATAAACTGGAAATAATGTGGGAACTATAAGCAGGTATAGAAATCCTCACTTGCATTTGGGCCAGATGGATTTTTGCTATCTAGTTCTATGATGTACCTCGTCTCAAGAGCCCCTAAAACAGCCTTGTGATTGCCACCCCTCTTCCCTATCTAAAAATATATCTGGTCCTCAACTACCTGCTGGCGACCGATATATATATATATATATATATATATTGGTCGCCAGCAGGTAGTTGAGGACCAGATATATATATATATATACATATATATATATATATATATATATATCTTTCAAAATTCCAAATTCAAAGTGCTCTCAGTCCGCAAAATACCACCAAACACAACTGCTGCTCCAAGGGTGTTTATTTAGCTAACACAACATGTTTCGGCTGCGGACAGCCTTGATCACGTTAGCCAATAGGCGTGTTCCCATTGTTTATAAAGTGAAGGTACATCAGACACAGAAACAGGACTTTCGTGGCCTCGTAACTATTTACACATTTGAGATTGGAAGACATTACTAAATGGTAATTTGCGTGCATTCGCTATATAATTACATCATTATACAGACTTATTTTGCAGTTTTTTGAATTAAAGGCATAAATTGCGCAAGCGCAGTAAATGAAAATACACACATGTGGCAGCATGTTCAAAATTTCAGAACGTAAGCAAACAATCACTGTACAATTCTCATCAGTCATTTCAAATCTTGCCCAATATATTACGCTATCTGATCGCGTTTTCAACTATGTTCATGTTTGACCTAGCACGCATCCGCCATATTTGTAGTTTTATATGGACACTGCCCAATCTCAAACCATGGTGACCACGTTGAAGTGTGGTGCGTTTCAATTCACTGAGTGTTAAATACACATGAAACATTGTATCTGAATAATTCCATTATTTCCATAATTTACCGCTATGGGAGATGTCATGACATGCGGTTCATTGGTTGATGTGCTGCACATTTCCAAAAGTCTTGGAGAGACTATGTTTACACAAAGTGTGACTGGCTAGTTAGGTTAAATGCCATACAAATAATTTCGTTCGAGTTATCACAGGTAAAATACCAATGTCACATTGCTCCAAGTCTGGTCATCACACCTACTTCAAAGTCAATATTCGTGATGATGCACCAAAATCAAATTAAAAAGGTTGCCCCCCACATCGGGGCCTACCGTACTTATGGGAACCGCCAAGATGTCACAGTGAAAATAAATGTGCTCGAGAGAAAAATGAAAAGTACATTTCCATTATTTACAACGACGAGTGCTAAAGTGAAGAAGCAATCTCTTTCCCGGTACCAATCTAAAAAAATGAAAAAACAAAGACTTAGATATTCTACATATACAGTTAAAAACTCACTGAGAGCATCACATTATAAATAAACAGTGCATGCAATCATGGAAGAAAAGCAGGGCAAACAACATATATACAGTAACTGTGGTTAATCGATGCATAAGCGCCGAGTGTGACACATGGGGGTTAGCCCCTGAGGTGAATTGCTAGTTCTTCGTCCTGATTCAATCCCCCTGGGGTCTTACTTTGAAATTCAATTATGTATTTGGACTCTTTTTGTCTCAATCTTAAGGTCCTGTCTCCTCCCCGGGGATGTCTTTCGATTTGTTCTAGAACGTGATAACTCATCTGGGCTGGATTGGAAAAATGTTTAGTAGCAAAATGCCTAGCTACAGGGTATTTTTCATTATTGTTGGCAATGGCCCGATAGTGTTCTAATACCCGGTTTTTCGCCTGTTTAATACTGCTGCCTATATACCACAGACCGCAAGGGCATACAATCACGTAAATCACAAATGTGGTACTACATGTGAGGAATTGCATTATTTCTTTTTTTATTCCGTTGTACTCTACCACTCTCTTATGTGTGCTGAATCTACATGCCTTGCAATGACCACAGGGAAAGAAACCAGCTAGTCCAAGATTCTGTACTGGTTGGTAGATGGTGATGTCACTTTTCACTACCATATCTCGTATAGACCTCCCCTTCCTGTATGTTATAAGGGGTCTGGCGGAAATGTCCTCACCTATCACGTTGTCACTCGTTAGAATGTTCCAGTTACGTGATACAATTTTGCGAATCTGTTTGGATTCAGTGTTGTACGTGAGGATCAGTCTTGTCTGTTCTTCCTCACTATTAAGTTCTTTTTCTTTTTCTTTGTCCACTAGGGTATCACATCTGGGGATACCATCGGCCCTTGTTTTAGCCTTTTTAATCACCCATGCTGGATAGCCCCTCTCCCTGAATCTGGCTGTCATTTCTAGACTGGTTTGTTCATATGCTGCGGTGGTACTGCAATTTCTTTTTGCCCTGAGCAGTTCTCCAAAAGGTATACTCCACTTCAGAGTCTCAGGATGACTGCTCAGGGCATGTAGCACACTGTTCCCTGCAGTAGATTTTCTAAACAGACACGTCTGTAAAGTGCCCTCCATTGCCTCAATTTTCACATCTAGATACTCTGCTGACGTTGTACTGATATTACTGGTCAGTATGATGCTAGAATCATTTACATTCAATTGGTTAATGAATTCCTGCGCCATTGTGAACGACCCACTCCAGATCAAAAAAAGATCGTCTATGTAACGCCACCAGGTTTTGACATATTGCCAAAATTGTGTGAATCTCGGGTCTGAGCGGATGCTTTGCTCCCAGTGCCCCAAAAAAAGGTTCGCAAAACTGGGAGCAAAGCATGAACCCATCGCCGTCCCAGTGGTCTGTCTATACAACACTCCATCAAACAAAAAATAATTGTTCTGAAGACAGAAAGTAATCATGTCCACTAGCATTTTACTGTGTTCCCTGAACCGGAGAGGACGTCCTGCCAAGAAATGCGCACATGCCTCCTTCCCTTGATGGTGATCTATAATGGTGTACAATGATTGTACATCCATCGTGATGAGAAGATTGTTCTGTTCCCATTGTACACCCGACAATTTCTTCAAAAAGTCTTTGGTGTCCTTTATATAGCTAGGAAGCTCTTGTACCCAGTCCCTGAGAAAGAAGTCCACATATTTAGATAGATGTTCAGAGACACAGCCCCTTGAGGACACTATGGGTCTCCCTGGTGGATTGGCTGTATCTTTGTGGAGTTTAGGGAGTAGATACATCACCGGAAGTATGGGGTGATCATTCTTAAGATATCTAAACTCCTCCCATTCTAGTATCCCACGGTCTTTCCAATCGGTAAGTTTCTCCCAAAGTGACAGTATACTGTTGTTGTAAAAATCATAGTTGGTGGTAGTATAGTATTTGGTATCACCTAGTTGTCTTAAGGCCTCACTGGTATACATGTCACGGTCCATAATCACTATGTTCCCGCCCTTATCGGCAGGACGGATGACTATAGATCTATCATCCATCAAAGCAGTAAGGGCTTTTCTTTCTTGAGGTTTTAAATTGTGTTCTCTAGAGGCGCCTCTGCCCTTCTTGGTTCTTTGGGCACATATCTCTTTACTTACACAGTCATGGAAGGTGTCAAGATTGTCATGGGGCATATTGGGAATAAAAGTGGACTTAGGCTTGAAACCAGAAAGGGAACTACTGTCCGTTATAAATGCTGCATCATTAAGCATTTGTGTGGTCGCAATAGATCTACAATCTTCTTCAGTTCCTGGATCATTACGATCTAATTCTATAATGTTAATGAGATCATCCACATCCCCAATACAAAAGTTGTCATTAGTGCTTTTGGTGGTTGGTTGCACCCTATCCGGATAACCACCCAATCTCTTGAGTTTGTGCCACTTTTTCAGTTTTAGTTTGCGAACAAATTTAAAAATGTCAATACGTGTTGCACAAAACTCAAAAGGCATCGATGGACAAAATGAAAGACCCAAACTTAGGGTGGCTTTCTCCAAAGTTGACATCGGTCTTTTAGATAAATTTATCACTGTTTTATTTACCGTTTCATCATCCATCACTGGCCTTTCTTTGAGCGTGTTACGATGTTTCCTACGCTGCCTCTGGCCTTGCCTCTGTTCCCACCTCTGGAAAAGCCTCTTCCCCCGGTTGTTCCTCTGTTTCCTCCTCCTTGGGGTCGTCCCCTGCCCCTCGGGGTGTAGATTATTGGTGCCGGAGTCTCCACTGCCGCCCGTCTGCTCCGGCGCAGGTGGCGGTATTCCTCCAAAAAATTCACCTTGGGACGTCTTGTATCGGGCATTGAGGTTTCTTCCATTGAGATATCTGATTCCGTGCCACTCGAAATAATTGATGTTTCCACATTCTGTGGTGTGGGAATTGTTGCGTTAGATTTGGGTTGGTACAGGTGGTCGTATTTACGACTGAATGTGAGAATCCTACCACTCTCATAGTCATTATAGTCACGGTCCAGCTTCCTCTCTTTTCTTGCCTTTATATCTTCTTCGTAATTCTTTAAACGTGTTTTCATAGGAGTGATCAAATTATTTGCTGTTTCATCATCTGCTTCGACTTTAATTATATCCATAAGTTCTTTGATTTGTTTCAAAAGTTCTTCTCGATCAATCCAAGCGTACTTGACCAATATTTCAAGCATACGCTTAGAGCTTAAAGCAGAGTTTTCTGACCAGTCTTTCAGCATGGCTGGGTTCAGTGTCTCGTAAGTAGGGGTGATAAAAATCCTTAAGCCACGTGGGACCATGTCTTGGTCTATATAATTTTGAAGTGAAATGGCCTCCCACCATTTGGAAATTTCGCTCTTTTTTAATTTCTCCAATTTATCTATCTTTTCTTTGATAGTTGGTGGTGAAACAGGTATTAAACAGGCGAAAAACCGGGTATTAGAACACTATCGGGCCATTGCCAACAATAATGAAAAATACCCTGTAGCTAGGCATTTTGCTACTAAACATTTTTCCAATCCAGCCCAGATGAGTTATCACGTTCTAGAACAAATCGAAAGACATCCCCGGGGAGGAGACAGGACCTTAAGATTGAGACAAAAAGAGTCCAAATACATAATTGAATTTCAAAGTAAGACCCCAGGGGGATTGAATCAGGACGAAGAACTAGCAATTCACCTCAGGGGCTAACCCCCATGTGTCACACTCGGCGCTTATGCATCGATTAACCACAGTTACTGTATATATGTTGTTTGCCCTGCTTTTCTTCCATGATTGCATGCACTGTTTATTTATAATGTGATGCTCTCAGTGAGTTTTTAACTGTATATGTAGAATATCTAAGTCTTTGTTTTTTCATTTTTTTAGATTGGTACCGGGAAAGAGATTGCTTCTTCACTTTAGCACTCGTCGTTGTAAATAATGGAAATGTACTTTTCATTTTTCTCTCGAGCACATTTATTTTCACTGTGACATCTTGGCGGTTCCCATAAGTACGGTAGGCCCCGATGTGGGGGGCAACCTTTTTAATTTGATTTTGGTGCATCATCACGAATATTGACTTTGAAGTAGGTGTGATGACCAGACTTGGAGCAATGTGACATTGGTATTTTACCTGTGATAACTCGAACGAAATTATTTGTATGGCATTTAACCTAACTAGCCAGTCACACTTTGTGTAAACATAGTCTCTCCAAGACTTTTGGAAATGTGCAGCACATCAACCAATGAACCGCATGTCATGACATCTCCCATAGCGGTAAATTATGGAAATAATGGAATTATTCAGATACAATGTTTCATGTGTATTTAACACTCAGTGAATTGAAACGCACCACACTTCAACGTGGTCACCATGGTTTGAGATTGGGCAGTGTCCATATAAAACTACAAATATGGCGGATGCGTGCTAGGTCAAACATGAACATAGTTGAAAACGCGATCAGATAGCGTAATATATTGGGCAAGATTTGAAATGACTGATGAGAATTGTACAGTGATTGTTTGCTTACGTTCTGAAATTTTGAACATGCTGCCACATGTGTGTATTTTCATTTACTGCGCTTGCGCAATTTATGCCTTTAATTCAAAAAACTGCAAAATAAGTCTGTATAATGATGTAATTATATAGCGAATGCACGCAAATTACCATTTAGTAATGTCTTCCAATCTCAAATGTGTAAATAGTTACGAGGCCACGAAAGTCCTGTTTCTGTGTCTGATGTACCTTCACTTTATAAACAATGGGAACACGCCTATTGGCTAACGTGATCAAGGCTGTCCGCAGCCGAAACATGTTGTGTTAGCTAAATAAACACCCTTGGAGCAGCAGTTGTGTTTGGTGGTATTTTGCGGACTGAGAGCACTTTGAATTTGGAATTTTGAAAGCTAGTGATTACCGGTTGCTCGACCGGCGTGGGTGCCACTTCCCGCGGGGCCGCAGTCGGCGTTTTCGAGCGGAATTGGAAACATATATATATATATATATATATATAATTAGATATATAATTAGATATATTTATATATATAATGGCTGACTGGCGTTTAGGCCAGATGGATTTAGAATGCCATCAAAATTCTTGCCTCAAACTGCGAGAGACAATTTGGATATCTTTGGTGAAAAGGTAACAAAAGAACTGAAAGATTTGTACTTTAGAGTCAATCAAAATAAGAAGAAAATAGATCCTAAAAAAAGCACTCTTTCATCAAACAGTAAAAAAAACTACAGGATGAGGAAGGAGTACTGATTAAACCCTCAGACAAGGGGGGGAATATCGTGTTGTGGGGAAGGGAAGCAGTACAAAAAAGAAGCTCTCAGTCAATTAAATAACTGTGAATGCTACAGCAAGATTAGTATTAAGAAATATGAAGAAGTCAAGGAGCAATTTTTTCTAAGACTGGAGGCATAGAAAGAGGAGGGATTACTAAACTGGGATGAGTTTAAGTTTTTAAAGAAGGAAAAACCGATAATCCCAGTTTTCTATATGCTTCCGAAAGTACATAAAAGAATCACTAGTCCACCAGGGAGACCAATTATTTCGTCTTGCGATAGCCTATTTGAAAATGCATCAAGATTTATTGACTATTTTCTTAATCCAATCGTGAAAACATTACCATCGTATATTGAGGACTCTACAGACTTTTTAAAATGTATTTTTGATATTTGCTGGTATGAGGATAGTATGATCATGTTGACACTTGACATATCCACACTCTACACCAGTATAAGACATGTAGATGGCCTTAGAGAATCAGAATATTTCTTGAATAGAAGACCAGTACGAATCATGAATCAAAACAAAATGATACTAGAATTAATGGAGTGGTGCCTAACCAAGAATATTTTTCTCTTCGGTGATGACTACTATTTGCAGGAGCAAGGGACTGCGATGGGCACTTGTTTCGCCCCAAGTTATGCCAATTTACATCTCGGCAGATGGGAGGAACAGGTGCTCAGGGGCAGCCCCATGGAACAATGGACTGGACATGTTCTGCTGTGGGTCCGATTTATTGATGACGTCTTCGTGCTGTGGCAGGGCACAGAGACTGAGATCGAGTTGTTCATCAAGGACCTAAACACTAACTCCCTGAATTTGGAGTTTGTGGGACACCACAGCAGAACATCCATTGACTTCCTGGACATTCGAATTAGGCCCTGCAATGGGAAATTGGAAACATCTGTATTTCGCAAAACTACCGCGGGGAACTCTGTTCTTCATGCGGAAAGTGCTCACCCCGCTGCATTAATAAGAAGCATACCTTTTGGTGAATATTATAGAGCTAAGAGAGCATGCAGCGTGCAGGAGGAATATGAGAAAATTGAGGGCGAAATGACACAGAGATTCACCCAGAGAGGTTATTTACCGGAGGTTTTAAAAGGCGCATCATCTAAGGCAAGAAATCTAGAGAGACACAAAATACTGTTCGAACCATCTAGAACAAAGAAAAGGCAACAAAAGAAAAATTATATGAATGATCAAAATTCATCTAGATTCATAACCACTTTTAATAAGAAACATAAGGAGGTTAGGTCCATTCTGAATCGACACTGGCAACTGGTAAAAAGTGATCCTGTGCTAGGTCCTAAGGTTAAGAGGAATCCTGAGATCACCTACAAGAGATCAAGATCCTTAAAGGATCTAATTATGAAGAGTGAATTTCAGGAAAAGAGGAAGGGGGGCCCCCCAACTTGGTTGGCACAGAAACCTGGGTTTAAAAAGTGCTCGAAATGTAAAGGGAGCCAGCATGGCATGAATCGCACTGAGTTTAAAACCTTTTTCAACCAGACTGTGACCATTAGAAGCCCCTTAACCTGTAAATCTAGCTTTGTCGTTTACTTACTACAGTGCCCCTGTCCAAAAATGTATATAGGGAGTACAACTCTCCCTGTCTCCCAGAGAATTCTCCAACATCGGCGGGCGATTATAAATCTAGACAGGACATATCCCATTGCACGACATCTTGAGATCCACCATCAGAGTAATCCTGCGAGTTTGCAGTACATGTCCATAGCAGAGGTCCCAAAAAAGAAAAGAGGAGGGGACAGGGAAGAGGAGCTCCGAAGGTTAGAGACATATTTTATCTTGGAGTTCAATTGTAAAGAACCATATGGACTCAATGTCGATGAGGATCTGTATACATGTCTGTCTTAATTAATGTAAAGAAAAGAGTAGTAACGCCGAAATGCACAAGTAGAAATCCATGAAAATGTGTTATTTTTAAATACAAACCTTGAGGACAGCAGGGAATAGGGACACATGCTTTATAATATTAGGTTTCTATTGATGGTTACGGGTATATGTATGGTTCTTTTTCTTCTCTGTTGTTTTTTAATATGCATTTGCACTTTGAAGTGGATTTTGTGAGAGTATATTTAGTTGGAGGTGGTTAACTATCTATAGGAGAAAGGATAAATAAGGTTGCTCTGGTGAAAGAAAGAACAGCCCTCTTTGAGTTTATATAGATATTTGTACGTTGAAATTGAGACCCCTTGCATAAAATCCCTAAGAAGAAAACCTCTCCTTTTTATACTGAATACATGAAATGATGGGTTTTGTAATAATTCTTGAGACTGTTTATTCTGTAAAAATGATAATATAATGTATTTATTTAGCATTTGCACTTTATCTTTAGTGAAGTAACTAATGGAATAGAGCAACTAAGGTATAGAAGGCAGAAATGTATATTTTTGCACTAATGCACTTGCACTTTATTTTGTAAGAGGGGGTCCCAAAACGTGTTTTTCCCATGTTATTTTCCATAGGACGTTTAGACACGGCTACAGCTCAAACGACTTAATGGATTTATAAGAAATTTGGTAGAAAGGTAGAGTGCGGCTCGCAGATCACGCTTTTGTTTAAATGGTGTAAATCCGTCCAGTAGTTGCTGAGAAAATTAAAGTTGAAATCAATTATATATCTGTAAGCGCGCACGGGTGCGCGCACTAGTGCGGCTGTGCGCGAGCGGAATTCTGATTTGCTGTTTAACGTCTGTCAACATTCGATTTGGAGAAAATCAGGAAGTGTTGACCGCCATTTTGTTAGTGCGAGTGAATATTTTGTACAGAACAAAGGGTTAGAACTTGGAAAGGGGAGAAGGTAGAGATTGTCTGGCCGGGTAGGTTTTCTCAGGGGGTGCAGTAAGGACCCTGAACGCGAAAAGAATTTTTTTTTCTTGTGAAAAAAAGTTGCGGGGTGCGCGCACTCGCTCGCGCATCCCTATTTACAAGACTGTGAAAAACTATAGCGGAGAGCATGGAAAGGGAGCAGGGTGGAGACTGTTTGATTTTGTAGGTTTCTTCAGGGGTTTATTAAGGATGCCGAAAGTCTAAAAGTAGCTTTTTTTTTGCAAAAAAAATTGCGGGGTGCGCGCACCCAGGCGCGCACGGCGAACAAAAAAACATAAAGAAAGATGGAGATAAATTACAAGTTTGAGTGTTTAGATGTAAGGTGGCTCTTAAAAGAGCCTTTGTGTTAATTGAGTTTTTTCTGCACTTATAAGTAAGTACCGATGCATAGTCTCATGTTACAGAGGAAGATTCTATTTCCCTCATCCGTGAAATGAACACCATCTCTCCGATAGATGCCTTGCATGTTGTAACGCAAGTTGTTGTTGTATATAGAACCCATGCTATATTCTCTGAGGAAAGCAGAAACAGATTTATTTACATGTTTCCTTGCTTTCTCAATCTGTGGACAACGTTGATTGGACCAATTCCATTTCTGTCTTTGGCATATATTGGAATACACCAAGACAGTTCGAGGAAAAAGTGTCATCAATTGACGAAAGGTGTCCTTTAGAAGCATTTCCAAACCTACCCCTGTTAGTGTGCCTAGATCATTCCCACCACAGTGCACAATTATAAGGTTAGGTTCAGGGAGATGCATAAAAGTTTTCCCCAATGGTATCAATTGGTGACATCTCAATCCTCTTTGGCCAATCCACGTAATGTGCACATTTGGTAAGTCAAGGTTAGAAATTCGTCTGTTTGCAGCATATTTTTCACTCCAGTGAATATAGCTGTGTCCTACAAGCCAAACCTTCATTTTCAAGGCAGATGCAGTAGTACTCCGATGGGTTCTGGAAGTGGAATGGCAATTAGATGGTGAAAGTCACGATAAAAAAGTGGATGAGGTTTGGTGTTGATGAAAAACTAAAAATGATTGGTTGATTCTTATACCTCAAGATTGAAGACTACGTTGTATGTTACTGTTTTTTAAAACGAAAACTTCTATTGGTCGTGAAAAAAAATGAAATGTAAAAAAACTGTGGATAGGCAGGTGTGTTTGGAGGGAAATGAGCGTTGTTGGATTGATTTAGAACGTTGAGATATGAACTTTTGACCTGTGCCTTCAGCCAGGTGCAGAATGAGCTGTTACCATGGTAACACCCAGAGAAGGCAGAGGGTGAAGGGTGACCTTTATGTGACTTTGAAAATATTGACAGGGATAACCAACTGAAATGTTAATTTGATTATGAAATTGTGCGGGAACAAATATGATTGGTTGAAGAGACATATATGAGTGTGTATTGACAGAAAATCAGTGCCATTAATTTTTGGTTGCAGTGATAGAAGCATTATTGAGAGTTCCGTCAAACGCCTATCTGTTTTGTGACTATCATTGTTCTACATCTTATAAAGCATTGGTAAAGGTGAGTCTCTATCTGCTTCTATTGTGATGTACCGTAAAATGTGGTTTGGTCACTATAATTGTTTATTTCCCTCACAGTCTCTGAGTAACCGCATTTTTTACTTTGGCACTGTTTTCTATGTCTTAAACTACTGTTCCATTTCATTTAATCACTCTTTAAATACATTATTTATTTGCAATTATTAGTTTTAAATTACGATTAATACATTTGATTAAGCTCAGTGGACTTCAGTCATGTTCTTATGTTATCCCCTTCTGTTAATTTTTTTAATGCAATGTCAGTCAGAGACGGAACTGCAACGAAATTTCGGGGGGGGGGGGTTTGTTAGGGGACATGAACGTTTAATCAGTAGGTAGAGTAAAGGTGGAGGGGCTCTTAGAATGGGTAAAACATGTGCAAGGCCTAATTAACCTTCAAAAGGTTCTTTATAGAGATGTGAAACGTTCAGGTGCGGCTCTGTGTGTATCTGGGATGTATGTTATTTTCACTTATGTTCAAGTGTGAATTATAGTTTTGGAAATATTTTTGGTATACTGAATAAATGGTATATAAAATATGTTAAAATAGACAGTAATTAATTGACTGATTTGGGAGAGTTTCCATATAATCTGTAAAGTTGGTTGAAGATCAAAAAATGGAATTAGTAGAGACACAGATAATGCAGGTAGAGAGAGAAATGGTAGATTATATGTCATATCGTCGTCTAAAAGTGCTAATGCTTAAGGTATTTATAAACTTTATGGTGGAAGATAAAATTACAGTGTGGTTTGTGGCCGAGGGCTGCACTGGTGGAGGTGGGGTGAGAAGGGGAGGGGGTCGAGTAAAATAAAATGAAAACTTGTGACCATGAGGTTGTACACAGGTTCGTGGAGTACATGCCTTCATACATTGAGGTAGCAGACCGAGTACACATAAAGCTTTCTCCCTTCTGCCGTCTGACTCCATTTTCCTCTCCCTTCTGCATTCTGTATCCGTTGCTCTGTGTTATCTTAGTGTGTGTGTGTCTGTCTGTGTCTGCGTTCAGTCTGGGCTGAGGAAGTTTGTTCTGCTGGCAGACACAGATAGTCGCATCAAAGTACTTGGCAGGTTTTCAAAATACTATTTATATAATTGAGAAGCTTTTTGGAAGCGTTAGTCAGTGACTGAGTACTTTCAGAATTACCGCTCGGTCGGCTCCACAGAGCAAAGGGTTGTGGTATTTCATTTCTTAGTCTGTTTGGTTTTCCACTTTATTCTCTGGTGGCTGACGAAGAAGTGTTTGTTATAGTGGAGATGAAAGGGTGATAAGTAGTGAAATACGACATAGTGTGTGGACTGTAGAAGCGGGGGAGTAGTGATTATCAGTCTGAGTGAAGCGCAACTGCGGCGGTGCTTGGTAACAGTAATAAATAATTTTTTTACCAGAGGAACGATAGTTTGCATGGTCCGCGACCCGCTAAGAAAGGCTTGACGGGCCGTCACAGGCCAGCGGCTTCCAGTATGAGTAACTCAGGTTGACAAAAGAAAATATGAACTTAGTACAGCTGAGATTACGTCGAACACATGAATACACTTTTAGTATACAATAATTTTAGTTCTGAATATCGATAAAAAATGCGAACGTACATATTTGAAATGTTTATTTAGTAATGCAGTGCTTTGTAGCGAAGTTTATTATCTAATACGAGTAAAGATATTATAAGAAATAAAGAAATCGGCATAGTTACTAGTCCATAGAACACAAATGGGAGAAGCATAGGATGATGCAAAATGAATAAGGTTTCACAAAACATATTCTACAGCGTCCTAAGCAAAAATATTAAATTATATTAAATCTAAGAAGGTGTCTTTTGATTTTAAGTTCAGTAATCATATATGAAAATGCTAGTGGTTAGACATCATCTCATTAACAATCAGTTCTCTGCATGCGAAGCACTATCAAGTTTGTGTTATGGTATTGTGTAAGGAAATACAAAGCGCGCCAAAAGCGAGAACTTGGCTGGAGGTGCATGTATGTTATCTGTAGGGACGTTCGAAAATCAGTGTTCAAAACAACAACTGTATTGAGATATCTTTTGAAAGGTTTCAGTACTCGATGTCAGATACAGCTCGATAAGCAAGGGTAATATCAGTGTAACTACATATTTTTCTGTTATGAATCGAAAATATTTCACAAGGCAGAAAAGAAAAGCAGCACATGTGTGTGAGGCGCAAATAAGGAGTAGAAACAGAAAATGGCGTTTGAACATATAAAAAGTCATTGTAGCTTTACACAGTTATCAGGGTACATTTAACCATATTTTACCCAGCCTTGCTTCGAGAACGTTTCAAATAAGATAAAATAAGATTAGCAAGTGATTTGTTGAAATTAGAGTACAATGAAATGTTATGAACGAAATCGAGTAGGTGAGGAAAAAAAGTTAACTGCACATAAAACACGAAAATCTCACCAGTACGAAATTGTAATGTCCACTGTTAGCAAAGCCAATAGGTCTGTTTTTATAAAAAAATAAAGTCGAAAAAACATGAGAAAGATAGGGAGGAAAAAAAAACTTAAGACATCAGTGGCTTGCATAAGAGTCATCCTACAACTGAGTAGGCGAAGTAAGCAGCAACCGCTTCTAAAAGGAAGTTACTGTTATCATCCGAAAACAAGTCAGCCATCCAATTGAAAAGAGGAAATGAACATACATGTTCTTTAATTACCGGAGCCTCTAGTACCATCAGAGGACAACTCGGTGACTTTTCTATGTAGCTGTGTGCCAAGAAATCTTGCGCCGCTGCAAATATATTCCAATGACCCAGAACTCCATGTATCGCTGCAAAGGCCATAATTCCTCCGTCGGAACAAAGCTGTTCATGATCTATTAACGGATTCATGAGATGATTGTAATTCACTTCAGGAGATACCGAGTTGCAGAGACATAAGTCCAGGGCCCACATGAAATCACAGCTCAGGCAATGAAATACAGGTTGCACACAGGTGAAATAGGAAAATCGAAATGATAATCCATATGATGCACTCAAAGTCGCGAGTGGCAGGATGCCATAGTACTCAAGCATACTGTGGCGAAACAGTTCTAAGTGCTCCAGCTCATTTGCGAAGACAGGACGGACATCCATTTTGTAAAAAAAAATATAGGAACAGAAAAGTTGCAGCTACTGGTAGTAGATCAGGAAGTTCACAAAAATAGGTCAGAGAGTATGGAGTGAAGAGTAGCAGAATGACTTTAAATAATTTGGGGAAAGAAATCACAAAACCATTGGTTAGTAGTTGCAAAAATAAAAGCGCAGCTGTGAAGTGGAGGATGCGTTAAAGATTATGGGAGTCACCTCAGGAAATTGTAAAGGAAGGTCACTATTTAATAAGTTATGCAGTTCTCTGCGAGTGTTAGCTAAGTGAAGGAGATATGTTTGTGAACAGATGCTAGGGCAAGTTGATTTTGTGACAATAAGGCTCTTGTTCATGTCTTGGGATGGAACTTTGAATTCAAGGCCGGGATTCGCGGCCAGATGGAAACATCAAGGTTCCCATGCGGGGGTGGATAAACTACATTCTTACAGAGAAGCATATGCAGAGTGAATATTATAGAGTAAGATTTGTCGTTTAAAAAGTCATAGCAATTCTCATTGCTTGAAAATAAATAAACACTGTTGAGTATTAAGGTAAAAGTCGGCTTCATAGGAGGCACCGGTGTACCTTTGAAAAAAAACGCAACATTACAGCGGTTCCAGTTAAATAAGTCATGCAATTGGAAGTGCGTGGATGTGAACGACTAATCCCATGTTACAGTACGCTCATCTCTATACAAATATAATTTTTTGCCGTCTCTAAGGGATTTGAAAGTAAAGGGGAGGGACTTGGTTTCATGTAACTAAGAGGTACTGAGCCGGTGGTATGTATTTTTGTGAAAAAAATCTGTGGAAATTAAACATTGAAAAAGCGCGAAAGATAGAATAATTAATTTGGGGATTAGGCATGTTGCAGCTGCAGCTTCAAACTAAAAAGGGTAAAGTGTCTAGGCGTTGAATGTGAAACACCGAAAAAGAATTGTGTGTAATGGAAAGGAAACGTGGTTTGAAAATGAAATTTAAAGGTGGAAAGAGAGAGGAGATATTAAGATAGTTTCAGGGCTTTAAGTGTGCCGGGTCTTAATGGGTCACATTAAAGGCAGTTTGTAAAAGCTAGGCTGGGTGTGTATCGGGGTGCACGTTTGAGGTCTGGCATAGGTAGACTGTTTTTTTTGCTGACCTATCGTGACAGCATGCTGTTGCAGTACTTCAAGAAAAAGTGGCAGAGCAAAAGAGAGAGTGCTGAACAGACACGTTGAGAAACTGCAGGTAGATTATGTGTGGTATTGATATTAATGCTTATTTAACTTGTGCAGCTATGAATGTGTGTCAAAGGCAATAGTCCACAGTTGCTGTATGTATCATGTTATCTAGTGTACCATACCCTCATGCTTTGATATGTAGGGCAAAATTTACAGTGTGGTTTGTGGTTCTGGTGGGTAAGAGGTCAGAGGGGAAAGGGGTGGGGCGAAAGGGAAACAAAGAGTTTTGACTATGACGTTATAGAGAAGTTCCTGCAGCAGATGTCTTCATGCACTAAGTTACTGTGGAGTTAGGAAACATATATCTGTCTTCTTCTTTCACTTTTCTCAATATCCTATCTTTGTGCTGGTTCCTTCATATATTTCACTGTGTCCGGCTAGTTCTCTGTATCTTTGTCTATTGTGCAGTTTTACTTTATGTTGTGTAGTCTCTGAATTCTACCCTTCTTGTCTCTCATGTATTTTCTCTTTATACTGTTTTTGTTCTCCGTCACTGTTTGTTGTATTCTTTCTGTTTCTCTTGTTGTCCCTCTCTTTGTTGTCCTTTTTACTATTCTTTTTTTCCCATCTGTGCTTCTTTTACTTTGTGGCCTGAATTATGCCCTTGCTTTCCCTCTCACCTTGTGATCTCTCACTGCTTTGTATGGTCGTTTTGTATCTTTCTGTATCTCCTGCTTTCAATCTTTCTCCTGCATTATCTCTATGGTGGTGTATCTCTCTCTCTCTTTGTTCTATTCAGCCTCATTCTCTCCATGTCTCTCTCCCTTCTGCTCTTCTTGTCCATCTCTGCGTTCCTTATGCTCTGTTTGTCCCAATTGTGCTGTTTGCCTGGTGTCCTCTATTTCTATGTGCCTGCTGGCGTTTGATTCTTTTGTGCCCTGTCTGTTGTTTCTACTCTGTCACACCGTGTCTATGTTCATCTTTTTGTTTTTTCTTACTTTCCTATTTTTGTTCACTATTCTCTGCTTTCTGTTATTTTTAATTTTCTCTATTTGTGCTTTCAAAGCTGGTCTCTCTCTGCATGTTCGTGTCCCTGGTACTGTGTGTCTGTCTCCTGTGGTCTGTGTCCCTTCTATTCTGTGTCTCTTTCGTATTGTACATCTGTCTGTATCTCTGTCATTAGTTTTGTGCAACTAGTGATTATGAAAATGTAGGAAGGAAAACGAATCAGTATCATTACCAGAATTCAAATATAAAACTGAAAAGCAAATTATTCACCCAAAATTATGTAATGAGAAGCTTTATTCGCAGTGTGATGTTGATGTTCCATGCTGATTAATTTTGCTAAGTAAGATGGGTAACATATATACTAAGTAAGATTGTGTAGCAGTGCATATCATAAATATTGCATGTAGTATCCTGGCAATGTGTGGGCGATTACACTGTAAATGAAGTTTGATTTCTATAAAAACTGGGTGAAAAATTTGGTTATTGGATGTGTTTAAAAAACAAATATTAAACTTAGTTAGGCTTTAGGATATATAATGGAGAGAAAATTAGGGAATGTATCTGTTAGGCTTGTTATTTGGTACAATGGGTGTATGTTGTGTAATAAATATGTCTGAGATATGTTAACTAAAATTCAGTTGTTTATTTTTTTTTTTAGAGTGTTTGGTGCTGAAAAGCAACAACCTGCAGTGAACGTGACAGAGTTTACAACGATCGAATTCTTTTTTACAGGTGAGTTGATTTTTTTATGGCAATTTATTTTTGTGCAGATTAAAATAATAAGCAAGATTTTTTAGAATATTTGCACTGCTTCTCTTTTGCTGGTGGATTTTATCTTCTATTTTTACTATGTCTGTACCTGCTTGCACTACATATGTATTTTGAGATAGGTTTCCACTGTCTGTTGGCACTATCTTTTTATGGGCCGGGTCCATGTGTTATTTTCTATGCAGTTCTGGTTCATCTATTCTTTGACTGTAAGAGTTTGCTCTTTACGTGGATTAATTCTTGCTAAGTCATCATTATCTCTCTAACTCATGCTGTATCATTTGTGTACAGTCGTTTTTCTTGATTTATAGAGGTGTATTATGATATGGCTGTTGGCGTGATGGGCATTTTTGGTGCATATCTGTAACTGTACTATCTCTTTGCATCCTATTATATGCATTTGCAGAGGTCTATTATGATGTGGTCAGCCGCGGGCCATGGAGGGAGTTACGGTGGGGTAGGGAGGCGGAGAGGGGGAGGTGCAGGGTGGAGAGACCTAAAAACCGGCATATGGATAATTGCAGGTAAGTACACAATTTAATTAATAAAACGAAATTCGTAGCGTGCCCAGCATCGCATTTTGCGATGCAGTGCGCGCTACGAAATTCGTTTTAATAATTAAAATATGTACTTACCTGCAATTATCCATATGCCGGTTTTTAGGTCCCTCCACCCTGACCTTCCGCCTCCCCGTCTCCCTGCTCCACCGTAACTCCCTCCACGGCCCGCGGCTGGATGTGGTTCATCATGGTTAGCATGAAATGTTATACATTTGATGAAATTCATATGTTGAGTATGCTGTTGAAAGGTAAAAGCAACTGTCTCTGTGGAAAGTAGCAATCTGTTCAGTGAATGTTTTAATTGGTATACTGTGAGTCCCCCCTTCAGTCTGCATACAGTTTGAATCATAGTTTGTAGTGGTGAACTCAGAAAATAGTTCCTTAAAAATAAATAAGAAAGTGTATCAACAGTTCTACAGTCCATAAATCCTAAAAACAAATTTCACAGTAAGATGTGTTTTTACAGCACAATTTCATTTAAAACATTAAAAGGGATAGTGTTAATGTCTAGGATCATAGTGTCAGTTTCTTTCTAAAAAAAGAGGAAGGTGCTATCTTAATCTATGTAGTTAATGTCTTAAAAAGTATGAAAATGTATGTAGTTTAAAGATTAGTGTAGGTAATTTTTGGTTATCTATTTATGAAAAAGATATAATTTAGTCTTTATATTTCTTTAAAAGGACACAGAAGACAGAAAAGGATTATTAAAATGGAAAATTATTCTGAAAATATAAATTTACATTTTGAATTTGCAAATGAACTTCTAGAAGATTTACTAGATGGAATTTTTGAAGAGGAAAATGGCACAGAAAATGTGGACTTTATGGACCGCAGTTTTGACAGTGCATATTTAGAAATGGTGGAAGGGGAAGAAGAAGAGAATTTGGAAGAAGAAAATTGTAATAATGAAGTACCTGATGAAATGATGCTACAAGTGCTTTTAGAATATGAATTATATAATAAATAAAATTATTTTTATTAAAAAAATATTCTTGAAGTCAGTTTTCTTGTACTATTCGACGTTGTTTTGCTTTTTGAGAATGAGAATAAAAGTTTTCATGAACTTTATAAGAGATTAAAGTTAAAAAAAATAAAAGCACTAGGAACACCTACAGTGCTTGAAAATTAGTATAGTATTTATATGCCTGAAAAATTAGAATCATAAAATACGTCTATAATAGTGACACAGCTATGGACTGTCATAAATTTAGAACCAATATTCACTACAGGATTTCCTACTCTGTTCAGAGACTGTTTCTTTGTCTTTATTCTAGTTATAAAATAAAGCAGTGGTTATAATTTGTATGTTATATGCTAGTAGAGGTCTATAATATTTTTTAACTTTTTTCTAAACAGATTGTCATTTTTATCAGAAACATCAATCAGTATGCCGACCAGAAATGAAATAAGAAAGCTGTATAAACGGACAATTCATTTGAAGAGGAAAGAAGGACAAGATTTACATAATCAACAAAGGACGGAGAAAAACAAGAGTGCTCCTGGTAAGAGCAGCAAGGATTTTTTTAAAAAGTTGTGTCAAAGGAAGAGCAAATTGGATAATGTTCAAAAGAAAAAACAGTTGTTAGTATCTACAAGGAGAAATGCAAGAAAAAAGAAAAATGTGTCTGAAATCAGCGGTGAGGAAAATATGTACAGTAAAAGACGTACTAATCAGTTTGCGGAAATCAGGAAGGGTATGTTTCATAACATAGTAGTTTTGAATTTATTGAAAAAGGAAAAAAATTCTAAAAGGAAATCTGCTTTTTATAAGAAGAAAAAATATATAGAGGATGTTGTTGAACACGCGTTTGAGACGATTTTTTTTAATTTATTTTAGTACTTAATAGAATAAATACACTAAATAAGGCAATCAGAGTTTTAAAAGCTAAGAGTAAATGGAAGAGACATATAAATAGAAGTAATTTTTGTAAAGTGTTTTCTGGGAAATGGATGCATACTTCAAATTCTGAGCCATTTTTTAATGAAGAGAGTTACTTTCAAAGTAACGATTTGTTGCATGCAGTTGACACCAGTGGTCGAGCGTATGAGGTGAAGGATGGCTGTCCTATTGAGAAAGAGAAAATTGAAGTTAGAAATCCAGAAGGGATAACAGGTGGAGAAGTTTTAGAGGGACGTGTTCATGCTCCTGTTTATAGTTGGAATTCTAGCAGTATTTGCAGTGTACGACAGGATTCAATTGATTTCTTTCGCAATTTCTTACGTAAGTACACTAAGGAAAGTCTAAAAAAAAAATTTGTAATGTTGCAAGAATTAGATCGTTGCAGAGTGAGGGAAAAAACAGGTTTGCAAGGCCATTCTCTGGCTTGTCTTTCTAAAAAAATATGCCAGAGTGTTTTTCATCACTTTAGGATGTTAGCAGTGCATCATACCAAAATGAGAAAATTAGTGAGAAACTTGTATTATGCAAAAAGTCCAGCACTTAAACTTAAACAGTTAAATAGTGCTCTTTTGCATGGATGTGCATTAGATGTGAAGAACATTTGTGCAGAAATTGAGGTAAGTTATTTTGGTCGAGATGAAGACAATGCAGAAACTGATATAGTTATAGAAGGAAATGTGTTAGAAAATGTTGGACATTTTAATACTGAAGATTATGAACAGGAAATAACAAAGTTTAAGGTCATTGCAGGTGAAAAAACAAATTTTACTTGTGTGTGTTGTCGACGCATTCATTACAAAAGTCAAACTAGGTTAGTTGATTTATATTTAAAAAGTGAAGATGAAGATAATACTCAGTGGAAAGAGTTTGCGACCTATTTGTTGGTAGAAAACTATTTTGATTTGGGTTTTGAGCAACGTATTTGTAAATATTGTTATAATAAATTAAATGAAAATAGAATGCCTGCTAGAGCTGTATATAATAATCTTGAGTTGATAAATATTCCATTGGAACTGAAGGATTTAAATACTTATGAGACTATTCTTATTCAATGTGTACATCCTTTTCAGGCTATTGTTCGTATGGAGCCTAAGACTGGGAAATTAAATCCTTCAGATTTACAAAGAGGATTAAAGGGTAGAGTTGTATATTTGCCACTTGATTTAAAAAAAAATATGGAGACAATTGGTATTGAAAATGTAGAAGAGGAACCTCTAGTTATTCTAGTTAATGGTGTACCTACAAAGAGTAAGAAAATCTGGCAAGATTTAGTGGATGTTAGGAAAGTCAAAAAGGCAATGTTGTATTTAGTCAAAAATAATAAATACTATAAAAATGTGTACGTAGAAGAAGAGGATGTAAGTGAAGAAGAGGATAATGATTTGTCTATTGGACAAATTGAAAAAGTCGACTTGTCCAGTAGTGAAGAAATTTATGAACATTACAGTGTTCATCCACTGCATTCCAAAGAAGCAATGGGGAATGCTATTGAGTTATTTCAGATGAAAAAAGCAGAAGGAAGTCCTATTAGTGTATGGGAAGAAAGTTTGGAAGGTCGTTGTTTCCCACAGTTATTCCCAACAGGTGAAGGTGCGCGATATGATGACCGACCTATGCAGATTCCTGCATCTGAGTACCGGACAACAAGATTATATGCAGAAGATCCGAGATTTCGTCAATGTATTCCATATTTGTTTCATCTTCTGTTTGAGAGTGACTTATCTGGTCTTTCTTATGCAGTAAACCATATCTTAAAAAGTGGAGTGCATCTGCAAAATGTTTCAGCAAAGGAATTTATGGATAAAGTGCAACAGAAAGACAGTGTTTTGGATTCTCACCTAATTAATTTAATGGCATGTCAGCGTGGTACTAATGAGTATTGGTACCGTCGTCATGGAGATTTAAAATGCATGCTAAGAAACTTAGGAGCACCTACATGGTTTTTAACTCTAAGCTGTGCAGAGTATGCTTGGGAAGATTTACTTGAATTTCTTCGAGAGGCGAATGCAAATATTGAAAATATAAACTACAAGACACCTGGAGAATTGTGTTAGTTGGATCCGGTTAATGTTTGCAGATATTTTAATCATAGATTTGAAGCTATGATGTCTTTTATTACAAACAAGAAAAATCCACCTCTTGGTGAAGTTCTGGATTTCTTCTGGAGAAAAGAGTATCAAGCAAGAGGTGCTCCTCATATTCATATGCTATTATGGATCAAGGATGCTCCCAAATTTGGAACAGACTCGGATGATACTGTACTGTCTTTTATTGAACAATATGCCACTTGTGACATACCTAACAGTACAACTGATAAGGACTTAAGAGGAAAAGTGTTACGCTTTCAAAGACATCGTTGTGGAAAATATTGTCTGCAAAAATTCAAATCAAAGGATAAATTCTATACTAAATGTCGTTTTGGATTTGCACGACCGGTGCTTTCTAAAGGAAGAGTCAACAATTTGATGTCATCTTTGCGACATAATATCACAAGATCACCCAAAAATACAATTTAAGAAGAGGTGAAGAGTCCAAATATATAAATGACTATAACCCAGTCATTTTGTCCATATGGAATGCTAACATGGATATACAATATGTTGCGGACAACTCTATTGCTGTGGCTCGATATGTAACATCCTACATCACGAAATCTGAAAAGACGGAACTGAAGGAGATGTGGGAAGATATTTCTCATGAAAAGACCCTAAGCAAGAAATTGTATACGTACAGTTTGAAGATGTTATCTCATCGAGAAATTGGAGCATATGAATGTTGTGATCGATTATCATCAGCAAGTCTTTATGCGAAATCTAGAAGTATCCTGTGGGTGAGTTTAGGTCTTGCAGAAACACGAAGCCGTGTTTTGAAAACTGTGCAAGAAATTGAATATTTAGCACAGAAAGAACCAAACAGTACAGACATTCTGAAAACAAATATGTTGGATACATACTATCCAAATAGAAGTACTCTGCTTGAAAACATTTGTCTGTATGAAGTACTTGAAAAATACATTTTTAAAAGGAATATTAGAGAGAACATTGAAAAAGGTGTTTACGCTGTAATTGGACAGGAAGGATGTCTGGTCAAACAAAGAAAGGGACACTTGATTAATCACCGAAAACTGAGTTGCGAAAGTCCTGACAAAAGAGAATTTTACTATTTAGCTCTTTTGCAACTCTTTAAACCATGGCGTACAGAAGAGGATCTACTTGGTGACTTTGATAGTTATGAAGATTCATTTAACGCATCTAAAAGTAGTATAGAATGTCCTGTTTTTAGTAATTATCTCAAAATGTTGAACGACGAAATAGAGCAAGAAGCAACAATTGCAGCGGAGATTGCTAGAGAAAGTTCTCAAGATACTCAAAGTTCTGCATCGTTGAGTCAGGATCCACTGGGACAACCAATTATCCGAAATGAAGCAGCCACTGCCATGGATGAGGTGGAAAGAGCAATGCAGCAAGCTCAAGATGAAATAATAAACTTAGAAGAATTGGAGAAGGAACTTAATCTTGAGCAAAGACAGATATATGATGAAGTGACAGAGCACATTGAGCATAGTTTTCGTCATGACAAAAAAGAATGCTCATGTATGTCATTTGAACCTATTCGACTATATGTAAGTGGAGAAGCTGGAACTGGTAAAAGTTTTCTAATTAAAGGAATTACTACATATCTACAGCAAAGAACTGAGGCACCACTGTCTTGTGTGGTTACTGCTCCAACTGGATTGGCAGCTTATAATATTAAAGGTATTACTTTACATCGTTTACTGATGCTGCCAGTTGAACATGAAAATAAATTACAATATCACAAGCTATCTGGAGACGCTTGTTATGAAGTTTCTAGAGTTCTTAAAGAAATGAAACTTCTCATTATTGATGAGGTAAGCATGGTATCCAATTTAATGCTTGCTTTTGTGCATTTAAGAATGCAACAGATACTTAAAACAGACTATGATGTGTTATTTGGAGGCAAACATGTCATAGTTTTTGGAGATCTACTGCAACTAACTCCTGTGAAAGGAGAACCTGTATTTCAAACTGTTAGACATGAAGACGCCAGAAAGTGTCTGGGCAGTATTGGAAATGTTAATATATGGTCACATTTCAAATATACTGAACTGATTCAAAATATGCGACAGGCAAAGGATACTAAATATGGAAATATTCTTCAAGATATAAGGATTGGAAAACTAACTGAAGATGCGAAAGAAACTCTACGAACACGATTACTTTCGAAGTTGTTTCCCAATGAAGATAATGTACCTGAGAAAATATATAGTAAAGAGGTAGAAGAGAAGTCAGTCATATCCTTGATGCCAACGCTAAAAGAATGCTCTGTTTTCAATGAAAAAATGTTGAAGTTGGAAAATCAAGAAATTAAGAAACTGGAAGCCAAAGATAAAATAGAGTATGAAGGAAGTACTATTGTTTTGTCTGAAAAATTGAAGTTAAAATTGGATTCTCTTCAGAAATCTATATCTAAAACTGCTGGCTTAGAAAAGAATCTGTATGTATGTTTAAATTGTCGGATTATTTTACGGAGAAATTTACATGTAGAAAGAGGTTTGGTGAATGGAGCAATGGGTAATATTGTTGGTTTTGTAAATTACCCAAATAGAGATGAGATTGAATTTTTAAGAATAAAATTTGATGGAATTGAGGAAGTTCAACAATTCAGTCGCTGTTCAACTCGTTTTTTGCTTGTGAAAGACTTATATGTCCGTCGGAAGCAATTTCCAATTTGTTTGGCATATGCAGTGACTATTCACAAATCTCAAGGTTTAAGTGTAGATTGTGCTTTGGTAAATATTGGAAGCACTGTATTTAAAGAGGGTATGGCATATGTTGCTTTATCTCGAGTTAGAACTTTATCTGGACTTTATCTAATTGATTTTGATGAGACAAAGGTTAGTGCAGATTTAAAATGTGTGAAGGAGTATAATAGGTTAAGAAGAGAATATGCTCCAAGTTTATCTCAATATCCTTTAATTAAAAAGAGTATGGTTGGTCAGAAAAGGAGAAATGAGGAGAAATGTAGTGAAGTAGTAGAGAAACGAAGAAAGAAAGATGAGGCTGTCATTGGTAGCAGTAAGAAAAAGGTTAGTATTGAAGAGATTGTTGGATTTAAATTTGAAAACAGGTCTGGTGTCAACTGCTATGCAAATGTAGTGGTTAATGTGGGTTTTTTTCTAAAAAATGTACAGGAACAGATTGTAGAAAATCAGGAGCAAACATTTTGTTGTTCCTTAAATTCAGTGTTTGAAAAATGTAGCAGTGGTAATAGTGAAGTAGCAAGTGTTTCAGAAGTAAGGAATGTTTTAGACATATGTGCAGGACTTAATCAATTTTCTCAGAATATTCAGCAAGATTGTCAGGAATTTATTATGTATATGCTTACAGTTTTGGAAGAAGAAGGTGTAGATATTGATAGTCTTTTTGGCCTTTCTTATAAATGGCAACATAATTGCGATAATTGTTCATTTTCAAGTAGTAATGACATACACACAGAAAGATTTATATATTTAACATTACCAGATTTTAAAACAGTGTCCTTTAATAAACTAGTTAAAGATGCGTATCAGAACATGGTCTGCTCTCAATGTAGCTCAGAAATGTTATCAACATTATTTATCCACAAATATGGACAGTATGTAATTTTAATGCTTCAACGATGCAGAGCTGATGGAAGTAAATTGTCAACTTTAATTAAAAATGTTGTGGCTGCTCAAATATCTATTTCTAGAAGAACATTTGTAACTGTAGCAATTATTTTTCACGAAGGGCCATCAATATCATCAGGACATTACATAGCTTATTTGAAGTGTCCAACAGGTTGGACGCTCTGCAATGATAGTCAATTGAGTTTTAAGAAACGTTTGCCTTTTGACTTAACAAATTCTTATCTGATATTTTTGCAACCTAAATTTCAGTAAAATTACTTGGTGTCGTAAGATTAATACTGTAAAAATATGAAACTGTTGTTTACAAATATGATGTGATTGAGGGTGCTTAGATCTAGAAATGAAACTTTTATGTGGCATAGTGATAGTATCAGGTAAGGTTTCCTTAATGTTTAATGGTACAGAACACGTTGGAATTAACTCATACTATTTGGCCACGCGGAAAAGAATGAGATATCAAAATGTGGACTTGAGATAAATGTTTTTAGAACATTCTTGCTCGGAAGTTTGTTGAGAGGTACTCAAGAAATAACTAATTAACTAATACTATTTGGCCAAGCGGAAAAGAATGAGATATCAAAATGTGGAGTTGAGATAAATGTTTTTATAACATAGTTGCACGAATATTTGTTGAGAGGTATTTATAAGTAAGTGGTATAGTTTAATTAGTTTGTAACTGTGGAGTATGTGCTGTGCTTACTCAATAAATTGCGAATTAGAGAAAAACATTTAAGACATGTTTTTTTCAGGTATCTATATTATGTATAGAGATGTTGTACGGGTTTTTTAAACACAATCATTTTGATTGTGTTTTTTTCCCCGCTGTTACATGATGATTACTATTGAAATCACTGTTTATAGTGAAAATCAATTTATCTGAGGACAGCAAAAATAAACCATTTAATATGTTGTCTAATTTATTTAGTTACATTGGATTTAGAAATATGTATTAAAACAGATTTCTTTATTGTCTTCCACAGATATTTCATTTATAAGGTAAGTACAACTAATCATATCTGAGAGTTTTGTGTACCTTTCTCTTATCTTGTGTTAAATGACATTATAACCTTATTTTTACTTTTCTTCCACAGATACCATGTTTTTTTAAAGATTTTAAGTTTTTCTTTATTACTATTTCGTAGGTAAGTATAAAAAATAAAAATACTTTTTCATCACTGTGTCATTTCTTTGAGTATCCTGGTCATACCAGTGTTGTGTTTTATGTGAGCACTTCTACGGAGGATTGGCTGTACTGTCACAAGGAGCGTCTTAAAAATTAATTTAAGAAATCAGCAACATTTTACTGAGTCAGTTCACTAATGCTGATGTGTCAAAACATTGCAGGTAAATGATGTGTGTTAAAGAACTTTGGGGCATATTATGAAGGGGGGTTTACTCTGCTTTTTTGGCTTTAAAAGCTAAGGAAGCGGAGATAAAATTATCTCTCTACAATGTAGCTGATGTTAACACCAGTTAGCGACATCTAATAGCAGATAACGACAATCTTGTGACCCCCTTTGTTTGTCTGTGAAATTTATCACTATTGACATGCAAAGTTAGCGTTGCAAGATGTTAGTGACTGGAAACAGTTCCTAACATTGCTATCTCCTTTTACCCACTTTTGAATATATTTGTGCTAAGCTCGAAAATGTCCAAATTCAAATAGGTGCCCCTAAGCAGTTCTTAGCTATGTCATGTAATGGTAGGTAGATAACATGACTAACACCAATAGGGCGGTAATGTATGAATATTGCTGACTTCACAACAATATTTATGTATTTGGGCCAATTTTTATCACTTAGGACAGGGGTTCACAAACTTTGTTGACCTGTGGTTTCCTTGACCTACTCAGCGGTTTACAGTGGCTCCCCACCATTTTCTTTAACGGTGAGTAGGTGGTATGTACGTCCTGTTACCGTAATTGGGACACATTCTTTCACTCATCCAATCATGCGTTTAGTGATCCAGCCATCCGCTCTCTTATCCATCCACCCTTTTATTTCACTGATGTATCCATGCTTTTGTCCATCTACCCCCTTTCACTTACTAATTAATCTTTATAATCACCCTTTCACTTATCCATTCTTTTACCATTTCACTTATCAATTTATCCATCCACGCATTCACTTGCCCATCATCTACCCTTTCATTTATTCATCTATCCATCCTTTCACACATCCATCCACTAAATCACCGATCCATCAGGTGCTCTTTTACTCATGCATCTATCCTTTAACACATCTATCCATCCTTTTAGCCATTTATGCACCCTTCCAGCCATACATCCATCTATTTATATACCACTAAATCACTGATCCATCAGGTGCTCTTTTACTCATGCATCTATCCTTTAACACATCTATCCATCCTTTTAGCCATTTATGCACCCTTCCAGTCATACAACCATCTATTTATCTTTTCTGTCATCTATAGTTCCACTCATTCATTTATTCATCCATCTTTTCTTTGATTATCTAACCATTCTCTTTTCATTCATCCATTCATGCTTTCAGTAATCGATCCAGCCATTTAGACATTCCATACTTATTTACTCACCCAGCTTTGTACGTTATGACCTGAGTCTTTGTCTGCAGAGTTGTAGGGAGAAGAGGCCTGTGAAGAACAAACTACAGCAAGGGGTGGGGTGCGGTGGGGGAGAGTTCACAATGCCTTCGTACATAGGCAGACTGAAAACGTAGAAGTTATCAGTCACACATGATGTACAGTAACAGGATGTGAGGTTACTGTAAAATGGTGTTGTTTCCAGGGCTTTAAGAAGTATTAATAAAAATGGAGGGGTTTCTTGAAAGGGGGTGTTGGATGTAATTCCGTGGGCACTTTAAAACACCTAAGCTTCAAATATGCGTGTAGCATAGTGTAGTGGTCCACTGGTGTTATGTTGTATCTGTCATTGCATGCAGATATATAAAACAGTAAGTATGTTTACACCAACAACAAGCAAGGACTATTGGCTTTGTCAATGGTTGCTAGTTACTTTTAGTACAAAAGCAGTAACCATGGCATTGTTGAATATAATATTGAAAATACTTCTGTTCAAAAATGATGAGAGAATGAAAGAACGTTAATCTGTTTTTTTAAACTTATTTCATAGCCTTCTTTAAAGGAAGTGCTTTCTAACATTCCAGCGTGGGCGTTTTACTTTTTTTTATCTAACAGAATCCCTTCTGTACGTTGAGACAGGAGGAGCGCTATGTGCTTGAACAACCTTGGCTGCCATATTCTCATTCAGTAAGTGGCAATGACGTCCATAGAGAATTTCAATGGGCGGGAGGGGCTGCTCCAGTGCTCCTGGAGGAGTGAGAGCCGAGGCCGTTCCTGCAGCGGGGGTGAGGCCTCTCACGGGGGAGCAGCGCGCAGCTCTCTGAGATGGATACAATTACACATAACAGGATAGGGACGTCCGTGGAATTTACGGATGGTTGGTTAGCCTAGTGTGCGCCGCGCCCTTGGCACCTCATTACAGCGTACTGAGGAGCCGCGGTGCACAGTTTGTGAATCAGAGGCTTAGGAAGTAAACCTTGATAATAGCAAGACTCCTAAGCGATAAAAATCGCCGCAGCTCGACGAAACAAATATCGGAACTAAACCAACATAGTGATAATCATCGCTAGTTGTTTAGGGTAAGCAGATTTTTAAAGCCAAAAACCGGGACATTTCAGAAAAATAGAAGAAGGACTACGATTTTACTTCAAGCGATGAGAGTGCTCGTTAGCAGAGAATTACAGAAGAGGCAGTAAGAACATAAATAAAAATGTAATTTTTAAACCGTGTACGTTGCCTGTCAACTACATTGCATTGTGGAAACAGCAGGTAACTTTTACTGCTTTGTAAAAGATAAAAAAGTTTTCTTCCCGTTGTCAGTCGACCCTCTCTGAAAACGGGGACATGAGCAATATTTCATTAAATTTGCTGGGATAGCTGGTTAAAAAAAGGGAAACCGTCCTGGCAAAACGGGGACGCCTGGTGAATCTAGAGTTGTTGTTAATATGCCCCGAACATCGTACATTTGTCTTTCGCCGGCTATCGACAGAGTTTTCCGCAGTGTAAGTGCGTAATTATTAATTTGAATACATATGTGATAGTACTCCTGTAACAGCCGGCGGCAGTTAACATTACCGTGTGAAAACAAGCGTTGTTTTCACGCACTATTGTGTGCCTTGTAATTAGGAGTGGGGGTCAGGCCCGGACTGGCAATGCCGTGCACCGGGCAATCCCCCGGTCGGCTGCCAGGGGTGGGGGCCGTTTTTTTGTCCGGGGGCCGGTTTTGTTGCTAAAGGCCGATTTTTTGTACACTCAGTACAGTAGTAGTCACTTACCTACTACTGTACTTTGCTGCGTGCCTGCGTTTCACTCTCTCCTAGCTCCGAGTCTGTGTGGAAAAAAGTGCAATTTAATGAATCTCTGCTGGATAAATAATGGATTGCAAGCAACAGTGCCATTTTAGGGGGTGGGTGGGTTGCGTGCACACGCAGCGCGCAGATGACTCCACCGCCGCGTCTGCGCGGCCTGCTCTTAATCTTCAGTTCACCCACTTTAAGGGGGTGGGGGCATGGGGAAGGCCCGGCCGGGCGCGGCTGTTGGAGAAGACACATGCGCATTGGGGCTTGCGCAGGACCGTGACGACGAGAGGCCCTCTCTCGCCACCCATAATGTAATTATTTCTAGCACCCCCCCCCGCCCCCTGCCCTGTCCCAGTATCCCTGCTGCCAAATGTCTGCTAGTGCCGGCCGCCGCCGCCAGGTGAGTGTTGTTTCCATCTTTGCAGTCTCCCGTGCCCTGGCGTGGACTTGTACTAGACTGTGAAGTGGGGCCTCATTACCGTGTGAGTCGAGTCCCGGACCGCACACATTCCCAGGGGAGAGTCATCACGGCTGGAGGCCTGTACCGGTCCATCACAGCACTCCCTCAGGTATCTCAAAATGTACACCTTTTAGAGGCAGAGCGCGCCATTATTCTGAAGCTATAATAGTACATTACAGCTTAGTCACAGCCTGCTGCTCGCAGTTGAGTTCAGGGGTCAAGGCTGCGCTTCAGTACCAGGCAGGGGCCAGGTAGGCGCTGTAGCAGGCAGTGCGGATTCAAATTAAGCACCGGATAGACTTTTTGGGCTGACAGTGTACTACTCTGCGCAGTGCTGCCCTTGAAACATTTAGGAGGCACGCGAAAGTCAGGCCGCCTGGGGGAAGGGGGGAGGGAGGAGGGTTTGGGGCTGCTGCTGAGTATTCCCTGCCCTGGGTTTACGTGACAACGCGGCGTCACTCATGACTGCTAAAGTGTGTTCATATTATGAGAGAGGGGAGCCTGGTAGTTAAGTTTCTCCTGAGCTGGGCGGGGCCACTGTGGAGTTACACATGTTTATTTCGTTTTATTTCGTTTTAGTGGCAGCCACAACTCTCACCGCGCTGCCTGTCTACTTGGTCAGTGTGCCTCATCATGCTGCTGCCCTGCGACCAGACTTAGTCAGAAACGAAAGGTCGCATTTACCCATATAGATTGACAGTGTTATCACGGAGAGGCTGCTGTGTGGCTCACTGAAGTTTTAATCGTTTTCAAACTTTACAGCCTGACAGACACTGTGCCTGTAGCTCTGCTCACTGCTCTCCCAGGCTCAGGGTGGTACAGCGGTGTGTTAGGCTCCATTCAGCTCTTTATTCATTTATTTATTTAACCGCATGCGTGCGGGCGGAATTCCGCTCGTACGCTGAGATTTTTTAAAGCGCATGTTACGTGACGAGCTGGGCTCGTCATCAGCGTAGCAGGAGGCTACCTCATGACGAGCCCAGCTCGTCATCAGCGTGGAAGGGGTTAAAGCACTGACTACAATTTAAATATAATTTCGGGCCCTGACTGAGGGCCTCCAGTTCATGGGCGACCTCTCAGTGCTACTCTGCTGTTGAGGAGATCGCGTGCACTGGCACCAGGCAGGAATGTTTTTAAGTCCTGCTGTGCCACTGCTGCCTTCCCAGTCCCTGGTCCCCAAGCAGAGATTCCCGTGGTCTGGGCAGGCCTGTCATACAAAGCATTCTTAACCTGCCCCTGCTCCACGTGTGTTCCAGGAATGGTCTGGACACTTGTGTCCGTCCAGGTGAGCGCTGTGATGTATTATTTGAAGAGGCACAGCAGACCAGAGCCTGTGACTTCTTGATGACCTGAACTAGCAGCTGGGAAGGTGGATTCTGCAGCCTGTCAACTCTTTAATGCAGCACTGAGCCCCCAAAGTCAAGAAAGAATCAGCGTCTGCTGCTATCAGAGCAATGCCAGCACCAATTCAGGCGATTGGCAATTTAGCAGAACCCATTAATCCCAATAGTTGGTTAGTGGCCTGTACAGAAGGGGCTCTCAATCCGTGCCCACAGAGTGACATCTGCAGTTGGGAGAGTGATGTATAGCTGTGAAATGGTGCATGCAGTACTTTAAATGAAAACATAAAAAAAGTGCTGTTGTTACTTATCCACAATACATATTTCCTCCTCTGTAGTGGTTCTCCCATCAAATCTTACAGCATTGCTGAGAATTACAGATGCTCTCCCTTTTAAATGAAAGTTGTGCAGGCACTCAGTACCACTTGTCATGTCCTGATAGCACGACACCACTCACCATCTGCCCAGTTACAGCAATAGTTTACAGGAGGACGTCTGGATTTAATGATCACTCTGGTAAGGAATTGTAGCACGGAATGGCAATTTTACACTGGGTGGAGACATGTCTATGATCTGCTTCACTGTAGTGCTAGCAAGTATAAAGTGTAGCATTAGAGGAAATTATGCTAGTGTATGAGAGCGTTTTGAAGAGTTAGTGAGAGTTGATGTTTTGAAGGAGTATGTGCGTGGGAGAAAGCCGAAGGATGTGGTATTGCTTTTGGCACATGTTGAGGAGGACTGACCCTCCATTACCAATGCTTTGCAGCAGTTTAAAGATAATCTTAGAGGTTCTCGTTGCTCAAATGGGTGTAATTTTTGAAATGTATATATTTCCCTCGTCGCTGTTGCTTGATTTGTGTTCGCGAGAAAGTGTCACTCATAGTCGTTGAATGTCACTCATAATTACAGTGAAATTCTGAAAATGTCACACATATGTAATCTGAAACCTTGGCAGCTATGCATGAATGGTACTGAGTACGAATGTATGTGTAAAAATATGTGTGTGACTGCTACAGCCTGTGAGTGGAAGTGTGAGCAAATGGGAGTGTGTGGGCCAGTGTGAATGAGGGTGTAGGCCAATGTAGGAAAATGCCAGCATGCCCGAAAGCCTCCGTGTGTGTGCATTGTGTGAGAGAGGAATTGTCTGCAGGTGCGCAAATGTGTGAACGTTGGTGTTCATGAATGGTACTGAGTGCGAATGTGTGTGTAAAAATATGTTTGTGACTGCCACAGCCTGCTGTGAGTGGAAGTGTGAGCAAATGGGAGTGTGTGGGTGAATGGAAGTGCGATTGAAGTGAAGTGTGCTCACACTGAAGGGTAGTCGTGTGTAACACAGCTATTGAGTGGGAATGTGAGTGCGTCGTGTGAACCAATGCAGGTGTGAGAAAGTGATCTGTAAGAACGCAGGCATCAGGCCTGCGCTTAGGCATCAGGGAAGCAGTAGGAAGCAGGGGAAGTGAGAACGAGGTCCTTGCACAGGAACTGACATAAGGGGGCTCATGCTGCGGTACCAGCTATCATTAATTGACATACTTGCTACCATCATCAGGCTTTATGAGATGACCCTGATGGAAGCAGATAGTTTTCTCCTCTCCTAAATGGTCACACCACTACAGCAAATGCTGATTTACACAATAATTCTTTATCAGTTCACTAAGAAAATAATACCCTTGACACCTTGTGAACGCCCTGTTTGCCCAGGTGCATACCCCTGGAAGGCAGAAGGAAGTGTAGCTGAAAGGGGCCCCCTGTCGAGGTATGGGGTATGAAGGGCTGCAAGATTCAAAGGGTCCCCGATACTCGGGTATGAGCACCACAACTCATGGGTGGGGGTGGTTAACGTATGGATTGAACTCTTGCCCTTTTGCAGCAGCAGAATGCCTTTCTTGCCTACGCTGGTGTCCCTTTGAGGTGCCTGTTTTCCGGCGCTCAGCACGTGCCCCTTTCGGTGCAGTCTCTCAGCACATATTCCTGAGGGAGCTGCAGGCAGAGGGTCATTCCCCAGGTACACTCAGGTATGGACACCATGGAGAGCTACAGCGGATAAAGGGATTGGCACAGGTATGGACAGCAGCAGCACTGCAGCAGAATGGGACACACAACCATATACTGGCCGTCTATGACATACCGTGTTGCCCCCCATTCTCACATACACCACCTGGTTGGTGCTTTCTCTGACTGCCCTCAAAATAGACCTCCCCAGTAGATGTACTACCCTCAGTGTAGGCTTGCCCTGCCAAGGCTGCAGCTGACCCTGCACGGGCGGATACGCACTCACGGCACCTTCCTCCTGTGGCTGCCTAGCCAGTCTGAGGCACACTTGGCATGCACAGCGCGGACGCTCGAAGTGTGACCGGGCTGTGAGGAGGAGTCCTGCGGGTGGTGCCACACGCTGCGAGGAGGGTTATGCGGTTGTACATGCTGAAGCAGATCATTGATTGATTCAACAAGATAATCTGTGGCCTGCCCCGAAACAGTGGCTTCTATTTCCGCACTGTTGTTTATCTCATGAGTACTGCTATCTCGCTCAGGCCGGCAGTCAAATATGTAATCAAACAAATATGCGAAATCTATAGCAATTTTACACTGACTCACTCCATTTTGCCTGCCACTACAAAATTATATAAAGAGACCATCATGCTGCAGTAAGGAGAGCCTGAGGTCAGAGCACATTCATCACTTAAGAGGCATTGATTAGTACAGGTACCATACAGTAGCAGAAAACACGCAGCCTCGTAGAAATAACACCGGCCTTCTGCGTTGTAGTTTCTACCTAACTTTTCAAAACGTTCCCATTACAGTTTGCATTGCATTGCCTGCTCAGCAATCTCGTTGTTATCTCTGAATAATTGTAAAACTGATTTGTTTAGAATGGGACCACATTTACCGTACCACACTAACTGCCCACCACTGTGACCCCCCCCCCCCAACACACGAGATCACTGAATTGTACTGATAAAACAGAAGATAATTGTATGTTATGGTTACAAGGCTGGTGTCATGTGTCTAAAACCCAGCTACGCCATTAAAGCCAGGAAATGCTGGGGATGAGGGAAAGGAAAAGGGGGAATAATGGAAATTTGGGGGGAGGAAGTACGGGGAGATAACAAGAAAGACGTTGTGTTCACTCAAAAGATTAATAAAGGATCCATTTTGCCCTTTATGAGAACGTCCATGTACACCATTGTACAGTAACCCAGGTCTGTGAGGTGCAGCACTCGTAGATATTTCATGCAAGAGAGTTCTCAAATGCATTTGTGAGAACATTCACGCAGGGGCCCCACTGCTTCTCAAACTGTTGCGGCTAATGTAGCTGAGATCTTCTCCATGATCAGGGTGGGGTACAGCTTGTGAAGCCAGTCAATATCTTCCGGCATGTAGCCCATACCCCAAGGACCGTTCACTGTTTGCATGTGAATTACAGATGCCCATGTTGTAGGCGTTGAAACAGCTCGGCGGAAAAAGAGAAGCCCCAGAAAAAGTCTCAGCGCCATTAGCACATGTAAAATGTTTTTTACATATTGTTCATACTGACTGCTGAGACATGATTAGATAAGTCCCTGTCACCCTCAGATTCCTCCAAATTAAAATCCGGTTTAATCTGCTTTATTACATCAAAACAAGCCATTTTGTTTGCTCTTATTGCTCAGTGCACTTTACTACCACTAACCAGTGCTAAAGTGCTTGCACTCTTTCCTTTCAAACATGGTAAAATTGGCTTACACCGAATTGGCAATTTTAATTTACTTGTAAGTCCCCAGAATGTGGTTCTATATGTACCCAGGGACTGTACATTAAATGCTGCTAGTGGACCTGCAACAATTATTGTGCCACCCACTTAAGTAGGCTATTTAAAGATGTGTCCTGTCAAGGCCAGGGCCTTTGTGTTAATTTTTCCTGATTTCTGGCCTGGGTGCCATTTGAGACATTGCCATGCCTCTGTCAGCCTGGGTGCTTATGTGGGCCATTTCTATGCTTTCTGGCCTGGGTGCTTAATTATGTGTGCTATTTCCATAGATTCTCGCCTCAGTGACCTGGAGCTAGAGGCTCATGTGTGACATTTCCATGCTTACGGCCTGGGTGCTTATGTGTGACCTTTGCATGCTTACTGGCCTGGTGGTGTGACCAGGCCTGGGTCAGTGCCTAGGTGCTTATGTGTGACATTTCCACAGTTTCTGGCCTCAGTCAGTTGCCTGTGTGCTCATGTGTGACATCACGTCAGTGCTTAATGTGTGACAACATGAGTGACAATTTACTATGCTTTAAAAGTTTATACAATCTAATATGTAATGAAAAATATGTTGAAAAATGTTTTGTTTTGGCCTTTCTATCTCTCAAATGTTTTTGGGGGGGACAAGTTCAACCCCCCAAACTCCCCCCTAGTAGTGATTGCTCACTGCGCTTGCTCGCTACACACCATGTGGGGGGCTGGTCTCACTTTTACTTTGTTCTCTCTGATTCACTACTTGTATCTATTTTTGGTGGTCTCTGAAAGAATGTCTGTGGACAAATGACTGGGTGGGTAACCTGGTGCTCTTTAAGGTCATCATCTACTATTTACTGTGCTTTGAAAGTTGATAAAATTGAATATGTAATGTAATGGGTGATTTCTACTCCCCTATCTCTGCACTCCCCTGTGGAGTCCCACAGGGCTCCTCGCTAAGTCCCACGTTATTTAACATCTACGTAGCGGACTTAGCGAGGGTAATCAAGGCCCATGGGGTACGGCTTACATCTTACGCAGATGATACCCAGCTGGTTCTGGCAATCCATAGAGACGGCCCAGTGGTGGCAGCCAACTTCCAAAAAGCCATGCTCGCGGTCAGTACTTGGATGGCCTCTAATTGTCTGAGTCTTAACTCGGACAAGACCGAGATCATGACCTTCGGCAGGCTTTCCCCGGAATGGTCTACTATCTGGTGGCCTGCACAGCTGGGCCCTCCTCCTGTCCCGGTAGAAAAGGCCAGAAACCTGGGAGTTATTTTTGACAGTAAACTATCATTTGGCTTTCACGTCAATAAGGTTGTGTCATCAGCATTCTTCATCTTAAAAAAAATCAAAAAGTTACTGCCTTACCTCCCTATTTCAGCTGGGAAGACTTTGGTTTCCACTTTAGTATTCTCAAAAATAGACTACGGGAATGCCCTCTTCTTAAACACTCAGAAACGTGTTTTAACGAAGCTACAGTCTATTCAGAATGCGGCTGCAAGGATTCTTCTTGATATCCCCCGCCGCCAGCCCACTACTCCCGCCATTCGTCATCTTCACTGGCTGAGAGTAGAGAGCCGAATTAAATTTAAGGCCCTCTGTATTGCCTACAAGGCAGTGCATGGCGTCGGACCCAGGTTTCTCACAGAAGCCTTTCAGCTGTATACCCCCAAGAGGCAACTTAGATCTGCTAATACCTGTCTCCTTTCAGTACCGCGCACGAGAACTGCCACCTGGGGAGATAGGCGCTTTCTGGTGGCTACTCCGAAACTTTGGAATCTTTTGCCACTGGCGATTAAAACTGCCCCTAACCTGATGAGTTTCCGCAGGCTGTGGTATATAAATAAATAATACCGGATCTATTTTTGAATGAATGAATGAATAACAGATAGCTCAATAAAATAAGAGTCAAGATTCGAGGTAGTAGGAGTTTCTGCAGGTTTATTACAGCATAAGGACAGGATCAGGACAACCTGCATAGGAACAGAGGTGACAGGGCCCAGCAGGACAACTGGGGCCCAGCAGCTGCCGGGGCTTGATCTGGGATGAGCGCGCTAACTTTTAATAATAATACATCAACTTATATACATAGCGCAAACACATAGCATTACATTGCAGTAGGCGTAGCAGTGGGTGGAGCAGAAGGCGTGACGCGTAGCAGTCGCGAAAGATAATAGTAAAAGTAGGTGTAACTGGGCGTATGCATAGACATGTGGTGCATACGTAACAGAATATGTCATGAATGGGCGGAAACATAGGAGGGGGCTACCTAAGGAGCCGGGACCTCTAACCTAATGGTGCGCGTAAACTGGCAATGACGTGTTACTAGGAGAAGCTGGGGGCTACGAACTCTGTGCTAGGAGCAGAGACTAGAGTCTGGAGGGTCGGAGCGACATGTACCTAAACCCTATCTGGTATCTGATGTTTAGGGAACATGTTGATATAAACTAGAAGTCATGAGGGGAAAAGCTAACTTGATTCTAAGACTGGACCATGCATTATTCTGCATGTAGTACGTGATGAAGAATACTAAATGACCATTAAATACAGTATTTCTCTAACGTGGAGCCGCATAGGCTAGACAATGACGGAAACTATTGATGCAGTTCAGTAGCTTAGGAATGCAAAGAAGGAGGACTGAACTGATAACTGGAACTATAACATACTCTTGGCAGACTCAGAGGCAGAGCCAGGCTGCACCGGGCACTGCGAGGCAGGAAGTAAGTGAAGGGTCGAGGATACAGGTGGGGGCTGTATCGCTCCTCAGCGAGGCTTTCAGGAGACAGGAGCTGAATCTGATGTCCGGGCCCTTTTGAGGCCTGGAAACGGGGACTTTATGATGAAATAACGTGCACACTGGGAAACGTGGCAACATTACTTTACATAGGCCTGATATTCGTAGTATTCACGAGGACTGGAAAACTGGCATACTAGAGGTGGACACAACTGTAATTGCGTCTTTAATCGGACATGGGGAATAACATATGCATATTGGTCATGCACACATAACATATGATGGATGAGGCGTAGGGACACAGAACATGGCAAAATTTACTTTTCCACATTCCCTCCTTGTCACTACGTTTCCATCAGGAAACATCAATATTCATGATACCGTCTATCATTTCATACAGTACCATTTGTTCGTCTCGAATTATCTTGGAACGGGATTTAGAACGGGGCTTGGGACTAGGAATACAAGAGGTAGCACACATGCTGCAAATCGCAGGGCCACATTGTATACAGAGGCAGCAGCTAAATATGATCGCTACTGCAATACCTAAAAAGGACAGGACTTTCCATCCCCAGGCGGAAATTATATTCCAGAACCAAGCAGACCATGTCCAGGTGCCTGGATCTTGGTGTAACAGATGGGCAATTTTATGGAGTCTGGTTATAGCTGAATAAACAGACGGCGCGTTATTTGGAATGAAAATGCAGCAACTAGATCCGATGACTCTACAGGCCCCGCCCCTATCGGCCAGTATGACGTCAAGGACGAGACGATTTTGCAAAACGACAAATCTCATAGCAGATTGTTCTTCGGTTAAGTTACCTAGAGCAGAGGCAGTCTCATTTACTACAGCTTCAAGGGTTCTTGTTAACCTACGGATCAGTTTACTATTCTGGACAGGTCCTACGAAAAAGAAGAAACCTTTATTGAAATCTGTATACTGTTCTAGAGTAGTTTCAGTATAATCGACAATTGGGGACTCCCTTCTATGTCTAATGTGTACTAGATGTGTGTTTCTGTGATAATCAGATGGGGCTAGGAAAACAGGTGGCAGTAGGAAAGCAATGTAACAGGTTCCCTCCCAATCGAGGGGCAGACGGACATATGCGGTTTGACCACAAATAAAATAAGAATGACGTGAAGCTTTGAAAACAGATTTCCCACTGTCACTATACTGGATAACAGTAGTACATTCACTATGACCTACATGTATGGAACCATAACTACGGACACATAATTCGCCTTTGACAGGTAGTACTGAAATAGCAGGTAAGTCTGGAGTAGTATCAGACTGAACATTCAGGACCATGAAATTCGACGAATAATTACCTAAATTATATACTTCATTTTCTAGATCTAAACCTGTTCTGTGGGGGAAACCTTGCTTGTCTGGGAAACATGTACTGTTAAGAAAAGACATATCTGTTGCGGATGACGTTAACGTGGACCATGCTCCACACGAACCATTATGTGTGAATGGATAAGGAAAAAGTGGCAGAACTCCCTTCGGTGTCTGGAAAGGGGGGAGTCGACCACACACCCAACAATTAGTGGCATTGCTGGTCTGGTGTGAATAATGTAACATACGGATAAATGTGTTGTTACGCATAGCGAGGCGGTAAGAATATTCGTGAGGAGGCAGATCACTAAACGTGTGCTCTACTGTAGCATTAGCAGACATATTAACATGAGGAACTGGAAAATACAGATAGAACGCATAGCTGGTGCAGGAAATCAAAATGCTGATGAATAATATGAAACTCAGAAAAACGATACATTGAATTGAGTTATTACTGACTCTCTCACTATGGGGGTCTATTTTATACATGTCAGAAACAGTCTAACCGTTTCACCTAGGGGAGGACTTATACAATCAAACTGACTGACTTATTTTACTAGACCTGAGCTTTAACTTATACTCCTGCTGCGGAGTTTTCTCTAACCAGGGAGGGGTTGTAGTAATGTCTTTTGCGGGACAGTCCTTTAAAACAATGTCTTGACAGTTTTTAAAATCCTGGGAATCCTGGGAAATGGTTTTAGAAACGGGTTTCAATCCATTGAAAAGTTTTACATGAGAAAGATGGACCCACCCCTTCCTGCCTTCCAACTTGACGGCAGTACGGGTGGTCAAGAGGACCTGACGTGGCTCCTTCCAACGTGGTTCCAGCGGACTTGATCTGTCAAAATTTCTGATCATCACCAAGGAGCCTGGAACGATCTCGTGCGGTGCCACCTCGGTATTGTCTGGAAAGGCGGCAGCAACCTGTGAACGACATGAGTTGAGGGCAGACATCAAGGAAGCTAGGTAATCTGTCAGCATATTACATGAAACATCGGTAATACTTCGGGGTCTAGGAGTACCCCACATGTTAGGGGGGCGGCCGAAAACGACCTCATACGGGGACAGACCTGATCTGGAATGTGCAACCATGCGCATATAAAACAAAGCGACTGGCAGAGCTACTAGCCAGTCCACACCTTTTTCTTTACAGACTTTTGCAATGCGGATTTTCAGAGTCTGATTATGTCTCTCGACTAGACCGGCTGCTTCAGGATGGCGTACACAATGGAACTTCCACTGGTACCCTAACAACAGGGAAACATGCTTCATTAACTCTGAGGAGAATGGCTGACCGTTATCAGAATATACGACTCTAGGGAGTCCATACCTAGGGAAAAATTCACGAACCAACTGCTTGGCAGTGGTCGCGGCTGTGTAATCTGGGACTGGATATGCTTCTGTCCATCTGGACAAAGCGCATACTACTACAAGGACATACTTGAAACCTCGACATCGCTCCATTTGAATATAATCCATCTGGAGGACCTCAAAAGGGTGGTCAGGGGGCTGGAAACCACCTTGTTCCACCGGGACACTTTTACCTGGATTAAACTGACAACATATCATACAGGTACGGACTTTCTGCTTGGCTGCAGCTCGTAAATGCTTATTGAACCAAATGTTCTGGATACTGTCTAACATAGCTTTTTCTCCTAAATGTGCTGGACTATGTGCGGTACTGATAATGACTTGAACCATAGAATCGGGGAGAAACCATGTGGCTCTACCCTTCGTTAACCATCCTTGATCTGTCTGGACCCCTCCTTGTTCAGACCATTTCTTGATTTCATCGGGAGTAGCATGTAACTGGATATCTATGACATCTTGTGTAGGGTCCTTAACTGTCATGCATGTAGTCGGATCTGGAGTATGTGTCAGGTTAACTGGAGTGTCTGGAGTCTGTGCTGTAAGCTTGGCTGTGCGGTCTGCTAGATCATTACCTTGGGAAATAATGTCAGTAACTTTTGTATGTGCTTTGCACTTCATGATGGCAATGGATATCGGTAAGTGTATGGCATCTAACAGAGCTTGAATAAGGAGACCATGCTGAATCTTGGTTCCATGAGAAGTCATAAAACCTCTCTCCTGCCAGAGCACTCCGAAGTCGTGTACAACTCCGAATGCGTAACGTGAATCTGTGTAAACATTAACTTTCAGGTTCTTGGCATGTATACAGGCTTGTGTCAGAGCGACTAGCTCTGCTGCTTGAGCGGACAGAGTATCAATACGGTTTGTCTCGATAACTTCAGTGTCAGTAGTCACTGCATACGCGGCGACTAGTTCTCCTGTACTAGTTCTCATACATGAACCATCCACATAAAGTGTCAGGTCAGGATCTGGTAACGGAATGTCTGTCAGGTCTTGTCTTGGCTTTGTCGTAATATTAACTACTTCCACACAGTCATGTGGGTCAGGATTTGAACTAACTGATGGTAACAGTGTAGCAGGATTCAGGACGTTGCAGCGTCTGATTTCTATGTGTGGCTGGAACAGTGTCAATTCATAACCTGTTAAACGTGCAATTGTCAAGTGCTGTGTTTGTGTTCGGTTTAAAAGAACTTCCACGGAATGTGGAACTTGTACTGTCAGGGAATGCCCTAAAACTATGGAATCACTTTGTCTGATAGCTAGTGCTGTGGCTGCAACTGACTTGAGGCACGCAGGCAACGCCTGGGCGACTGGATCTAATGTGCTCGAAAAATAAGCACAGGGCTTGTATTGTCCTGCTTGATCTTGTGTGAGAACAGATAATGCTGTACCTTCACGTTCAGTAACGAAAAGTGTAAAAGGCTTACTGTAGTTCGGTGTAGCTAGAACTGGAGCTTGACATAGGGCTTTCTTTAACTCGTTGAAACTAAGTGTATGGTCAGATGTCCAAGGGAGGACAGTCGATACGGCTGCCTCCTGTGTCGTTAACTGTATCAGTGGCTTGGCTAGAAATGCATACTGAGGAATCCATTGTCTACAATAAGAAGTAAGGCCGATAAAGACACGTACCTCCTTCTGGGTTCTGGGCTGGGGAAGACTCGCTATTAACTGGATACGGTCGGGTGTCAACTGCCTACCCCTCTTGGACAGTAAGTGTCCTAAGTATACCACTTGCTGGACAAAGAATTGAAGCTTCGAAGGTGACACCTTGTGCCCCATCTCGGCAAGGAAATACAAAACTGTCAGTGACGCTCGCTCGCAGTCACGTTCAGAACGGGCTGTGATCAGTAGGTCATCGACATACTGGAGCAGGGCAGTGTCAGTTGGCATGTGAATGTTGTCTAGTTGTCTCTTGAGGGCTTGGCTGTAAATACTAGGGCTTTCTGTGAAACCTTGAGGAGCGCGTGTGAACATATAGCTCCTTCCATTTAAACAAAATCCGAAAAGAAACTGGCTGTCTGGATGAATTGGAACACTAAAAAATGCATTCTTAAGGTCTATGACAGTGAAAAACATGGCTTCGTAATCAATAGCAGTTAACAGGGAAGAAATATCTGGGACAACTGGGTACTGAGGAATAATACATTTGTTAAGCTCTCGTAAATCAATCACTAATCGATATACTGGGGGTGCATTTGGATCAGTACGTTTCATGACTGGAATGATCGGAGAATTACATACATTGGAGTCAGTTTCTACAACTACTCCTTGAGCCATGAGCTCGTCTATAATTTTGGATAAGGCTGCTACAGCCTCAGGTGGCAATCTGTACTGTCTGATTCGTGGTAACACTACACCTGGTTTGAGAGTCACACGATGGGGTGTGATTTGCATGTAACCTACATCAGTTGGACCTTGCGCCCATAAATGCTGCGGAACATTAGACAATCTGGAATCAAAATCTCGTAATACATAGTGACCCTTAAAGTCACGTAGGAACAGACGTATTCCCTCTGGGGAACAGCAAATAACTGCACCTAACTCTTTCAGTGTCTTAATGCCTAATAGGTTTTCTGGACATGACTTAGTAAGTAACAGATCAGTAGTGTGGGACAATGGACCTACTTCTAGAGTAACTGGCTTAGATATCTCATTAACTATTGGCTTTCCTGAAAATCCAAGGGAAACATTTCTTGAGCCTGAGAGCGGAGCCCCTGGAACTTCGGCATGACTAATTGTGGTCCTACTTGCCCCTGTATCGATCAAAAACTTTCTGTCTTTCCCTAATACTTGACTGTGAACATAGGGACCTTCTTGATCTACAGGTATCTCGATGAGAGGCAAGCCTACCTCCCTCTCTAGGCTGTTTCATGAATATGGCTGATACTCTGGATACTCGGACTGTGCATACTGGTACATCTGTGATGTGACATGCTGTGTTGCAGCAATAGGCTGCGGTACTGTAACTGTCTGTGGTGCATTCTGTGGCTGAGGAATCTGTGAAACTTGTTCTTGTCTCGGCGGACGTGGTCTTTCTTTAGTCTTACCAGTAGCTATATTATGTTTCAGAACTGCACACTCGTTTATAAAATGACCTGGCTGTTTACAATAATTGCAGTTCCCTTTAACGGGAGCTGCAGGATGACTGGCTTGATTAGGACCCCTCTTCTGACTGTCTTGAGGAACAGATTGTGCAACTAGCACTTTCATTTTCGTGTCTTTCATACGTTTTCTCTCGTGTTCTTGCTCTTCCCTGATTCTATTCTGGTGATACTGGAGCATCTGGAGCATCTGGGACGGAGTATTTGCTTGCCAGGTGCTTTCGACTTTCAAAACTCGATTTTTAATTTGTGGACTTGAATTCTCGACTAATTTGGTAACGAAAAGGTGAGGGTATGACTCACTACTTGTCTTGAGACCACTATTGATACTGAAACATTTCTCAAATCTAGAATAAAAATCACTAATATCTTCATCTTGTTTCTGTTTACAGGCTGAGATTGCATCCCAGTCTTCCTTCCTAGTTGTCAATAATCTGGGTAAAACTTGAATCAGTAATTCTGGTAATTCTTTACATTTATCTCCAAGACCGGTACCTGGTACTCGTGCCTTGTCTTCAGCTTCTAGAACTGCCCAATCGATCTTTTTCTCTCCCACCTCCCATTCTTTTTCCTTTAACTTTTCATACACCCCTGCGGGTAACAGGACCTTTAACATTTTAATGATATCTGGGTAAGTGTATTCTCCCATACGGAGCATGTCTTTTAATTCTCTATGGAACCCTGCTGGATCTTTGTCATGACAGGGAATTAATTTCTTCATTTCAAGAAGTTCCATCTTTGAAATCGGAGTGTATACAAACACTCGTTGCATTTCGCCACCCGTCCCTCTGACTGGGTGGACTTCTCGTAACGGATTCTGTCTGTCTATGTAAAATGATTTACTTTCTGGGGGTGAGACATGAACAAAATGCGGGTTCAGGAACGTTCTATATTTGTGGCGCTGTTCTAGAATGACACTAATTAAATCGGTACCTAGACCTTTCCATTTATACTGGAGTAACTCGTTCAGGATATCGTGTAACGGGCCTGGATCAGAATGTTGACCCTCATACAGAGTAATGAGGTACTGGATCATATACATACCCACCAGTCGTTGCTCGGCTGGGGGCAATTTCAGAAACATTTGTGCCACTATTTCGTCTGGAAAAGTGGTAGAATCAGTAATCCATCGGACTGCTGATCGGGCTAGTTCTTGTTCATGCATAGTACTTAATTCACTGTAACCGACTCGTGATTTCAGAATGTGGTCGGTAGCTTGGAATACTTGTTCTAGGGAACCTTGTTCTGGCGCTGAGTGATGAAAAATAGACTTGGGTTCTAGGTGTAAATGGCGATCTGGAAATCTGGATTTTCCTACATACGCTATTCTGGCGGGATTCTCGTTCTCTTCCTCTTCAGGGTCAGAGATACTTTCTTTCTCGCTTACTTGTGCTGCTTTACGCTGTTCGTGTATCTTTATTATTTCTTTACGGATTTTCTTGTACATACTCTCCATAGCACCGACGGTCTTGTGCTTACCCTCGGCTATATTATCACTCCACCTTGTCAGGATTCTCATTTCGGCGGAATCTTTAGACGGATAATCTTGTTCTCTTATTAGACAATTGATCAGGAACTTTAATATCATGAGCTGGATCTCGGCTTTCCTTTGAGACATAGTCTCGCTAATACTTTCTGGATCATCCCCTGTACGGATGAAACGATATATTCTGTCTAGATCTTCTTTCATATTCGGTAAGGTGACTAGATACTCGGTCACTCTCCTTACACGTAAGGAATATAAAACCATATTATACTCGCCTGGGACTGGATCATAGACACATTCGTTAAGGGCTTGTCTGATTTCTGTGACAGACTTATTACTTTTAGGAGTACGCTGTGATGCTTGAGCATGTAATTCGAGTGCTGATAAATGCTTGTGTGGCGGCGGGGTTTGAGGAGTAGCTCCTCCTGCGGCCCCTAGACTGGAGTCGTCTACTGAGGCTCTACGTCCTGGCAGAGTGGGAAATGGAACTGTAGGCTGGACCGGGGGTACCGTAACAGGTACTCCGGTGTCTGGAGGAGCGGGAAGTGCCTGATTTGCAGGGACTGGCGGAGCGCGAACAGGATTCGCATATTCTGGGACTGTGTCGTCCAAATAGGACGAAATAAAAATATCAGCTGCGGTCTGTTTGTGACGTAGCTTAGTCGGAACTAATGGTGGCGGGAAATTACTGGATGCCTCTGGGGTCGCTTTTGGCAAACCTTCGGCAAGAAGAGGATACATACCCCTAATAAGGGCATGCCTCTGTCTGTCTGACTGTTCGGCTTTGACTTGTTCACCTATCTCGATTAATTCTCTTTCTTGGGCTCGTTCCTGGGATTCTCTACTTAACTCCGACTTTCTGACTTCCTTTTCGGTTCTTCTATGCGCTTCTTTACGCCATAACTCGATGGCATCTTTCTGTGACTGTCTGGCTTTCTTTTTCCATAATGCTTCTTCTACTCGCATGATACATTCGGCATCCCATGTACCCGATACGGGCCATCTATACTTTTCTTCTAACTGTTTGGTATACTCTACCCATAAATCTAGATACAATATGGCGCTTATGCCATGTTTCTGATACATAAAATGACCTGGACTGTCCCTCGGCGGAACAGGAACTGCTTCTTCTAATAAACCCTTTCTAGTTTTTAACTGTCGTAACTTGGAAAAGAGCGGCATTGTAAACTTGAATCGGAACACAATACAATACACAAAGAACAATAACAATTGGGAAAACAATTCAGGCATACCACGATATTGGAAATACATTGAACAACATCATAACATAACAGTTCGGACAGAATACTACCTGAAAATACTGAGAACAGAAACAGAACAGATTTTCTCGAGAACGGAACAGACTAGAGTTACTGGATGCACTGCTGTAACAGTACGGAACATACCGGTCCCATAAAGGGACGCATCAAGACCCGTATCCACCTAGGTGAACACTTCGTTTGTGAGTCTGGGCACCACCAACCCACGGACCAGGAGTCAATTTAGATTGGTCCTGTCTAGATACTACCCCAGCAATGGTACTCACCGGGCAGCACGGAACGGAAAGCCTCGGACGGGACTGGACTGCTACGACGACGAACTTCGGACTTCGGACTTCAGTTACGGGTGGGCCTCCGGATACCTCGGACCTTGGACTCTCGGCTTGGGCTCTGGTCGGGACTCGCCGCGTTCCTCCACCGTCTCGTTTGGATGCTGGACCGCCTCCTCCGTCTCCTCCGTGGGCCTGAGGGATACTTGAGCAGAAATATCTGCCACTGCGCAGAAGAGTTCCGTCACGACTGCAGAGGGTCAGGGGGTCGGCGTGGCTTCACCGACGCGTGGGGAAAGGGCAAGTCCCTATTCGGGCGCCATTATGTGGTATATAAATAAATAATACCGGATCTATTTTTGAATGAATGAATGAATAACAGATAGCTCAATAAAATAAGAGTCAAGATTCGAGGTAGTAGGAGTTTCTGCAGGTTTATTACAGCATAAGGACAGGATCAGGACAACCTGCATAGGAACAGAGGTGACAGGGCCCAGCAGGACAACTGGGGCCCAGCAGCTGCCGGGGCTTGATCTGGGATGAGCGCGCTAACTTTTAATAATAATACATCAACTTATATACATAGCGCAAACACATAGCATTACATTGCAGTAGGCGTAGCAGTGGGTGGAGCAGAAGGCGTGACGCGTAGCAGTCGCAAAATATAATAGTAAAAGTAGGTGTAACTGGGCGTATGCATAGACATGTGGTGCATACGTAACAGAATATGTCATGAATGGGCGGAAACATAGGAGGGGGCTACCTAAGGAGCCGGGACCTCTAACCTAATGGTGCGCGTAAACTGGCAATGACGTGTTACTAGGAGAAGCTGGGGGCTACGAACTCTGTGCTAGGAGCAGAGACTAGAGTCTGGAGGGTCGGAGCGACATGTACCTAAACCCTATCTGGTATCTGATGTTTAGGGAACATGTTGATATAAACTAGAAGTCATGAGGGGAAAAGCTAACTTGATTCTAAGACTGGACCATGCATTATTCTGCATGTAGTACGTGATGAAGAATACTAAATGACCATTAAATACAGTATTTCTCTAACGTGGAGCCGCATAGGCTAGACAATGACGGAAACTATTGATGCAGTTCAGTAGCTTAGGAATGCAAAGAAGGAGGACTGAACTGATAACTGGAACTATAACATACTCTTGGCAGACTCAGAGGCAGAGCCAGGCTGCACCGGGCACTGCGAGGCAGGAAGTAAGTGAAGGGTCGAGGATACAGGTGGGGGCTGTATCGCTCCTCAGCGAGGCTTTCAGGAGACAGGAGCTGAATCTGATGTCCGGGCCCTTTTGAGGCCTGGAAACGGGGACTTTATGATGAAATAACGTGCACACTGGGAAACGTGGCAACATTACTTTACATAGGCCTGATATTCGTAGTATTCACGAGGACTGGAAAACTGGCATACTAGAGGTGGACACAACTGTAATTGCGTCTTTAATCGGACATGGGGAATAACATATGCATATTGGTCATGCACACATAACATATGATGGATGAGGCGTAGGGACACAGAACATGGCAAAATTTACTTTTCCACAAGGCTCTTAAAAACGTGGTTGTTTAACCAGTAAATTGATGTTCTGACAACCAGTAAAGCGATGACTGATCTCTATTAGCTCCTCATGCGCCGAGACACCCCAGGGTATTCGTATGCGCAATAAAAATCTCGAAAATAAAAATAAATAAAATAAATAAAAATGTGCTGTAAAATTCACCATTTTGGTCTGTCATTTTCCAAAATTTTCTTGGGGGGAGAACCCCCCCAAACCCTCCTAGTAGCGGTCGAGCTCGCTCGCTACGCTCGCTCGCTATGTGCCCGACAGGGGCTGGTCTGCTGAAATTTGCCAGGGCTGCTTTCAGTTCCCAGTCCGGCCCTGGTGGGGGTTGATTTAGTTTTATTTTCCACACCCCCATGTTAAAGCTGCCAAATGCTTGATCAGAGCAGGCCGTGGCAGTCGTACGATAAACAAGTTTATTTCAACTGTTTTTCTCACAACACCTGTGTTCATGATAGTGTTTTCGCCTCCAACCACATTTTGTTTGTGGTTTGACGTACGCCTACTATGCATGTCATTAACTTTCTGTGAGGCGGACATGCAAAGTGCTCTTACGACAGGCGCTGTTATGACGTTTTCACAAAGGTGTTGAGGAATATTTACAAGGGTACGGAAGATATTATCGCCGCCCTTAACGGCAGGAAGTTGCCGATATAGGGGCGAAAACGTCCTTCATAATATGCTCTATGAATTGCAATCGAACGTAATGTTAGATATAAAGACATCTAACATACGTTTCGATTGGAATTTATAGAACATATTATGAAGGCGATTATCGTCGCTTTTTTAGCAGTATTCTGCCGATAAAAGCGACGATAATTTATCACGTTTTCTTCATAATATGCCCCAAGTATCGCCGCATTCTTGAATAATTGTGCTGAAAAAGCGGCGATACTTCAGCTTATGAATAGATCTCTTTTTGGTACAATGAGGTAGTTCTGAAAAGAACTTTTTTTTTGGTTTTGTAGTTTTCCTACTTTTTTTATATTTTTTGGCAAGTTGTATATTGTTTTTGATTTGTTAAACTGGAGCCAAATTTTTGAACTGTAAAACTGTGAAACAAGAACATAAGAAGTTGTTAAAAAATGATCTTCATTCGAAGCATTCATTTTTTTTTTTTTTTTTTAATATATTTTTATTGCAGGAATTAGTAAATCGGTACAAAATCGACCAGCATAATAACACAAGCAATATCAGCGAAATACAACCCTCTGTCCCCGCACCGTAAGTTCCGTACACAGCCGTCCGGCCCACAACCCTGGGGTCGGGCGGCGAAATTCAATGGGGGCTCAGAAGGATGTCAGAGCTGGTCCGGATGATCCACTGTCCGTCATCTGCTTTTCCAAACAAGCCAAATCTACTATGGGACCCACTGGGAAAGCAACAGGAATAATAGTGCAAACGTTTTAATGGGACTCGGGGCGAGTCGCTTCTTCACCTTCAGAGTCGCTGGGGGCGCAATAATCCCTGAGGGCCTGCACTAACATTTCCCACTCCAACGCTGCCTCCTGCGTCTTCTCATTACGCTGCCTCCCAGCCAGTTGGTATCTCAGGGTGCTCTCCCCCGCCGCCCACTTCAAGAGCTCGCTGTGCCATCGACTTCCTGTCGGACCCACTCGTGCCTTCCAGTTCCTGGTCACCTCTCGCTTAGCAAGAAGGAGCCCTAGGTCGATAAATTTGCTGGAGATTTTATTCTTAGGGGTATGAGGGAACCAGTGTAGGAGTCCCACCGCCGCATCAAATGATAAGGATCTCCCCGTCACCTCCTCCAGGGTCTTCCCCACTTCCACCCAGTAGGATGATAATCCCGGGCAGGCCCATAACATGTGGAGGAGGTCCGCCTCCTGAGCCGGGCACCTAGGGCAATCCGCCGAATTCGTGGCAAAATATCGTTTAATTTTCACTGGGGTCAGATATGCTCTATGGAGAACGTAATAGTGGACCAGCTGAAAACGGGCGTGGCGTGTGCCCTTCCAGGCTCGCCGCACCAACTGGGACCAGGTCGTCTCCGGGATCTCCCTGCCAATGTCCTCCTCCCAGCGGTTTCTCAAAGTAGTGAGAGGAGCCAACCCCTCGTTGATCAATCTGCCGTAAAGGCAAGTGACCGCCTTCACCGTGCCCGCAGACATCATCACGTATTGGCACACCGGAGATAAGGTGGGTTCCTCCTGCCCGCTCTTCCAGTGCGCCTGGATCGCTCGAACAATGGCCGAGTGCAACAGAAAGTCACCACGGGGGATCTCGAAGCGGTCGATAAGATCCTGGAAGTGCAAGAGCGCCCCGTCCTCATACAGATCCCCAACCAGCTGTAAGCCAGCGTCCTCCCAGGCCGCCAATCGCGACCAATCGCCTCCATGGGGGAGGGCCGTCAGCATCCCCAAAGGTATTTCGGGCGCATATGGTGTTCTCAGATGGCCTCGGGCGTGAGCCCGATTCCAACATAGGCGGACGGTCCGCTCCTCCAACGACAAATCCCGCAGGGCCAAACGTTGTCGCAGCACTATGAAGGAGAGAACATGCCTGGCCATGCCCGTCCCCCGTCTGTCTTCCGGGCCTCGAAATTCCCGGGCGATCGCCTGGGTGAAGGTCTGGAGCTGCGCCGCCAGATAATACTTTTCGAAGTCCGGCACCGCAAGCCCCCCCTCATCCTTCGGCCTCACCAGGGTCTTGAGGGCCACCCGACGGCGGCCCGAGCCCCAGAGGAATCCGACCACCATAGATCGTAATAGTCGAAACGTGGCCGGTGGGACCCAGATCGGTAGTGTCCGGAAATAATATAAGAGCCTGGGTAGCGCCACCATTTTAAGCAGAGCGATCCGTCCCGCCACCGAGAGCGGCAGCGTGGCCCAGAAGTCCATGCAGCCTCGAAGTGCTCGAGTGCTGCGGGCAATGTTCCCATCCAGGAGGTCGGATGGGTCGTGATAGACGAATACCCCCAGGTACTTAAAGCAGTCGGGCTCCCATCTAATCTCCCTACTTAGAGTAGGGGCGGGGGCACCCTTACGAACCGGGAAAAGACAGGTCTTGGACCAATTCACCCGGAGGCCCGAAACCTCCCCAAACTCCGTGAGCGCCGTCGCCGCTCCATGTAAAGCGTCGAGGGGGTCCTCTAGGAAGAGCAACAGATCGTCTGCATACAGCGAAACGTAGTGCGGGCCCGAAGACGTCCACAGGCCCATATAGTGAGCTCCCGATCGAAGATGCAGCGCGAGGGGTTCCACCGCCAGTGCAAAGAGAAGTGGGGACAACGAACACCCCTGCCTCGTGCCTCGTTCCACCGGATATTGCGAGGAAATCAGTGGTCCCGCCCGGACCCTGGCCGATGCAGAGGCATAGAGAACCGCGGTCCATCTGATGAAGCCCTCTCCGAGGCCGAATCTCCGCAGCACCGTGCAAAGGTAGTCCCACTCCAGGCTATCAAAAGCCTTCTCTAGGTCCACCGATAAGACAACCGGGGACGGGGCATCCACAAACGGTTCCCCTAGCAAACGGAACAACCTGCGAATGTTCATAGTCGTGTTACGCCTTGGGATAAAACCTGCTTGGTCCTCATGCACCAGGGAACTCATGTGTCCCAGCAGCCTCGAGGCCAAGATACTGCTCAGTATCTTATAGTCCACCGTCAGCATCGATAAGGGACGGTAAGACCCCGGGTCGGACGAGTCCCTTCCTGGTTTGAGGAGAGGAACCACCAACGCCTCACACATCGAGCTCGGGAGCCGCCCCAGCCTCTTCGCCTCTCTGTAGACCACCAACAACCTAGGGGCCAGGAGGTCAGCATAAGCTGCATAAAACTCCACGGGCAGGCCGTCCAGGCCCGGGGTCTTATTTCTCGCCATCCGTTTAATGGCACCGCGGATCTCCCCCAATTCTATGTCGGACCCCAGGGCTTTCGCCACTTCGCGCTCCACTGTTTGGAGCTCCAGTGGGCGCAGATAATTATCGAGCCGGTCAGGGTCTCGGGCGGAGCGACTGCGGTATAAACTTTCGTAATAATGCCGGAAGCAGCTGAGAATCTCCGGTTGGGTGTATACCTCGGTTCCGTCCGCCTTACGCATACTTGTCGTCAATGAGGACTGACGCGTAGGGTTGGCCAGCCATGCCAACAACGCGCTCGATCTGTCCCCCTCCGCGATGGACCGGATCGTGTAGGCCTTGTAGTCAAAACAGCGAAGCCGTTCGACCTCCGCCGCCACCTTCTCCCTCGCCCCCGCCGTGTGTACCTGTAATTCCGGGCACCCGGGGCGGCGAACTTCCAGCTCGCGGAGCTTCCGGTTCGCTGCGTCTAAGTCAGCTAGGATAACTCGCCTCATGCCCACCTTTTTAGAGATGCAGTAACCCCTCACCACTACCTTAAAAGCGTCCCACTCTAACGCTCTTGTACTCGCGGTGCCGCTGTTGGACGCAAAATATTCCGATACCTTGTCCCCCAGGTCCGCCCTGAAAACACTGTCCTCAAGAATCTCGGGTCGTAACTTCCAGGTGGGCACCGCCGGCGCCCCGGGGAGCCAGCGAAGGTCCAGCAGGAGGGGGTTATGGTCTGAAATGGTCCTGGACAGGTACTCAGATCGGACCGCTGCCGAAACCAGTTCGGGCGAGCCAAGAAATCCATCCAGTCTGACATGCAACTCATGTAGGCTCGAAAAGTATGAATAGTCCCTAGATGTGGGATGATGCGCCCTCCAGATATCCGTCAGACCCCAGTGGGTCTGCCAATCCTTACGACCCTTAGCCGTGCGACGAACCGGAGAATCGGGAAGGGGTGGATGTGAGCGGTCAGTGTCTACGTCCACTACTGAGTTGAAATCTCCTCCAAGCAAAAGGGGCCCGGAAAAGAAGTGGGCCAACGAGCCCGATAACCTGGAAAGGAAGGCAGTCTGGTCTATATTAGGAGCGTACATACAGCAAACGTTCAAGTCCCTCCCTCCTAAAGTGCCCGAAATGGCCACATAACGCCCCTCTGGATCTATCACTGTGTTCGTGACCTGGAAGGGGACCCCAGCTCTAACCCAAATTAGCGCCCCCCTGGCATACGCGGAGTATGATGTGTAGAAGACCTGCCCCCTCCATCTACGCTGTAGCGCCGCCCCTTCCGCCTTGTTCAGATGAGTTTCCTGCAGCAGCGCCATTTGCACTCCCCTACGCACTAGATAAGCGTGGACTTTGTGGCGCCTGGACATAGTATGAAGCCCCCGCACGTTCCAAGTAACACATTTCAAATTAGCAACATCAGCCATTGTCCCATATTGTCCTCGCACAGTCTCCCCAACCGGGTCCCCACAAAAAAAGTACATCATACCTCCCAGCACTGATGGCGGCCATTTTCCCCAACCAAGGCCAAACAACCCATGAACGAACCAAACCCCCACCCACCCTCCCCAGAACAGGACCCAAACAGCACCATCCAGATCCCATCCAAACCTTGCCCTCTAACAACCCAATAACCCCTACTAATCCTGCGGTCGCCACCGTAGGAAGGCCTTAAGGGCCAGGTGCGGGCCGGGCGGAGGCAGTGGGCCCTCGACGCTCAGGCTACCAGGACTAAAACAAGCCCAAAACAGTACCAAAGACCCTCGGGGCAAAAACAGGGGCACCCCACCCTCCCCGCCCTCGTTGTCAGCATCAAGTGACGGCAACCGCCTCCCCCCTGCCGGGCCCCCTCCCAAAATGAGGTAGCTTAACCCGTTACCCCTGTCCATCCAGAAGGTCTTCCGCCGACTTCGGTGTGATCACCGGTGTATGGGCGCTATCGGTCACCGAGTCCTCGGAGTCCGACTGTGCCCCCTCGTCACCCGGGTCCGCCTCCTCTTCAATGGCATCGTCCCGTGCGCCAGACAACTCAGATAACATCTCCAGCACTCCCCTCCGCTCCGTCGACGTCTCTGCAGTTGAGGGCCCCCCTGAGCGGCCACGACGATTCCTAATCCTCCTGGATCGCCGTCTCTGTTCCGGCCCCTCCGCCTGTTGGGATGAGGAGCCGAAGCCATCTTTCCCTGCTCTGTAAAGCTCGAGCCAGGCACAGACATCCTCCGGGGTGTCGAAGAATTGAGTCTTGTCATCGACAATGATGCGGAGCCTAGCAGGATAGAGTAGCGAGTACTGGATGCCCTCGCTCCTGAGCTCGCGCTTGACCGCCAGGAAGGAGAACCGCCTGCGTTGAGTTTCGTAGGTGTAATCCGGGAAGATGTTCACCTGACTGTTCGCCACTTTGAATGGGCCATTATGCCTGGCGGCATTGAGGATGAAGTCTCTGTCCCGAAAGTGTAATAACCGCGCCACCACTGGTCTCGGGGCACGCCCCTGCTGCGGTGGCCGCGCCGGGACTCTGTGGGCACGCTCCAAGGTGTAGAAGGAGGATAGCCCCTCCGGGGCCACCGTGTCACGGAGCCAGGCCTCCAAGTACGCCACCATGTCGCCATCCTCGATCTTTTCCGGAAGGCCCACCACGCGGATGTTGTTCCTCCTGTTGCGGCCTTCCGCATCCTCCGCTCTCTGCTCTAGGGTCGCAATCCGGGATAAGGCATCCTTCATAGACGCAGCCAAGGTTCGCTGCGCCGGCTCCAAGGTTTTCACCGAGCTCTCCACCTCCTTGACCCGGTCCGACAGTTTGCCGTGGTCCGCTCTAAGGAGACCAAGGCTCGTCGCCACCTGGGCAATGTCTTGTTGGAGGGCCGATCGCGTGGTCGCTATCGCCTCCAGGACGCGGTCGAACTGCTGTTGCATCGACGCACCACCAGAACTCTTTGGGTCCCCATGTTCCTCTCTGTCCTGGGTCTCCGAGTCTGAGGCGGTTGGGGTAGCCCCCTTGGCTCCTCTAGGTTTCCCCATGTCGCCGGGGGTACTCCGTGATGGTCCAGGAGCATGCGTCTCCGGGGGCAGATGCCGACCGCGACCCTCCCGGTCACTGGATCTTAAGTCGAGTATCGGAGACCTCCTTCTCCAGGGCCTGTGGGAACTTCTCCGCTTCGGCTCGCGCCACCACCACGGCGTCCGAGGGCACCGATAAGGGGGCGGAGACAACCGCCGCCAGGTCGGGCAGGCCCGCACAGCCGCTAAAGTCCCGGGGTGAGGGTCACCAACTCCACCGGACGATTTGTGGCGCCAGAGTGTCGCGCCTCCCATGGGAGTGGACAGGCCAGGAAACTGTAGCCAGGTGCGGCGTCGTGAGCGCGGCCACCGCCTGGTTCTCCAGACGTCCGCTCACGGGATCCACTATAACGTGGGCATCCGCCCGGTTACCCAACCGAGTGCATTCTCGTTGTGGAAAGTCCGATCCGACCGATATCTAGTGCACAAATCAGCCGGGGATGGCAAAGCCGGGGGCTAGACGCCGCCGGCGGCGCTCCTCCAGTTCAATGGATCCGGCTAGGGGGACAATGAAGTCCGGGCGCCATGTTGGATCCGCAAACTTCGGTTTTACGCCGGATCACCACTCATCCGAGTCACAGCAAGGGCCCTGGCAGGTCGTCGTCGGTCCGTCCAGCAGAATGCGGGGTTCGGGGTGCCCCGCAGCCTCCGATTTACAGGATAATCACGGGCTCAGTCCCGGAGCCGAGCTCTCAGGCGACCATCACCATCGGCGCCCAAGCCACGCCCCCTCATTCGAAGCATTCATGGTCATTAATTCTTCTTTCTATAAGAGTGAGGCTCTGCTCCCCGTACACAATCATTCCATCACACTTGTTGCATTTGATATGCACTGACGACAAATATGGTCTCAAGTCCAACTGTGCAGTAGATGGAGATGCAGGTCGTCTTGTCGATGAAGTACTGGCCACAGCTGGTGGTAGTTGTGTTGCCAGAGCTCTTGTAGATGCCTGTGCAAATTGCACAGGATGAACTTGGCTCACATGCCTCTTCATCGTATGAATCGAAAAGGAATACTTTTTCGAAGGATTTCCTCTTGAAAGTACTGCGTCACAGAGGAGGAGCTACGCTTCGAATCAAGATGGCGGCATAAGCTCCCGGCTCCGTCGACCTCCGCCAACAGCTCGATTATCCTGTCTTTCATCCTGTCTGCACACCTGATTTTCTTGTCTATGAAGGTCTACTGTTTCCAGAGGTGCAATCCCGAGATTTCTACCTTATCGGCTGACGAAGATACGCCGTGTTTCTATTCTCGGCCTAACATCGTGTTGAAGCCGGGGCCTCGATTTCTAGACTACCCGAGTCGGAGTTGAACAACATCGGCCGTGAGACCTGGACTGAGCCCGGTCTCCCGAAGAGTGCCTGAATTGTTGATTTTTCTGACGATCCTTTGAACGATCCACACCCGGGACACGCCAGCGTGCCACGCCGGCTGCTGTGGTGGAGGCCCGGCGCCCGGAGCCCTTTCTGCCCCGTGGGGGTCGACGGGCTGGGTCCTCCCTGACGGCGAAGGTGTGTTCTATAAGACGAGGAGCGCCCATTATTTGTGATCAGATTTACGTGGCCTGTGACTCCGGAGCAGCCGGCCTCCGGGGTCCGAACCCGGCTCTGTCGCCTACTGAGAGGAGATGGAGCGGACGGAGGGCACGCCATCACTACGGGCCGTTGTGGCCGCCATTGGGGCGCTCCATTCGCACACAGTCGCTGTGTTCCGGACACTGATGGTGAAAGTGGACGGTATCCTGGCACCTGAGGACGACACCTCGTTTGGTCTCCAGCTGGAGATGGTACCAGCGATGCATGGCATCTCAGAGGTCGGGGTCCCTGTGCATCGCCCGGACTTTATGATTCTCGACGGTCCCCTATTGCCGGCTAGCCAGCCCGTGCTTCTCACTAGTGTCTTTTGCCTGACCCTGCTGCCACCCATCACTTCTATGGACAAACTTCCATGTGGCCACGAGTTACTTGCTGATGGTTTCGGATGCTCGCTGTTCTTGGACATCTTTCCTAGTTCGAGCCATGTACTTTTATCCTGTTTTCGATCCTCTTATGCTGCAAAGAACTTTTATGGACGCTCTGCCTTTTCCATCAAAATGGCGGCTCGAGTGGCAAGGACTCTTAGTACGGACCGTACTGGCCAGGGCTGAACTTTATCGCTGGGTTCCGATATAATAGCTTTTCTTAATGCCGGGGTTGTGCCTATATTGTGATGGGAATTGGGTGGCTGTTATTTATCCTACCGTGACTGGTTTGTATAATTGCTGAATATTGGTTTATTGTGTCTCCGGGTGGTTGCTGTTGGCGGTGGGCATGGGAGTCCGGGAGTGTGTCTGCTTTCTCCTCCTCCGCTTTCTCTTTTCTTTCCCTCTCCTTTGGGGCAATTCCTGGGCGACAGGCACGCTGTTAGTGGGGTAGGCCGTAGCCATTACAGTGGTGTAGGGTGGTGGGTGTGGGGGGGGTTTGTTATTTTAGTTTGTTTTGTTCTATGGTCCCTTTCTTCTTTTTCCGTCTGTTTCTGGGAGGGTTCTTTACCTCTTTAGTAGGGTTGGCTGTCTTTCTTTTCCTTTTTCCTTTCTTATAAGGCTTCTACACTCAACTATGCCTTTAGGTTACTGGGGGGCGAGTTTTCAGAATGGTGCTCTGCTTTATTGTTTGCTGTTGTATTGTTTTTGCTCTAGGTCCGCCTCGGCGACTGTATTGTTTTGACAACTGTGTGGTTCATCAACTGATTCTGTTTGCTCTGCGGGGTACGTCCCCCCCCTTACCTCTTCTTATTTTATTATGTGGTGTGACGCCATTGCTCCTGCAGCCGTTCCTACTTTACATAACTTTAAAAAAAAAACGAAAACCTCATATATCCTTATGCTTTGCAGTGCGCACTCACACATGACGTATCTATGTTATTGCTTTTTTCGGTCGTGTTCTTGTTTCTACATCCTGATTCATTTGATACGCTTGCGGCCGGCCCCTGTGGTTGTGGGCCTGCGCATGTAATACTTTGCAAGTTTCAATAAAGGTTTTAAAAAAAAAAAAAAAAAGAAAGTACTGCGTCACAAATTGTGCAAGTAACTTTCGGGGCATTTACTTTTTTTTGATCCTGAGGATAAGTAAAAAATTGCCAGATGAAAGATTAATTTCTTTTTTTTAAAGGTACTCGATAATTTTCTTCAGATTCCGAAGATGAATTGCGTGCGGCAGTCATTTCACCAAACTCTGCAGAAAGATGTAAAAGGTTCTTCTCCGTTGAGAGCAAACAAGATAGTGAGGGAAGTGGGTGGTTTCTGGAAAATTTCAGAATAGAAACTACTATGAACCAATAGCAAGTGTTCTTTTCAAGTCACAGGACTTGACATGCGCGTATTAGGACGTATACGTGGTGACGGTATTTGGTCACGTACGTCATTTGGAAGTATCGGTCTAATTTAATGAAGTTTCAAAACGTGAAAAGGAGGAAAGGTAGATATTCTCTGATGTTGTATATCTTCATATGGGGCCCCAAGAAGAATACCAATAAACTATAAAACCTTCTTTTAATCTTTTAAAATACCGGGGTGCGCGCACCCGGTCGCGCACGGCAGTATAAAACTACGTACTCCGACATTTAGTGACAAGTCTGAAAACGTTAAAAAGAAGGCAAGGTAAAGACTTCGTAAACCTCTAGAGATTTACAAGGAGTCCCTAAACAATTCTGACAGTGAAAAAAACTTTTTTATTGGATAAAAACATTTGTCGAAATTCTATGATAAAACTATAGGATACAGTGAAGATATAGTTAATAATTAGCATTTAAAAAACCTTTGAAATTCACTGAAAAAACCATAGGTTTTAAACACGTTATAGTTAGGAATTAGCCTTTAAAAAACCTATGAAATTCACTGAAAAAACCATAGGTTTTACACACGTTATAGTTAGGAAGTAGCATTTAAAAAACCTATGAAATTCACTGAAAAAAACATAGGTTTTACACACGTTATAGTTAGGAAATAGCATTTACAAAACCTATGAAATTCACTGAAAAAAACATAGGTTTCACACACGTTATAGTTAGCTGGAAGTTTTACTCGCATAAAACCATTGAAACTCCCACGTTATAGTTAGTTGGACTCACTATAACTTGCGCGTGCAATGCACTGCTGATGATGTCACATATTACATCACTCATGACATGGTCAGTGACATCACTCATGACATCACTGATGACACCATCCTTGTGACAGAGTGACAGACCTCCTTTCACTGTAATGTAACCTTTGAAACACATATTCAAAAATAGAAACTAAAATTTTCAAAAAAATGGAGATACCCATACCAGTTACAACAACCAATTCAGTAATTCCACCATCTATATACACATGCACTCATTCACCAACAGTTCTATGTAGTCACTCATACATATACTCACTCATCATATATAGTGATACATCTATATATCCTGTTACACAACGACAGTCATCCAAAAGTTACTCATACACATACTCACACATGCAAATAAACTATTGAACATCCATTTATTTGCATATACAGCTATACACACACTACCACTTTACTTCTAAGAAAACTTACACATACTCTCTTAAACAATCACTTATAGAAGCACATACTAATTTAAACAGGAACTCTTAAAATCCCTCACTTTCACATATACTCACTTATATACATCAATATACACATATAGTAGATTAAAACATATGTAGTTACTGATAAAGACACTAATGAGACAGTCATTCAGTCACTAACACAGACATATACACACTGATCCACCCATACAGTCCTGCACATATGTTGTCTTCAAAACACATACAAAGAGAGAGTCAGTCATTCATGCATCTATGTGCTGAGTAATACCCCCACCAAACCATATAAACACTCATACTGATACTAAGAAAAACATCTAATAACCCATATACATACACATGTACCTACTCACCAACCCATGCAGCCATTTATACACAAAGTGAAACAATAATACATATATTTAAATATTTAAACATTACTCACTAATATTTATTTTTCAAAAAGACACACATTCACTGGATGGTGTCATCAGTGATGTCATGAGTGACGTCACTGACCATGTCATGAGTGATGTAATATGTGACGTCATCAGCAGTGCATTGCACGCGCAAGTTATAGTGAGTCCAACTAACTATAACGTGGGAATTTCAATGGTTTTATGCAAGTAAAACTTCCAGCCAACTATAACGTGTGTGAAACCTATGTTTTTTCAGTGAATATATATATATATATATATATATATATATATATATATATATATATATATATATATATATAATTATATATAATTATTTATATTCATATATATAATGGCTAACTGTGTCTTATAATATCTGGTGACACAACCCAGAAGGCTGTGGTACACCAAATTCTTCCATGTTCAACGTACATGGATTCTTTGTATTGAGCTTGATAACGAATTTTGATTTCTATTTTTATGCCCATAATGCTTTCTCCCAATAACCTCCACTTTTACTATGCATGTCCCAAACAATTGAAACAACTCAACATTCTTGTCATGATTTTCAGAAAAATGTCCGGCTTCACAGTAAGAAGAGTCACCATGTTTGATCGTCCATGTGAGTTCCAAATTCCTTTCTCGGATGGGAAAGATGGTGCTTCCTTACACATTATAAATTACACAGGAATTCCAAGATATAAATACAGACAATATCAGATAATAATATTGGCAAGGATGTGCATCCCCAGATATCTATCCCTTATGCCTATACAGAGCTGTAAGGCACATTTTAGTGCAAAGCTATTTAAGTGAACATAATGAGATTAGTTGGCTTATACCCACTGTGTGCGCTTTCATGAAATGTGGCAATTGCAAAGCATTTAAATCTAGTAGAAGTTGGAAGGAGTATACCCTATCCACGGGTAGCCTGGTAGTGGGAATACACTTAATAGTAAAATATCCTTTTGAAAACGCACATTTAGAAATTAAGTAGAGGCAAATAGTAGCAAGAAAATATAAAGTATAATATGATTCACAAATGTGGAGTCATTTAGCTGAAATGTTCAGCAATATGTCCAATGAACTGTGTATGTTTTCTAGTTACCCTATTGGTTATTATAAAAAAGAAATTTGGAAAGTTGAGGTAATGTGTTAACTTTTGCTCGATCCGTAAGAGGATCTTGTTCTACTGTCATCCCCTACCTAAAATCTGCAAGCTGACAAGTGGGTGAAGCTAATGTGTTGCTTGATGAATGCCCCTTGTCCAGAGAATTAAGAACAATTGGAAATGTTCCTTGAGTTGTGTGAGTACTACTCAAGATTTGTTATGAGCTTTTCAGTAAATACTAAACCTCTGAGTATTCTAGAAAAAGGGTTAAGCATTTCCACATGGGAAGGAGCAATGTACAGTTTATACAATAACTAAAGTTGCAATCAAGCGATTTATGACTAATGTGGAATGCTTTCTGATTGTGCATGTAAGTGCCATAAGTATAGTTGTAGAGTGTTCATGTTTTGAGAGGGGAACACACAGAATGATCGCCTTTGCATCAAGGAAGTTCAATCCCTCTGTGAGGAGTAGGGGACCTACTTCCCTGGAGAATCTCGGAGCAGGCCAGGTAATGAGCTTCAAACGGCACCTAGGAGAAAAGAAAACAGATTAGTTCATGGGAAAGTAGACAAAGAAGGAAGACTAGGGAGAGTAAAGGTATAAAGAGAGAGAAAAGACTCAGAGGACAGAGCAGTGAAGTAAAAAAAAAAAAGAAATAGCTTGTTTCATAACTACAGAGATTCCACAGAGCACAAAGAAGGAATCAGAGAAGCAACAGGTTTTGCAACAGCCCAAGGATAGCTCATAACCTATACAGGTGGATCTCTGGGTAGTGTTTGTGTGGGCAGGGCGAGTTGGGTGAAACAGGGCCAATTGGAGAATAGCCAGGAAAAAGAAAGGAGAAGTGTGCATTGGACCCAAGACCCGTATCCAGTTAAGCCCTGAATACCAGGCACAGGAGAAGGAGTGTTAGTTTTCTTTTTCCCCCGTAGGTGGCTAAGGGAGCAAGTGCAGGGGTTTACTTTTTCCCTCATGGGCAAGGGAGAAGACACTCGATGTGACATATCCTGGCTGGGATGTGTTTTGAGGTAGGTATTCTCTTATTTTAGTTTTGTCTTCTAATATCACTTACTTGATATTCCTTTGATGTATTCTGGGAGTGGTCACCGGGGAAGGAGTCAGGAAATGGTGATCGAACAACAGAACAATGCCCAAAATAGTGCAGTCAGGAAAGGGCAGAGCAACTGGTCAACCGCCTAACAAACAAGCATTGGCATAGCCAATAGGTCTCGCCTTTGGGACCTTATAAGTGGTTAGTCATGCAGCGAGGGTAGGAGAGAACTGGGGCAGTGCGCTCAGGTACTCTACTCGGGGAGGGTAGGGAAGAGGTAGACAAGCTTGTGAGCAGGAGCACGGATTCACATTGAGGGTACTGATGCAGTAAGTAGGGGCTTGCGTACATGGTAAGTGGGAGAGGAACATTATGGAACACCTATGCTGCCGGATAAACAAGCATTAGCAAAGCAATCAGGCTTGTTGGACCACACTGACGTGTACTAACTCGCACACAAGAATTGCTTTGCCAATGCTTGTGTCTAGCTACCAGCTGAGCTAGACACAAGCATTGGGAGGTTTTTGTTGCGTTGCCGTGTTACTATTAATGAAAAATACGGAATTTGGTCAGACAACAAAAAGTGCCAAGAGGCGAAGGAATCAGCGAGCAGCACTGCATTATACAACACGCTTTAACTTAGCATTGGCGCTCGTATTAAATCCTGTGTAAAAATAAAGTATAATAACGTACAACTCTTTACTAATAAAAAGCGGCTGCATTTTCAGAGAAATGTGGGAGTCTACATTTATTTACAAGGACGTTCCTCAGCTTCAGGGAGCTATGAATCAGTGGGAGTACCAGGGAGACTGGTGGTGGCTAATAATCACGCTCGAGACCCCACGAGGCGGGGGACTCGTGCTTCTATTTTCTGGTTCTTCCACTGACACACAGAAATCAATGCAGATTAATGGTGCATTTTAATGGCACAGGTGGTGCCCAGCAACGTCACATCCCTCCCAGCCCGCTATCTTCCCAGCTGGCACACTGGACTCCGGTGCGTGCCAACGTGTCCTCTGTTTACCCAAGCTTCTGCCCTCTGATCACTTTAATTCGCTGTGGCCGCGCACAGAGTTGCTGCCTAATTGTTTCAATGGACAGCCTTTGACTGTGTGGTTACAATTTAAAGCACCCAGATTACACTCTTATTAAGCGAATGTTCTTCCTGTGTGCCGCTGGAAAGGGGGGCTTAGATCAGTGCACAGCTTTTAGTAGATTATAAAGCATCCATCTCTGTCACCACGTCGAAGAGCTTCACTTTCATCCCTTAATAGGATGCAGTGTTTAATGCTGGCGAGATAGGAAAGCAGATACAAGCGCAACTGTGCGCCCGCGAAAGTTAAAGCGACATGTCAGAGCGAAAGTAACATGATCCACAACAGATGGCACCCTGCGTGCCGCTGCTCACTCCCGACAGCTGTAGGCCGTGGGAGTGAACATTTACAGAAAAGGTGGGACATGACCCACCTTTGGCCAATTGCGGGCTTTCATTTTTGAAAGCCACACGCAAAGACTAATAAGGCGAGACCTAAACAGAGAAGAGACACGAAAAGACCATAAACTGTCATGCTGCGGACATTTATTTTAATGATAATGCTGCAGTCAGGTTTTGAGGGCAACCAGAATAATGCACTAGTACAGTTCTTAAAAAGTGTTTTTCTGCTTCTTCATGAACGAGAACTGCCTGTCACAACACTCTTCTTAACTCAGTGGTCCATAATTGAGAGAGAGATGTTGAGAACAAAAAACATTTTTGATGGACTGTGCATTTCTGATCCATAAAGACCAGAAATTGCTCCTTTATTGAGTGCTAATGTCACAGGCAAGGATTCTGTTAGGCTTGTGAGGCTAATTTCTAAACTGTACAATTATATGTTTGATGGTTTTTATGAAGTAAGAATATTAGGGTGGATTGTTTAGCAAGTTGCCTTTACCAGTTGAAGGGCTTGATGGTTGTTCTGATGAGTTAGATTAATGGAACTGAAAACTTTTGTCCCTTGGGTATACAATGTTTTCAAGGACAAGAGAACCCAAAGGTATACAAGGGACTCTGGGTAAGTATTGTTTATCGAGGCTCAGGCGGTCTCTAGTTTTAAGAATGTATCAAACAATACACATTAAAAAATAAATAAGTTCTATGTCAAAAACCTTTAAAATAATAGTATCTAACTTTGTATTCAATCACAAAATAAAAAGGAAGGTAATAAGAGCGGGAAACATGAGACAACATGTAAGGGAAAAATTACAAGGGAAAAACAAAAAACTTAAACATTTAAGAGGAATGACAACTAACAATGTTACAAAGACCATGTCTTGAACTGTGTGTCGACGATGTTTCGATCCCATTACACAGTATATGGATCATCATCAGGACTAAGATTATGCCTGAGAGTATCTATTATCTAGTCACTGATCCGGTGGAATGAGCCAGGAAGGGAACTCTATGGAGTAGAGATTGGTAGCAGTGATAGCGAGCTGGAAAGCCCATGAGTTGGCAATTACAGTTCTGTTTGAAGCTTAATGCTTGAGGCAGTTGGGCGAGGTCATCGCGTCCAAATTAGAAAGGCAGTCATTCAAGGAATGCGTGTACAATGAAAGCGAGAACCTTAGGTTGAGGGATAGAGGAAGTGGCACAACCACGAGGGTGCTTGAGAAGCGCTGCTGCACCTCCCCAGAGAGGCTGCGAGGAAGTGAGGGCGCACTGATTGCACGTGACGGACTGGAGTTCCTTGTGTATACAACACATAAAATCTAACAGGTGTGGCCTGGAGAGGGAGCATGTGCTACAAAACGAGACTTGGTGGATAGATATACTGAAGGTGACAGAGGCTGGCTCTCATGTGTGATAGAGAAGTGCACACAATACTTTAATTATCCTAAATGTTTTTACTGGCTTAAGGTCTATATTTAAATTCTTGACACTGCTGAGGGTATCTCAAAGGTAATGTAATGGCATAGATCTTAACCTTCTGATGAGTCACACTATGTCTTGCAACACATTTTAGTATATTTCCTGAGAATTACTGTTTCTATGGTGTGTCCTCTTGACGAGCTCATCATTGGAGGATCTGTAATTCTTGATTATGACTTGCTCAGGTTACTAACATTTAATGACCTTGACTATCAAAAATGAGGCGGGTGCATTCCTGTACATTATCAACACAGTCAGCAGTTCCAGTCTTAGCTAACATTGATTAATTATAATGTTGAGAAACAATCATGGAAAGTAGTTATATAAATAATACAAAATGCACAGGTAGGGGGTTTTAAATGGCACTCATAATTATAGGGCTTTAGGAAAATGTAACATGGTTATTAATAGTCTATGATGTACATCATTTTAAAGCATGGATGTTTGATACTAACTGGGTAGCTTGAATATTTGAGGCTAAGTGTTCCAATCACTAGAATGGGGGGTAGAGTCCCAACCTTAGGTGTGTATAGAACAGTGGGCTCCAACCTTTTTAAGAATAAGATCTACCTCTGTTCAATTAAAATCATCCTGAGTTACTAATATTATTAGTGTTGTAATAGTGACCACATCAGAGAAGATTATGTATGTGGCCACCATATGTAAGATTACCAGCAATGGTAACCTCAGTGCATCATGCATGGTTGCCAGCAATAATGTAAAAAAGGCTTTGTCAAAACGGAATGCCTCTATTTGGGTAATAAATAACAGCCATAGCTGCAGTGCCACTGACATCAAGGAAATAATATTAATAAGTCTTATCAATGCCACATGATTTATCACTCAAATATCAGTTTAAAATATATTTTGGAAATGCAACCATTTTTCTCCAAACTTCAGCTTCTGAGTTCTGAAAATATACCACTTTCTCCATTTTGTTATACATATACTACTTCAACCAACATACGGGATTTCATGATGCGCTGCTTGCATAAATGACCCCAGTGTGAATGTGAATCCCTCCTGTAAATATTTAGTTCTGTTTGGAACGGGCCTTGGGTTTGACACTCTATGTTGTGTTATGTATTGTCTTCTGATATGGAACTATTTTGTGTTCTTTTATTGAGAAGTATAAGGGTCTTGTGAGAGATGGAGGGCGTATCAGAGGACACACTGAAAATCGAGAACAGGTATTCACTATCTACTATTTTAGAGGTGTGAAAGACAGCTGAGGTTCTTATGTAAGTAGAACTCTGATACTTGCTACATACTTGTCAACTGTTCCCTAAAAGTGTTATGTTTGTGGTTTTTAAGTAGAGATGTTTTGAACTCTGGGCACTGTGAGTGTTGAAACTAAGGGACTCTATGCTCTAAATGTATTCATTTACGGTTGCAACAAAGAGATAATAAATACACTGTGGCATGTTTGTAGTGGTAAACTCGGTGCACTTCAATCTTGTTCCAATAGTGTTTAAAAAAGAAATAGTTTGTGGGAAGATTATTAGACACATTTAAGAGTGGGGTTAATATTCTACTATTGCCAGAATAATGTAAACTAATTAGGGGCAATATAAAAGAACCCCCCAAAACTCTGAGGTTCTTGTGTAAGTAGAACTCTGATACTTGCTACATACTTGTCAACTGTTCCCTAAAAGTGTTATGTTTGTGGTTTTTAAGTAGAGATGTTTTGAACTCTGGGCACTGTGAGTGTTGAAACTAAGGGACTCTATGCTCTAAATGTATTCATTTACGGTTGCCACAAAGAGATAATAAATACACTGTGGCATGTTTGTAGTGGTAAACTCGGTGCACTTCAATCTTGTTCCAATAGTGTTTAAAAAAGAAATAGTTTGTGGGAAGATTATTAGACACATTTAAGAGTGGGGTTAATATTCTACTATTGCCAGAATAATGTAAACTAATTAGGGGCAATATAAAAGAACCCCCCAAAACTCTGATAAGTACAGTCTATCGCATAATAGGAACAATCACGGCGCCTGTAGGTAGCTACTGCTATGCAGGCTAAAACTGGGGGAGTTTTCATAGACTACAGTGTGAGAACTATTAAGTGATCAATTCTACCTTTTTTAATTATATTTTTGAAGTTTCGTCTGATTTCCAGGGTGAAATGCCACATTATGCGTTTAACGATCAAGAAAAGATGTTCTCAATGTATAAGTCAATGATCACCTTACGGCACTGAGTATAACGTTTTATCTGATGACCAAATGGCTTTGGTGCAGGATGCATGCAATAATCAGCTCTGTATGTACATCTGGTTGTTTTATGTATACGAACCTGCCATTAAATTGTATTGCACACACCGGCGGGTAATTAATAAACTCTGGGCTGGCTTTCGTACTAATATCAATGTATTTTTGTAAGTACTTTAATGAAGTCGTATGTGGGTTTGTTGACTATATTCTTATTTTTTACAGTCACGAAAAAAGGATGTTGACTGAGAAACACACATCAGCTGTTGATTTTTTTTTTGGTCTGCTGATCTTTCAATCAGCTGTCTATTATTTAACCTTTCCATTGTAGACAATCAAAGAACTGATATGTTCTAACTAGTGATGGACAGTATTTTTTTTCTTTTTAAACATATTTTATTGCCTTTTTTTTATTCGTCGCAACATTACATCTGTAAGTTTATCCATACATTTACACCTTCCAAGTCCTTTATCTCCCTCTCTTATTTTGCATATGTGTTGAGCACGTCAGGTACCCTTATATTTCGGCGACAGTTAGTAATCAGACTTGGTGCCACTGTCTGGTCTACATCTGTGTAGGCATTATTCCCCCTCCCAACTTCCCCAACATCCCCCCCTTCCCAGCGCTGCTACTTCCTCTGAAATCATGCTACATCCTTATGGGTGGCGCTGTGATCGTGTATCCTGTACATCCATACCATTAAGGATCCCTCTCTTCTAATTCTGGTTCAATTCTCTCTTCTCGCTCTCGCCTCCCAGGGTTCCCCTGTCCAGGCACTCCCTCCAAGGTGGCGGAATCCCCTTCCGGGTGAAAGTTTTTCATGTCTTCCAGTAATACCTCCCAGGCTCATGCTCTTTCAATTCTGCCTGTCCCTCTTCTCGCATTCCTGAGCAGAATTCTTACTTCGCTGCTTGCCCATTTCTCCAGTTTTTGCTTCCATTTGAGGGGAGACATTCAGTCCCTTTCATTTACTGGGTATCTCCCTTTTTGCCAATATAAATGCTAGGTCTGGAAATTTATCGGTGACTTTAGTTTTGGCTGTGTGAGGGAACATGCTTAGTAAAACATCTTCTGGTGTGCGTGGTATGTCCCGCTCTATAATCAGCACCACTTCTCCTATGACTTCCTGTTAGTAGTTCTCTAAAGACAGACAACTCCACAGCATGTGTATCAAATTTGCTCCCTTTTCTCTGCATCTTGGGCATTCCGCGTCTTACCTGTGGAAGAGCCGGTTAATTTGGTCTGTGGTAAGGTATGCCCTATGTAGTATAAAAAAAACAATCAGGCTAAATCTTGCATTGCGAGAGACTTTAGTGACTCGTTGCAATATTTTTTCCCAGTCTTTGTCCTCTAATGGTCTGCCCAGGTCTTCCGCCCACTTAGCCAGCAGGTCCTCGAGCAGATACGTAGAATCACGCCTAATGGCCCTGTATAAGCATGTGACCACTTTTATGGTTCCCCTGCCACTCCTATGTATTCGCACGTGGCATGTGTCGTGGCTCTGTGGTCCCTGCTCCCCAATGTCTTAGCATTGCTCCTGTGACTGCTCCATAGAGCAAGAAATGCCCCAGCGGGATATCCCGTTCTGTATTGAAGTCCTCAAAGGTAAGTAATTCTTCATCTCTGTAGAGGTCCCCAATCTTCATCACTCCTACCTGTTCCCATTCCTCTATCCTCCCCCACTGGCCTCCATGTGGGAGCACTTCTAGTAGTTCAAGCAACAGCTCTGGCGAGTACGGGTGTTTCATTTTTATCTTTTGCAGACATCTGTTCCAGCAGCGCCGAATCACCCTGTGCTCATTAGTGCGTGCATGCCTCATTTTAAGTGTCACCATCAGGGTGCCGAGCACCTCTGCTTTTTCTGGGGCAAAAGGGAGACTCTCTCTTTCCGGTGTTAGACATTCCGCTACCCACTGCGTGAGTCTCTGCAGATGTCCTGCTAAGTAGTATGCCTCCATGGCCGGGACTGCCAGTCCTCCCTCCGGCTGCAATCTTTTTAACGTAGATAAGGCTATGTACACTCCTTCTGCCCGAGCCCCAAATAAAGGCTGAGCTGAACGAGTCCAAGTGCCGGAACCATACACCCGATATCAACACTGGGAGTGTGGTAAAGTAATGCAGCAACCGAGGGAGAGCCACCATTTTTAACAAGGAGATTCTTCCTACTACTGACAGAGAGAGTCCGCCCCAGAATGCCATACTGCTTTTCAAAGATCGAAGCGCATCTCCCACGTTTCCCTCTTGTACGTCCCGTATGGATTGGAAGATCTTCACTCCCAGGCAACGGAGGCAATGGGGTTCCCACTGCAGTTCCCTCATCCCCGCTGGGGGCTGAGCACCCTCCGTCACCGGGAGCATCCGAGATTTCTGCCAGTTGACCCTAAGTCCCGAGAGTATGCCAAATTCTTCCATCCTTAGCTTAGCCCCTCTTAGGTCCCCCTCTTTTTCCTTTAAAAAAATCAGTAGATCGTCTGCGTATAGCGCTATATGGTGTGTTAGTCCTCCTGCTTGCAGGCATCTGTACTCTCCCCGGATCTCGCCCTACACGCCAGTGGCTCCATGGCCAGAGCCAACAATAGTGGGGAGAGGGCCACCCCTGTCGGAGTGCCCCTCTCCACCCGATACTGCACCAAAATTGCACGGCCTGTGCAGACCCTAGCCACTGGATTCTCATATAATAGCCGTACCCATTTTATGAATCCCTGCCCTACTCCCATTTTCGCCAACACGGCATACAGGAATTCCCATTCCAGGCTATCAAATGCCTTCTCGATATCTATTGTGAATATCGCTCCATCTGGGTCCTCTTCTTTACTCAGCTCCAGTTATAGCTCGAAGGCGCCGTATAGTCAGAGTCGTGTTCGTGCTGGTAATAAATCCCGCCTGGTCACGATGGACCAGGGCAGTCATGTGTCGGAGCAACCTTGTCACCAGTATTCTATTTAAGATTTTGAAGTCCAGATTTAACATTGACAGGGGCCTATACACAGCGCATTTGAGCGGGGACTTACCTGGTTTGAGAAGTGGGATCACCACTGCCTCCCAAGTGGTCTGTGGTAGGATACCTCTTTCCCAGACTTCTGCATAAAGCTCTAATAACCTAGTGGTTATCTCCTCTGCGTATGCAGCATAAAACTCCTGGGGAAGCCCATATGTTCCCTGAGTCTTACCAATAGCTAAATTCTTTATAGCCACCTTCACTTCATGCTCCGTGATTTCCGCCCCTAATTGGTCTGCATCCTCCTCCATTAGGGCATATAGTGGGAGTTCCGTCAGGTACTCCTCCAATTCTCCTGCCTCTCTGGGACCACTGCTCTTGTTTTATTTATTTAATTATTTATTTATTTATGCATTTTTATATAGCGCGGACTTTACCCGAAGGTGTCAGAGTGCTTCACAATAGGATACATGAGAAAAAAATTACAAGTGAACAAATTACAAAAGCAAATGTTAAATTACAAGAGGTATCAAACGGTACATTACAGGAGAAAAAAGTGACGTGTGCAAGTTACAAATGCGTACAAAGTATCAGTGGAGGTATAATACTGCAATAAATAGCAGACACTCAAACACAAGAACTAACGTTACGTAGGCAATGGTGGCACTTGTGCAAGTATCTAAAGCAAACAAAAATGTAAGAGGTAGCAAACAGTGTGTTACAAGAGAAAAGTGATGTGTGCATGTTAAAAAGAGTACCAAACACAGGTAGAAGGATAATACTGCAATAATGGTAGACACTCAAACCACAAGAACACACTGGGAAGGCACTTCCATAGTCATGGAGAATAGAATTTCAAAAATGGAAGGTCTTCCTTCACATAATAGAGAGGGCGTGAATTACATTTGGAAGTGTCTTTGAAGGAGGAGAACTTTGAGGTCAGTTTTGAAGGTCTGGGGGGAGGTGGTGGTCCGGAGCTGAGGCAGGAGTGAGTTCCAGATTCTCACCACGTTGCCTGAAAAGGATTGTGCCATCGATCTTTCCTTCTTGAATGCAGAAACTTTTCCGCATTACGTGATGGTCTAGAGCCTCCAGAGAGTTTCAGTTTATTTACCAGGTAGCAAGGAGAGGAGGAGTGCAAGGCTTTGTGGGTGATACAGGCAGACTTTTAGATAGCTCTAGCCTCGATGGGAAGCCTGCGGAGCGTGGATAACATGGGTGTGATGTGGTCGCTTCTTTTGGCCCCATAAATGAAACGAGCTGCTGAATGGAGAACATATTTCAGGGGGACAGGTGGGATTTGGGGAGGCCAGTAAGAAGAGAATTGCAGTAGTCCAGTCTGGAGAGGACCAGCGATTGGACCAGGGTTTTAATGTCTTGCTCCGGGAAGAAGCGCTGAATTCCCCAAAGAAGGCACAGTTGGTATTGAGCAGACAATGGAATTGATGTGGGAGATTAGATTGAGTTTTTTGTCGAGTATGACACCAAGGGAATTTGCGCAGTCGACAATGATGGGTTTATTGTTAAGTAGATTCATCTGATCCATCCATGATTGAATCGAGGAGGAGAAAGTGAGGAGGAGAGGAGGAGGAATTTAGTTTTGGAAGGATTCAGAATCAGTTGATGAGTTAACATCCAGTTTTGAATGGAGTCGAGAGTAGAGATTAGGATGGCGAGATCTTGAGTGGAGGCATTCTTGAGGTAGATTTGAGTGTCATCTACATAGAGATGATAGTGGATCCCGGATTTACTTAGGAGATTTCCCAGTGGTTCTAAATAGAGATTGAACAATGTAGGTGCAAGTATAGAGCCTTGAGGAACACCTTGACCTACCGCCAAAGGAGATGAAAGACTGTTCGCTATTTTGATCATTTGGGATCTATCAGAGAGGAAGGAAGCAAACCATTTAAGCACAGTGCCCTCCATGCCCATTCCCTGTTGAAGAGTGTTGTGGAGAGTGTTGTGATTGACAGTGTCAAAGGTTGCAGAAAGGTCAAGGAGAATTAGAAGACAAGAACCCCCCAAATCGAGTATCCGCAGCGCGTCATCAATCACTCACTTGCAGCAAGGCTGTTTCAGTGCTGCAGTTTTGGATGAAGCTGGACTGACAATTGTCAAGAAGATCATTGTCCTTGATATAACGAGAGAGTTGTTTCGCTACACATCTTTCTGTGATCTTCGCAAGAAAGGGTAGGTTAGTGATGGGGTGGAAGTTGTTGAGGTCAGTCACATCAGCAGTGGGTTTTTTAAGCAGAGGGGTGACCTGCCCAGTTTTGAAGGAGACAGGAAGGGAGCCTTGACAGAGGGAGAGGTTGACCAGAGTGGTCCAATAGGAAAGGAAATGGGTATAGAAGTCAATGGCAATGGCACTAGGGATGCCAAATGGCTAAAGATGTGCGCTCCTCTGGAGGGGTAGGATGAGCAACCTGATCCACAAGTGATTTCACTTTTTCGTCAAAGAATATAGCAAAATCTGCTGCTTTCTTTGTAGAATCCTCCAATCTTGAGGTTGGGGGAGAGCAGTTAGGATTCTTGATGAGATCCAATAGTTTTTTGAGTCTCTTTTTGGCTGAGTCAAGGAGGGTTCTGAAGTACGACGCTTTTCCAAGGAAGATGTGCTTGTGGTACTTGGATCTTGCTGAACGAAGCATGGCCAAATTATCGGTGGAGGGCGCTTGCCTCCATTGTTTCTCCAGGAATCTTAGGTGCTTCCTTTCTTCATAGAGGGATTTGTTGAACCAAGGTGCTGAGGGAGTGGGCCTTTTCTTTTTGCTTTGGAGAGGAGCGACGTTATTGATTTCATCTGCAAGGACTGTGAGGCATTGGGAGGTGAGTTCGTCAACATCTAGGTTCGGGTCTAGCCTTGGAAGTGATAGCAAAGCTGATTCACAGAGGGAACCGACGTCAATATTTTTAGCGTCACGGAACCACGAGGTAGCCCTCTTAGGTTGGCCAAGAGTTATAGAGTGTGATAGGTGGAGAGAGAATGGGATGAGGAGTTAGTCAGACCAGTCTACATGAATAGGGGAAGCGATAGAAAGCATGCCTGCTTTAGAAATAACAAGGTCCAGGATTGAGCCCTTAGAGTGTGTTGATTCCGTGCAGTGTTGGATAAGATCGTTTGCAGAGAGGAAGGTAGCCAGTAAATTTGCAGAAGTGTCTTGCGGTAAGCCCCAGGGGAGATTGAAGTCACCCACGAAGGTCTGATTGTCACTTTGCGAGTATTGGTCGCTGATGAAATCAGTGAGTTCTTCCATAAACGAAGGGCCTCTAGAAGACGGGCAGTAGATGACATGGAATCTGAGGGGTGAGCGGTGGTGTAATTGAAGCTCAAGAGATAGGCATTCAAAAGTTCGGAAGGAGCTGATAGGAAAAGCCTTAAGTTGAAGGGAGTTTCTAAAGATGACTGCAACACCTCCCCCAACTTTGTCAATTCTGTCATTCCTAAATATAGAATAGCCTGTGGGTAATAGGAGATCAAACATAGAGTGAGAGGTATCGTTGAACCAGGTCTCTGTGAGGAAGAGCATGTCAATATTGTGAAGGGTGATGGTATCGCAGATTTCAAGTTTGTGTTTTATTGCAGATCTGCAGTTGTGGAGAGACAGTGCAGCTCTGTCAAGACTGTTTTGGTGACGGGGGCACTTGGGCTCTGAAGGGTGATAGGGATATTGTACTTATACGGGGGTGCTCGGGAGGGTTTAGGTGGATGCTTGGTTCTGACCGAGGAGATGGTCGGAATAGTGTAGATAGTAGGGTTATTAGGAGATGCAGGTTGAAGAAGGGTGGCGTTCAAGCGCTTGTGTGAGTTAACGAAGCTTGCAGACGACAGGTTGAGCTTGGCTATAATGGGGTGAGGGGGTGAGGGGGTGAGGTGCATCTCGTGGGAAGGGTTAGTGTAGAAAGTAAATCACTGGCACGCTGTAGTTGAAATCAGGTACAAGTTTATTCATAAACAGCCCCACACCTGGTTCGGTGCGTGGGTCAGGAAAGTAATCACAGGAATGACAGTTGGGCAGTTGGAGTTGGACAGGAGGAAGGGTAGAATGTTGGGGAGCCAATGGAAAGGAGTATGGTGACAATGGGTGCTCTCGCGCAGGAGAGGTGACTTGTTGTCCTCACACACGAGGGCACGAGGAAGTGCAGAACTAGGATATAACACATCTTCCTCTCTTGAGAGTTATGACAAATAACTACATTCTGTGGAATAACAAACATTCATGTGGATTAAACTATGAACCTTTAGTCAAACACAAAGACTTCATAACGTTTCGGCTTATGGATGGCTCTCCCAAACCTCCCCGTGACTAAGTGAGGATCAGGGACACTTTCGGTGTCGGAGTGAGGATCATTACTGGTTCTACCAGACCTACCACTGAAGCTATGACCGTCAGACATGGCTTCAGATTCAGAGTGTGAGTTGCCGTAACAACTCCGCCTTGGTATCGGAGTGTGAGGACTGACATCAACAGACTGGTCTGATGAGTGACAATCAGCAAAGTCAGTGACAGGTGGGAGATCATGTGAAGTCTCATTACTAGGCATGCAACTTTGTTCAGGACTGGTCTTATCAACATCAACCCACATATCTTTGCAATACACATTAGGTTGCAGCTGGTTGGGTACATTGCCTCCGTGATGATATCTGGCCAATCTACTCATGTGCCACACTTTCCCATCGCTGAGCCTTGCAGCATTGTTATAAAGTTCATCGATATGGCACAAGGAGATATCCTAAAGGCCCAGATGCGTTTGAATACTTCTTCTTCCCAGTTAAGGTTAGCATTTCTTGACAATTGTATGTGTCCCTTCAGAACACGGTTGAAACGTTCAGTAAGGCCATTACCTTCAGGATGGTATAATGAGGTAGTGTATTGGGTGATACAATTCCTTTCAAGGAATGACTTGAACGCCACTGAGCAAAATTGAGGACCATTGTCAGTGAGAACAAATTTGGGTAAACCTTCACTTAAGAACAATTTATCCAGGAAGGATATGACTGTTGAGCTGTCTATTTCTGAAACAATTTCTATTTCCGGCCACTTTGAGAAGTGATCAATGACCACCAAAATATACTTGATCTCTCCATCATGTCCTTCAATGGGTCCAGCAATGTCCAGGCCTAATTTTTCCCATGCCATTAAGGGGGGTTGAAGTGGATAAAGGGACACTTTGGATGTTTTAAGGGTTTTATCTGAATCACAGCATTCTACACAGTTTCTTATCAGGATTTCAATTTGCTTTTCAATACCGGGCCACCAATAACAGGTTCTGACTCTCTGCTTTGTCTTTGTAATGCCCAAGTGACCTATGTGGCAAAGTTTTAGAATTTTGTCTCTGAGTGTGATGGGGGCTATGGCCTTGCCGATTCTGTATAACACACCATTTTCACAACTGAGTTCATTTCTTATTTCCCAATAAACTTTGACATTGTCATGAAGATGGCGTTTCTCTGGCCAAGAGGTGTTGACAAGTTTACATACGTCTTTAAGTGATGAATCCTGCGACATGTGATTTTCCCATTCTCTTGCAGAGATTCCATCAAGATCCGTGTTGAAAAGCAAAGCCACTTTTTCATCATCCTCAAGTGCATTCATATTTTCATTGTGTGGCAGAGGTAGTCCGCTGAGAAAATCAGCAACTTTGTTCTTGATCCCTGGCCAATATTCAGCTGTGTAGTTGTAATCCAACAATTTGATTGACATTTTACTTAGTCGTGGTGAAGCATTTTGCAGACCAGAGGCAGATAAGATTTTAATTAAGGGTTTGTGGTCCGTGCGAAGATATATATTGTATCCCCATATGTATGCTCTGAAATAATTGAGCGCCCATGAACAAGCTAGCATCTCACGTTCGATTACAGAGTATTTCTCCTCAGTAGGGGTGAGTGATCTTGAGGCAAAGGCCACAACCCATTCTTAGTTTGAAGTATCCTTCTGCGCTAACACAGCACCCAATCCTTTGTTGCTGGCATCAGTTGTTACAAAGATTTCAGCTCTAGGATCAAATCCTTTGAGAAAGGGTGCCTCGCTGATTTCTTTTTTGATTGTATCAAAGGTGTTCTGACATTCCGGGGACCATTCAAATTTTGTTTTATTTTTTAGTAATTGTCTTAGACTGTACATTTTTTCTGAAAAATTTCTAATGAATTTGGAATAATACTCAGTTAATCCGAGAAAGGCTCTAACATCTTCTTTGCTGGGTGGACAGGGAGCATTGAGAATGGCATCTACGGGGAGGAGCCAAGCTCGCGACCGTGATGGCCGCGTTGTAGCTCGGCTCCGTCAAACCTTCCTGCCTGAACTGTCTATCCTGCACCTTATCCTGCCCCGAGAAGTCTTATTTGCTGGAATATGGACTTATGACGTTTTGCTGGCACTCACCGTTTGCTCCGGATGTTCTTGGGTGCCGCGGATCCTGAGCTGCGCCCTTGTTTGCTTCGCGGCCTCCGGGGCGGGCAGGCCTGGTACTCGTCTGCGGCGCCCGGGTGGGGCGGAGCGCCGGGGCCGACCCCTTGGTGGAGGAGCGGGGTCGGCCGGAGCGGCCATTGTGCGGTTGGACCGGTGGCGACTGACCGGGCCTGGTCTGGCTGTCTGGGGACCTGGTGGTGGAGTGCTGCCTTCCACGGACGGGGGTTGACCGAATGGGCGACTCGTCTCCCCTTTGTTCTCCTGTCCGGCCATCTTGAAACCCTCCGCCCGGCCTCGGCGGGCGGCGCCCGTGGGTCGGTGGCGCCGGCTGCCTCAATATTCTGGTGGCCTGCCTTTTTGCCCTGAGGGTTCCATTGCTTGTCGCCGGCTGGTTCCCATCGAGCTCTGTTGGTGGCCGGATTGGGGTCGGAGATTGCCGCGGCCGCGCCGGGCTGCAAAGATGGCGGCCCTCACCCTGCATCTACGCCCATTTGGGGACGGCGACATTGGCTCGCCGCACGGCAGGTTTGCTGAATACCGTAAAGGTGAGCCTACAGTTGGCGACGTTTTCGCCGCCTTGTGTTCTTGGCGTGCTTCCATGACTGTGCCTGTCGATGGGCTGGATGGTAGCCTTTGTTCCCGGCTCGTTGGGCCGTCCCCTGCGTGTATGGCTTCGCCGCTTCAGGGTGCTGCGGTGCCTTTCCTGGAAATTGAAAATACTAAGGCCACCGCTTGTTTGGACGTTCAGATGCCTGCTGCCTGGTATTGTCAAGAGTTCTTCCCTGTGGTGGATGCATTGGAGAGCCTCCGGCCGAGATCCGTCCAGATCGGTCTCGCCGGGTCCCCCGGTGATTTTTTGCCTCGGCCTGCCGAGCGGAGATCCTGTAACTGTTTCACCGGGGCAATTTTTTCCCCTTGGTCTGCGGAGCTGCGCTTGAGTTGCCTGCTGCTGTTGCTGTCCTTTTTTACTCATCCGGTCCGAAGCCGTTATAACTTGTGTAGTGGCTCGACGTTTGGAATCCCTGTTTTTCACCTCTGCCCCCTCATGTTCTGGTTCTTTGTGCACTCTGTGCCTATGGCACTGGACAGACGAGGACAGGGTTGAGATGACCTTGCACCGCCGGACTATTACTTTGTGGCGTGACCGGATGACCGCCTTGCGGCTCTACATGTATGATTGCTTCCTCTTCATATTCCTGGTACCTGTTTATTGTTTTGCAATGACTTTATCTTCTCGTGGGCTTTGAATGTGTTCGGACGGGGGAGTTGGGGGCTGATAGTTTTGATTGTGTGTCTCCTCTCCCGATAGTTTTTTCCTTCCTTTCCCCTTCCTCTCTTTTTGCCTCTATGGTTTCTTCCTTACTTTTTTACTCTTCTATATTTCGGGTTTCCGGTTAGGGCGACAGGCACGCTGTTGGGGGGGTAGGCCGTAGCCTTCCGCAGGGGTGCAGAGTGGGGTGGGGGGGGGGGGGGTCTGTTTTTTTTGTTTTTCTTTTGTTCTTGGTTCTATGGCTCTTGTGTATTCTTTTTCTGGGCGCTGCGTCTGCATGTAGGCCTCCTGGGGTGTTTTTGCTAGCGTGGGCACACAGCCTCCCTGCTACCGATGTTCATTGCGCATCCGTTACTCCTGTTTCCTTTGGCTCCGTGGGCTGCCCCTCTTTCGTGTGCTTTATTTGCCATGGGGCATATACTGTGGGGCCGCATCCTCTTTTCCCTGTTTTTTCAACCCTTTTTCTGATCCTCATTTCCCCTTTTTCCCCTTCCTTCTCTCTTTCCCTGGGTCGATGTAGCGGATGGCTTCGTATTGCAATCCTGACTTCCTTTCTATGTATTGATGCGTATTCTTGTGGTAACGGGTGGGCGTTGGGCAGTGGATGGTATTGTTTGCTGATGTGGGACTCATGTTTTGCCCTTGCTATGATGTAGCTGTTCTTTTTTTTTTTTGAAACTCGCTGTGTTTTGTTCCACTGCCTGTTGACGACCCGCCACGGACTTTTGGACTTTAATAACTGCAATGTTCCTGCTCCTCACCCTATTATATTATAAAATTAACCTTCACTTTTCCTTCTCACTGTGGTTTCCTTGTGGCTATTTGCTTGCTTTGTTGCATCTGTTATATCGGAGACCTGCTGGAGTTTCTTTCCTGGCCTATGTGCTAATACAGTGTGGTGGCCGGCCCGATGGGTTGTAGGCCCGTATTTGTCAGCTATATCTGCACAATAAAGGTTTTCAAAAAAAAAAGAATGGCATCTACTAAACCCTGTTTTGGTTTGATACCATCGTGGCTAATAATGTGCCCCAAATAAACCACTTTGTCCTGAGATATTTTACATTTGTCTAATTCAACAGTAAGACCATGCATTTTCAGTTTGTTAAAAACTTGCTTTAAGCGTGTGTCATGTTCCAGTTGGTTGCTGCCCATGACCAAGATATCGTCTTGGAAAAACCTGATACCATTGATAGAGCAAGCATCGCATCGCGACTTGCTCGAGTCAAGAACCTCGCCCGTGTGTAATAAATTAATAAATTGTTCGTCTTACTAATCTTTTATTTTCATATTCGAACAAGGTAGAGGAAGCTTGCGTACGTGTATTTTTAATACAACTAATCCATGTCTTTAAAAACATGGCCGCCGCTTGAAAAGTGCTTCTGCGCATGCGTCAGTCACACTCACGTGACCTGACGTAGTTATAAATTTTGGAGGGAAAGGGTGCGCATGCGTAATACACAGCTTTCGTGAATAACGTGGTAATGCTCTTGTGAACGTGTATATGTTGCTAACATTTAAACTGCATAGTATATTTTTATAATGATAAGTTTGAGGTACAAGACCAATGATGTGTTTACATACATTTATTTCTATGTATTAATTTATTCTCGCTTACTTTTCATGTACTGCGGGAAATGGGGGTCCGAACCGGTTGGGAGCCATATTGAGGGTCTCTTCTGCGCAGACTCGTGGTGCACTGAAAGGTGGCAACAATGGACAGTGGAACTCAGCCAGCTGGCAGCCACCGTCAAGATGCTCATGGGAAAGCCACCTCTGCCCTACGAGAACGGAGAAAGTTGTTCCTTATATGATACATTGTGTGTTGCGCTACTATTTGCCGTGCAGTTTCTCATGGGAACCCCAATCTTGCTAGGCGGTACCCAGAGATGTAAATTAGGCCTCCAAATAGTCTATTCTGATTGGTGTGTTACCCAAAGCCTACCTTAGGACCAATCCAAATTGAGGGATTCTGACACTTTGCAACATTGGGGGGTGGTACACCGTCCCCAAACAGTATAACTACCCTGGGTTCACCTAGGGAAGTTGTCCGACTTGTCTGGTTTAGCTGACCTGTCACTGACCCAACGCACTCAATAGGTGACTGAAGATACAGAGTACTGCGGAGCACTCTGTCCGAAATTGACCATAGACTAAGGTTTTACTAAACCTTAAAGTGCTGGCGGAGCACTTTTGCTGGGAGTTTGCTGACCCAATCGGGGTCTTGATCGATAGCTGCAGAGAGGGTGAAGCGCAGGCGTTGCTTCCGAACTGTGGGTGCTGGTCCTGTCCTGAGGGTCCTGTCCGAGAGGTCCTGTCCTGATTCCTAATCTGAGGGTTTCCTGTCCTGTCCTGGGTGTCCATTCTGCACCTGCTGTCCTTTGAGGGGTATCCTTCCTTGAGGGTTTCCTGTCCTTAACTGACCCGTGGCCAGGGTTTGGTTTTCACACCAGTCTAGGTAAATATCACTCTGAATCTTGCACCTTTCTATGTTTCTGTCTTTTGCTTTAATAAAGACATACCTTTGCATATGTTACATTTCCATGCTTTCTCCCGCAACCATTGAATCATAAAGTCATTTGCATTTTATTTCAAAACGTGTTCCTATGTTGCCCTACCTGTTAGAAATTATATTTTGCATTGCAGTTTGTCATTTCCTGATATGGTCTAGAACCTCCTTACTTAAACTGTCTAAAGAACTTTTGCCTTAAAGCATAGCGTGTCTCTCTTCATAGACTCTCCTATAGATGTAAATGTCCCGAACTCCTGTCTTATTCCCTTGAAATAAATCTAGAATACCAGTCCTAATCAAAGCCTATCCCATCTTTAGTAATTCATCTGAAACGTTCTAAATCCTGATCCTTCATTTGAAATGTGTCCTGGTTCCATTAGTTTATAAATGGTTGCTCTGACTTATTTGCTATTCAGCTATGTACTTTCTGTTATTCTGATTATCGATTGCTTAATTACTGTGAATTTGATTATTTCTGAAATTTACTAAATTAGATAAAGACTTTAAAACTTCCAGTTGTCCGTGGTCATTTACAAAAGGTATTGAATATTATTTGTTGGGTTTGTATTTTGCTGCCTTTCCTTTCACAGCTAGCTCCCTGATCCATGGTGGTCATAGGTACCCGTGTCGGTGGATGGTAAGTCGGGTACGCTGAAGAATAACGAAGGGAACTCACAAATATCTGATAGCAGAGCGTGGGGTCATCTGATCAATGTATATGGTGATTTGAAATATATGGGCCCGAAGCCAGAAGTGGCGAAATTATTGGTCGGGTGACCCGCGCGCTCTATCACCATCAACGCCCTCAAAGATGGAAGTCATGACCCTTTGGAAAAGCGCTGCGGCCGAGGCTAACCCAAACGGTACCCTGGTGAACCGATAACAACCAAATGGGGTAATAAATGTGGTGTATTTCTTGCTGTCCACGTGTAGGGGTATTTGTTGATACGTGGATTTTAAATCAATAATGGAAAATACACACATATCATTGGTGGCATTGAACATTTCACAAATACGTGGTAGTGGATACTGATCAACAATAATGTTTTTGTTAAGATCCCTAAGGTCAATGCAAAGTCTAATTTTCCCATTGGGACGTTTGACCACCACCAAGGAAGAAACCCACTCTGCAGACTCAACCTCCTCAATTATTCCATCTTTGACCAGTCTATTCAGTTCGACTTGAACATCATTTCTTACCGACACTGGTAAGTGTCTTACCTTGTGAACACATGGGACGGGCGAGTCTTTTAGTTCTATTTTATGTTCAAAACTGTTAAGGAGACCAACTCTACCGGAGAACACTTCTGGAAAATCTTTGTGGATGGTATTCCTACATGACTCATCAACAGACAAAACAGGATCTGCGCTGTTTGCGTTGAGGATAATTCCCAGATCGGCTTGATCGCTCCAACCAAGTACCGAAGGTCCCTTCTTAGCTACAAAAAGTTTACAACATGCTTTCCTGTTTTTGAATTCGAATTCGAATTCACGTGTTCCTAAAAATTCAATGTTGTTGCCAGTGTAACTTCTAGCAATGATATTGGATTTTTCTAGTGATGTACCAATTTTGTCAGTGAGTAGTTGTTTCCATACATTCTCATTGATGATCGTGAAAGGAGAGCCAGAATCAGCCATTAAGTTCACAATTACCCCACCCAATTTCACATCACACATGGGTTTCTTTTTCTTAGTGGGTGTGAGCTCCAATACGTCATATTCAATGGAGAATACGTAGTTGATGCTATCAGAGTCTGAGTACTCTGAATTTTCCTCCGAAGAGTCACTCTCTTCTTGAATGTGTTTGACATGTTTGCTTTGTTTAAAAGATCTCCTATTGCAAGCCTTAGCAATGTGACCCGTCAAACCACATGACATGCACTTCTGATGTCTGGCAGGGCATTTCGTGGAATCAGCTAAATGGTTAGGAGAACCACATCGAAAACATTTGAGTTCAGAGAGATCTTTGTATTTCATGCTGTGACCCTTCTCACTTCTGTGTTTTGATTTGTTAAAATCACTTTTCTTGTGATAATCATGCGCAATTTCCTTACTGTTGACCTTTTGTCTCAGTTTGTTAGCATTTGATGAATGTATAGCTTTGACTACAACTGGCTCATCCAAAACTGCTTTGGCACATCTGCCGGTAAGTTCTGCTTTTTTAACCAGAGCAACAACTTCTTTTAAGGAAGATTCTCCATTCACCCAAAGTTTGTCTTAGATATTAGGGTTGCTAGCATGCATGATAATTTGATCACGAACAAATTCTTCTTGCAATTGACCAGATCTACAAATTAAAGCCAAATTGTTCAAGGCCGCGACATAATCATCAATGCTCTCATCTTTGCCCTGTTTTCTTCTAGAAAATGTGTAACGGTCAACAGCAACGCATACTATAGGTGAAAAATGAGCATCCAGATCATCTAAAGCGTGTTGATAAACATTGTTGCCTTCTCTCACTTTCTTTTCAATGTTGTTGTAAGTTTTTACACCCCCAGGACCTAAACAGTACAAGAGCACTTTCTTGTTCTTCTCAGCTGTGAAGTCCTCATCCTCAACAGTTTCTATATAATTAGTAAAATACTCTTTCCATTCCTTCCATGGCATACATGGAGCACCCTTGAGGGGTAGAAATGCTTGAGGCTGCGCAAGATTCAAAGAACTTAGAGCACACATTGCGAATTCACGTGAAAGAAGAAATTTAACCAGCTTCCAGTTTTTTCATGCACAGATGAAGGTTGGCGTTGCAGTTGTTGTGAACTAATATTTTTTTATTTCCTTCTTCTCTTACATTTAAATAAAGATTCACACAGTGGGTGATAAAATGGAGATGCAATCCTATTAGAATACTTAAGGATACACATTCATCGATATTTCAAACAATTTACTTTTGTCTTTTATTTCCAGGAGGCACTGTTTCCTATCGTGGTAATTGCCGGGTAACAGCATGCACACTAACACACGACCATTTGCAATTGAAGTCGTTTATGCTAGCATACTAATCAATACATTGCAGTCTATGGCGTTTTAATGTACACTTTCAATGGTGTGCACGTCACAGAGAATGAGCCAGATTCAGATTCGTTCTTATTCAATTACCGGTGTTAATTGACTTAAGATGGCGCCACACGCTGACTTTCAGTGACGCATTACGCACGTAGACATGCGCAGAAGGTGCACCAGGAAGGAGCGGAAAAGCTGACAGGAATTTTGGCGAAGGATGCGCACGACTTTGCCAATCGCCCAGGGAGATGAGCAGATGTCCAAAACTGATCTGTTATCAAAAGAGTTGGCAATCATAGGCGATCGCAGAGGACGCAATGGCAAGACAGAGTTCAGGAACCAATAGCATCACAGGAGCAGAGGTCGAACTGGACGGGCACACGTCCGTGCACAGAAGTCAGAAGATCAAAAGACGCTCCCAAGTCGCTCGAGATACAACGCCGTGAAGTCCGACACTAACCCAGGTAGGAAGACAGATCTTCTGTATCACGGGTGAAACTTCTTGAATGGTTCTTGGAATGGGTTTCAATTCACGAAATCCGTGGTGAGGGGCTGTTGTTTCCGCTCATCGCTACTTGTAGAAAGTAAATCACTGGTACGCTGTAGTTGAAATCACCTGGTTCGGTGCGTGGGTCAGGAAAGTAATCACAGGAATGACAGTTGGGCAGTTGGAATGGGACAGGAGGAAGGGTAGAATGTTGGGGAACCAATGGAAAGGGGTATGGTGACAATGGGTGCTCTCGCGCAGGAGAGGTGACTTGTTGTCGTCACACAAGAGGGCATGAGGAAGTGCAGAACTAGGATATAACAGTTAGGGTTTTCCAAAGGAGTAGAAGTGTATGGAAAAGTGGAAATCTTGGAGCTTAAAAGTGAAATGGTAGCTAAAAGCTGGGAGATAAGAGAGCCTAGCTTGTTTTCCAGAGCGAGTAAGGCAGAGCACGGAAGGTTGGGTGGCTCGATGGAAACAGGAGGGGGTGGAATTGGTGGTGGAAGGCAGGGCGAGATGGGGGGCAGGAGGAGAGTTGGGGTATAGGGTTCAAAGGTGGGGAAGGGTGGAGGTTGAGAGCGGGAGTTGGTGTATCAGAGGTGAAGGGAGAGTTGTCTTTGTTGGCATTGCAAGAAGGAAAGGAATTAAGGACATATTTAGGGGGAGATGGGTGCGGATCAAGGCAGTAGGGTAGAAGGAGAGGGGAGGACTGTGTGGAGTCATAGGCATGTAGGAGGTTTGGGAGGAAAAGAGGGGAGGTGGTTGGAGAGGTCCTGTCAGCTAGGAGAGGTGGCTGTGAGGGAACGGGCATCTAGCAGAGGGAGGGGGGTTGGGAGAAAGGGAAGTTGAAGAAAGGAAGTGGTTCTGCTGGGCCCGGGGAGAGAAGTGGAAAGGGTTACCAAGTGGGGAAAGGGGGTAGCACAGCATTGCTGGAGGAGTGGGGGGAAGGAGAGAGATGCAATGGGTTTTTGGAGAAATCGGGGTAAATAGCAAGGGGAGGAGGGGTTCGAGAAGACGGAGAGAGGGAGGATTAAGGGGGGCGTAAGGAAAGTTAAGTGGGGGAGAAGGTTGGAGGAGAGGTGGACTAAAAAGGGAGGTGGCAGGTAGGAATAGGGGGGAGGAGATGAGATTGGAGTACCGGGATGGTGCAGATTGGACGAGGAGCGTATTAGCTAGAGGTAAGGCTGAAGTGATGCAGGGTGGGCATACTGTGAGGGGGAGGAATAGGAGAGGAGGGCACAGGGGAGGGGGAAGGAAGATGGCCGACCTGTGCTTCTCGAGGGTGCTGCCTTTTGGAGTGTAGGGGGGTCAGGGGAGGAGAAAGGGAGTAATGGGTGGAGCTAGATGAAGAGTCAGGGGATAACCCGATCGCAGAGGAGGGGAGTAGGGAGGGAAAGAGGTGGTCAAAGAGAGAGAGACAGGTGTCTTTGCCTTGGATCATGACAGTAGCGTTGTTATAGAGTGAGATAGTGAGGTAGCCGTTAAAACACGCAGAGGGGGACTTTTTTTTGTTTTCCATGAGGGATAGAGAAGGAGGAGGTGACGTTAAGGGAATTATATAAGCTGGTGGACCAAGAGGGGGTGTCGTGAGTCAAGAAAATGAAATCGTTAATGAGCCTTCCAAAACGACCATTGTAAAATTGATCAACAAAAAGGGAATCAGGGTAACGTTCAATAGTGTTATGCTTCAATCGGTTTACTGAAGCTTTAGTCTGGTCGGGAGGATAAATGATTTTGTAGCAATTAATTCCAGCCTTAACTCGAGTGGTGGCCATGTTAGGAAAATGAGGAGGAGGAGGGTGGGGGGATATGAGAAGGGTGTTACTAGGAAAGCGGTGGTGAGGAGAAGTATAAGGACATAAAGGGGGCACATATTCCAGACGCCGGGCGAAGATATCAGAACTAATGTGCCGTCCAGGAAGTGAGGTGATTAGGAACAGGTTGTTACTTCAGAGCAGAAGAAGATGGGGGGGCTGGGGAGTTTCTGTGATTCCGCTGGTATTTGTTTGGCCCTTCATCTAGGTATACATGATGCCACCTGGCACTAGATAATTTTTACAAGGGAATTGTTTACATATGACAGGGCCAACTGGACCCATGTTAGAACCATCACAAAGCAAATTTTGTAAAAGTAAGACAGATCATACACGAACACCCAGTAACCACTGGTTATCACTGTACTTAGCATCAGCCTGTAACAAAAACCACATTCGGGACCAATCGCGTTGCACGCCCATAATCTCAACAGACTAATATTGGACCCTAATCTCCTGAGAATCACTAACATTAGGGGCAAAAAGCACAGGGTGGAACAAAATCTCACTAGCATAACCAAAGTAGCTTTGTGAATGGGTTCAAAAGGAGGACCCATTAACTTTGATAGCACCAGGTTCAACTCCCAGGGTGGAGAAGGAGGACGCACTGGAGGGTATACTTTTTTCAACCCTTTCAGGAAGTCCTTGACAGATGTTAGCTGGAAAAAAGAGGTTTGAGAAGGTGACCGCCTATAAGCCGTTATGGCCGCTAGGTGCACCTTGATGGAATTACATTTTATACCTGCTTTAGCCAGATACAACAAATAAGGAAGAACCGCTTCTTCTTGACATTTGATCGGATCATGACTATTCTGTATACACCACATATAGAATCTCTTCCACTTGCATGCATACGAATGTCTGGTGGAAGTACGCCTTGCCTCTTTCAGAATGAACATGCAGTCCTCTGGCAAACCTAGATGGCCGTATTGGATGACCTCAGGAGCCATGCTGCTAAGTTCAGTGACGGAAGGTTGGGATGGTAGATCCTCCCGTCCATCTTGGACAACAGGTCTGGCCTGCATGGTAGCCTCTTGTGAGGAGTCACTGACAGGTGAAGCAGGTCCGTGTACCACCACTGCCTCTGCCAATCGGGAGCAATCAGAATCATTGTTGTGCACAAGTGTGTTAGCTTGCTCACCACCTTCGGAATCAACAGGAGAGGTGGAAAGGCGTACACAAATTCGTTTGACCAGTCGATCAAAAGAGCATTCCCTCTCGAGCCTGGCCGGTGGAACCTGGAGGGGAAGCTTTGGCATTTGGCGTTTTGGTTGTCCGCGAACAGGTCTATGGTGGGACAACCCCAGGATTGAAAAAGTTCCTCTACCACTTCGTCGTGAAGAACCCAGTCTTCCTTGTCATCGAAATGACGGCTTAGAGCGTCTGCCCTCACGTTTTGCTCTCCTGGAAGGTGAACCGCCGTGACAGACAGCCTGCGAGCCAGAAGCCAATGCCAGATCCTCTGCGATTCCAACGACAACGTCCGGGAGTGCGTTCCCCCCTGCTTGTTCAAGTAGTACATTGTGGTGGTGTTGTCCGTCTGTACTAGCACAGATGCCTCTTGGATTGAGGGGAGGAACGCTTTGAGAGCTAGGTGGACTGCTCTGAGCTCCAGCATGTTGATATGGTAAGTGCTTTCCTTGTGTGACCACTGACCTTGCACCTGCAGTGGGCCCATGTGCGCTCCCCAGCCCAGAAGGGTAGCGTCCGTGATCAGTGTTTGCACAGGGGGAGGTTGGTGGAACAGGACTCCCACCTGCATATTCTGAGCTTTTGTCCACCACGGAATAGAAGCTCGAGCTGCGTCTGAGATAGTGATGTGATCGTCCCGGTGAGCCGATTGCTGATCCCACTTGTCCTCCAGATCCTGCTGAAGAGGACGCATTCGAAGTATGGCATTCGGGACCAGGAAGATGCAAGACGCCATCGACCCTAGCAGGGAGGCAATCCTGCGCACTGTCTGAGCCTTGCCGCGAAGAATCAGTTGACATTTCTGGGTGATTGATGATTGTCTCTCCTCCGAAGGAAACACTTTTCCTGCTTCGGAGTCTAGCGGAGCTCCAAGGAAGTGGATCCTCTGGGTGGGCTGAATTCGTGAACACCCGAGGGGCCGACTTCAACCCAAACGGTAGGACTATGAACTGAAAGTGGGAGGTCCCCACCCTGAGCCGAAGAAATCTTCTGTGACTGGGGTGTATTGGAACATGAAAATAAGCATCTTGAAGGTCCAGCGAACACATCCAATCTCCCTTCCTGAGATGTGGATATATTTGGTGAAGCGCCAACATGCGAAATCTTTCCTTTTTGACGTGCAGATTTAATGTTCGCAAGTCCAGAATGGGTCTGTATTCTGCCTTCTGTCCTTTTTTCTTGACCAGAAAATAACGGGAGTACACCCCTTTTCCCCTCTGAGAGACCGGCACTCCCTCAATAGCTGACTTTTCGAGTAGAGTGGCGACTTCTCTTTGCAGTAGGTGCAGCTGACGATTTGATGTTGACATCGGGGGAACCGGTGGAGGCAGATGATTGAAACGAAGACAGTACCCATTCTGAAGCGTAGACAACACCCATCTGTCTTTTGTGATGCTTTGCCACTCTTTCAAATGATTTGCCAGGCTTCCCCCCACTGGCGTGGTCCACGGCGCTGGGTGAAGAGACGACTCATTGCTTGGCTTGAGTCTTGCCGGTGTTGTTGCCTTGGCGTTGATTACTTCCTCCCTTGTAATTACGCTTTCCTTTGTACTGGCACTTTTGCTGCCCCTGCTGATCGTGGCTCTTCTGCCAGTTCGGGGTTTGAACCCCCTGCTTTGTAGAGCCATTGTTGAAGGAGCAAAATTTCCTCTTGAACTCCTTCTTCTTCTCAAGACCCACCGCCTTGAGAGTTTCCAGCTCTGCCTTCATGCGCTGCATCTCTTCGTCCGCACTTGTGCCAAACAACGAAGTACCTGAAAAAGTGACCGCCCGTGACATCCCCTATGGTGTCTCAATTACCAGACTTCCAGACCAAGACAACCTCATCATCATAAAACCACCTTTAGAGGTACTCAGAACAGGGTGCGTAAATCAGACAACATGGAAACATTTCCTAGCACCACAGCGCCTTCTGATCCAGCAGGCACCTCCGCAAGTCCCTCAGGGCAGAGTGATATTCTCTCTCTTCCCTCCTGATCAGAGAGGCAGAGGTCCTGCACTCCTCAATCAACTCGACGCAGCTACTAATGTGGTGGGCCTAGTTTCCTTCACTCAGTGCCGAACTCCAGCATCCATGTCTCCTACACCGGGTCTCCTCTGAGTTGAGGCTTCTGTCCATCAACCACAACGGATTATTCCACAAGCCCACTGGATGCCAAACCCAACCAGTGCCTACTGTATTGGGCCTCCCAGAAACGGCGCCCTATGCTGGACAGCTCTTCAGTTCCTGGGTTAAGTCCCTTCCAGTCTCTCTCACCTTCTGTCTGCAGCCCATGACCTAGCTCTCCATAGAAGGGAACAGATACCCAATCTTTCAGGTGGCAGTCGATCTCTGGTTCCAATGTTCCCTCAAAGCTGCCACTGCGTAGTGAGGCCAGTGCTGTCGCCCTCTCAGTGCACAATGTCGTGGGACTCAATGCAGTGCAGTCGCTATAGTAGCCAGTAGACCTCTAAGTAAACCACCGCCTCTTCAGCTCCTCACCTGATGTCGTGGGACTCAATGCAATGTGGTATAGTGGCCAGTAGACCTCTCAGTAAACCACCGCCTCTTCAGCCCCTCACCTGATGTCGTGGGACTCAATGCAATGTGGTATAGTGGCCAGTAGACCTCTTAGTAAACCACCGCCTCTTCAGCCCCTCACCTCGGTCTCCCATTTGCTCGTGCCAGGACTCCGACCCATGCGCCACAACTGTCAGCGCGGGAGGGTAATAGATCGTCGGGAGGGTCTGGTGATATCCTTGATTCCCCCAGTCTCCCCCCACAGCAGCACCATTCTTTTCGCCGCGTCGCCAAGCCTCAGCGCACCTCTCAGCCACTCCAATTTCCAGTGGCTCTGGTCAGCAGTATCATTGTCCAGTAATCGCTGTCAGCACACCCAACTGCAGGGTCCAAATGCGCAGTTCAGCGATCCGTGTATTCAACTGCCAACTGCGCCTCACCGCCCCAGGCTGCCCCCCGCTATTATCTCCGCCAGACCTCCTCACAGTGTCGTGCAGCCGCCATCTTGGGTGTAGAAATCTGCGCCGCGAGGAGCGGGTGATCGTGCTATTCAAGCACACCCCTGCTGGGCAGACCCTCCGACAGCGATCCACCGTGACCCGTGCTCCAAAGTACTGCAGGGTCGTGTAGCTGCTCTAAGACAGGGCGCAGGTCTCCCTATGCCCCACTTGATGGGAATCTCCAATTCAGCGCCCAGCCGCCATTTTGTCTTTGTCGCGCTAGAGCTCTACTGGGGGGTTAAACTGCCATTTCACCCCTTTAGCAGCGCCAATGTCCCTCTACAGCGATCCGTCGGAGGACCAGGGTTTCGGCGTCGCATGCGGGTGAGCAGCGCACGCAGCCCAGACTCATGGCTGCAGTTCATGGCCGGAAGCACGGCTAGTCCGTAAAGCACGCTCTACAGTGAGGTCTCATTCTCAAAATCTGGTGTTTATTTCGTCCCGTCTATATAACGAACGCCCTGCCTGGTCTGCGATTTCTATATTGGTGTTCCCCCTTCTGGTCAGGTTGGCTAGCCATGCCAGCAGCCTTCCTGCTTTATCCCCATCTGCATGAGTCCTGTCTATGTATGCCTTAAAGTCAAAGCCCCTAACCGTTCTTCATGCACTGCCACCTCTTCTTTCACTTCTAGCAACTCCTGTCGCAACTCAGGATTCTCAGGCCTTCTCAGTTCTAGTTCTCTAAGCACTCGGTCCGCCCTCTCCACGTCCGTAACTAATGACCTGCATACCCCAATGGATGTTGCCATACAACGCCCCCTGATGACAGACTTAAACGCCTCCCATTCCATTCCCCTAGAGTCAGTAGAGTAGGCATTATCAGCAAAATATGTTGTAATGTGGCCCCTAATTTCTTGTAAGAACACCTGGTCCTCCAGGGGCTCAGGCTTGAGGCGCCAGGTAGGAATGGGTTGTTGCTGCGTTCCCCAACCTATCTTAGCCAGTAGTGGATTATGATCCGATATGGTTTGAGTCAGGTATTCTGCCCCTTGGACCATTGCATCCATGTCAGGTGAGCATAAAAATGTGTCCAGTCTGACGTGAAGGTCATGTACATGGGAGAAGTGGGAGTATTCTCTGTCTAGGGGATGAGTGCGTCTCCATATATCTATTATCCCCCACTATTTCTGCCAATCTCTAAAAGTGCTGCCTAGCCTATAAACTGGTGAGTCTCGGAGCGGGGGGTGCGACCGGTCCAGTTCAGGGTCTGCAATGCAATTAAAGTCGCCTCCCATGATGACCGTACCAATCATGTAGGGCGCTAATGTGCTGCTCTGGTCTATATTCGCCCCATAGATATTAATCAGTGTAATATCTTTTCTGTCCAACCTCCCCGTGGTGATGGACAGCGTTAAACTGTATTTTGACTTACATATCAATGTCCTGCTAGACAGTATGAAATGTCCTGGAAGACACTGCATAATATGTGCTGCAATGTAAATTACATTTACATTCTTAATCTTAAATTAATAAAAATGAGTGAGTTTGTACCTTATTCGAGTTATTAATGCAGTGCAAGGTTTCACCTTACATCTTCCAGTAGTTACTGAGGTACACTAGATTGCTATCTACTGTACAATGAGTGCACTATTTTGTGCTGGGCGATGGTTATCTGAAAGATACCCCAGCCAAAGTTTATTATTAACCTTAAATCTGGGAGCCATGCTTGCGTCTATCAACCCAGTAACAAAGTTTACAGAACTCATTAACACTGTCCCTTTAGTATGGATTACGGTGGAGATTCCTTTCTTTCTTCTATTCTTCAGGAGTTTACTGTTTGTGGTGTTGAAAACTGCATGCTGTTACAACTCTGTTAAAAGCATCTCAGATTTGACAGGAGACTTGTGATCCTCCATTCTCCACTGTTGAGGTCACAATCAGTTAATAATCCGCCTCCTCCTTTCCACCTCCTTTAATTTGCCTTCATCATCTTTCATCTTCACTGCATTCCTTCCTTCCTCATTTCATTACTTGTCTCAATCTATTAATTTCCCCCTTCCTCCTGTTCTGTCCTCGCTCTTTTCCCAGCTCTACAACACAAATTACCATTCCACATATTTACCCTCTGTAAAACACAATCCAACTCCACATAATTCTGGTACACTCAATACCACTTAATTACAATCCACATAATTCTACTTCACACCATGCCACATAATTCCACTACACAAATCAACTCTACACCACACAATTCCACAACTCACAATTCCAATCCAACTCACATAACTCCACTATACACTACATACATATACTCCATAACACATGGTTACAAGCCATTGTCATTTATAGTGCCTATAGTTTTAACTCAAGCAAATGCGAGACCTATTACATTTCCAATGCTTGTTTTCATGTTTCTATCCTGCGTGTCCCCTCGAGAGAATCCCTGCTGTTCAAACCGAGTCCGCCAGAAAACATAAATTCTGCCTGTTTGACATATTTCAAGAAGAAATAACCAGTCATTAGTTGTTGTCAAGAGTCTGCAAAGGCCTGGAGGTGACTGATACTAAATAGAACTGGATACAAAATCATATTTATTCGTTTATAACGTGCAATTTCAACCAGGTGCTTCTAAACAGCAGGTAGAGCTGGACCAAGTAGATCACATCTCTGATTCCAGCATGCCAATAACAGACTATGTCCTGCCCCTGACTGCCTTTCAGCCTGCCTCTGCAAGAATACATTTCTTAAACGTAATGTTCTGCACATAATTCACATGGTTTTCAAGTTAGAGAATAGGTATCGTGTTTTTATGAAAGATGAAATATTATTTCAGAAGTAATGTTAAACATCACGGTCCTTTCTTTTTCAGAAACCAGTTAGCACTCACACTGACATAGGAAAGGATATGTAAATAACTACACCCCAAAGTAATTTCCTAACCATGTGTAATGCAGCTTTATTTTACACTCACAATGAAGTAGCCAGAGAAAATGTTTGTAAATCGAGTTTAACTACGCTTTTCAATTTACTTGAGTAGGTCAGATATATGAACCCCTCTTATACATTATACCAACGACTTCAGGTGGCTGTGGCCACTGGCTCTGGGACTTAACAAAGTCAGGAGCCAAACAACTTTTAGGAGCATTGCCTCTCATGCAGTTGCACTAGGCTAAGTCCCAACAAGTGCACTGCTTTGCCTTCAAAGATACACAACAGGACACCTGTACAGGCTCAGACTAGCTCATAGGGCAATCAAGCAGTGCTCGTTCAGCTGGTCTAAAAAGCCAGTGTGTGGGTCGATTGTTTTGGAAGTTTGGGACCTGTTTCATTTTCTTGTGGATCCCACTTTTTACTGTTTATGTATCCGATATTAGGACAAACATTGTTTACAGCCAGCGCAAATACACCTGTTCCCACAAAAATTACAAAACACCTCTATGATGTGTCTTTACAAGTTCAAAACGGCCCCAATTTGAAAATATGGACACTTTTTCAGTTATCGGATTTGTTAACGCATAGCAACACAATACATAGGATAATATGCTGCATACCTCAAAGCTTATAAGGTCCCAAAGGCGAGACCTATTGGCTTGGCCAATGCTTGTTGTGTTTTGTTTCCTCCTAGGGAGCACTGCCCGGTTTACTGGTATCTTTATGCTTCTGTGTTTATGTGTTTCTTTTGAGGGACTATTTTGTTCTTTGTTTCCTGCTCATGTTCGTCATTGCTTGTTTAACTTCTTGCTCGTGTTTCTTGTTTTCCCCCATTCCCCCACCCCTCTGCGCAGTTCTTGCATGCACATACACCCACCCATCACCCTTCTTTTTATTGTTGCTTCCAGTGTAATTAGCCCTCCACTCCACATCGTTGCTTCTTTTAACATTGCACAGCCGCGTGACATGGCTTAAGAAAAATAGCACTATGACACGGTCAATCCTGGCAGGGTCATAGCAATTTTTTAAGCAAGGTGTTACTTAAGCAAATTTAAAGTGTTGTCACAACTACCACATAAGGAGTGTGACAAGCCGCCCATGCAATTATACAGTGTTCGGTGCTTAGAACTGACTTGAGCCACCCGGACTACCAATGAATACGTCACTGCTCCCAAGCTCTAATGCCATCAGGAAAGTTACACCTTTTTTAACACTACATTCCAGGTTATTTTTCCTTTTCTTGCCTGTCTGTAGAGTTAGAAAACGTTGTTGCATTTAAACTACAACGTCTGCCTGGTTGGGACTGGTACAGTGCTTAATTTGTAAAATATGAAGTGCAGGTTCTCACATTTTTGTGGGAGGCCACACCCACTTCCCCTGCCCCGCCCCACTTCCTTCACTGGCTCCACCCACATCCTCAACTGGCACTGCTGAAAGCCACATGTAATACCCAATTTGAATTCCGACCTTGGTAATATGATGGTTGACTTTAAACTTGCTGGTTTCAAGCTCCTTGGAAAGGGTATCCTAATAACATCAAGGCAAAACCGCAAAAGAAATTGAGTGTCATGACTTTTGGAACAGAAGATAATGAACTTTTTCTGACCATTAAAGGCCTTCTAAAGTAATGCTGATATGACTATCTACTCCTGTTGTATTTTGTGCCTCCCCAGGCTTGACCCTAAACTGCCCCGGACTAATCTTTCACTAAAAGACAGTTCCACACGTTACACACTTCTCAATTCTTTTGCTCTGAGAACCTGGGGAATTTGCAACAGATATTTGTAAATTTTGTTCCCAAAGCATACACGACATTATAGAGCTCAGAGGTACAAGCCCACTATGAAGGCATCTATCACATAAAGAATATATTGGACTCTGCTAGAGGTACAATAAGCACCTCCCTGGTATATGCACAACCTGTAACTGATTTATGCACCGTATTCAGTCCTGTAAGATGCCCAATATTGTAATTGTATTTATATAGGGCTCCCATGTCTGATGAGGCGTCAAAGCACTTTTCGGTGAGTAGCACGCTACTCCGGAACCCAAAAAGTATTAGTGGTGGGTTAACATAGGGAAATATATCCTATTTTGAGCGATGGACATTTGAGTCTGTTAGTTTCATTGAATGGTATAATGGAGAGATAGAAAATGGAAGCGTCTGAAAGTGTTATTCAGGAGATCATAGTAGTAAAATGAGGTTTGGGATGGGTTGAGGGAGGGATAGAGGAGGGAAGAATTTAGAAAGGGTTGTTAAGGAGATCAAAGTAGTAAGATGTGACTTGGGCGGAGTAAAAGGGGAGAAGGTGGAGGGACAAGTCTCTAGAAAGGAATTTACTCTCACAGATGCATTGTAAATAGGAGTAAACCGAACACATCTTACCCTAATTGGCACCCCTTAGCCCTTAAAATATTGTTCCCAACAAGCAACACTGCCTTTTCCTCCCTAAAATGAAGGTAATGCACAATGATGTAGCTGTCAAACCCCAGCTTGCACAGAATACAATTGACAACAGACTATAAAGAGGTCTATGTTTGACAGGGAGCATAGAAGAAGAGACAATGGACCAAAATTATTTGAATGTTGATACCATCCTGTTTTGGTTTCATATGTAGCAAACTCGCCATTTGAAGGTTAATAAACACAACTGTACGAAATGTACTACACACTATATTACAAATGCACAGGACACTTGAAACAGCCAAATACGCTCTGCTAGATTTGAGTACACATTTTACATTCTGTCATTTTAGTTTAATGAATCAATACATTTTGTAACAATCTAACTGTAACCTTGCAACTGAAAAATGAAGGAAAATCACACTAAGCTTTCTACGTGCTCAGGGGTCTATCTCAGCACCCATAGCATGTAGAAAGACGGGAGGGGTATAATTGGAAAGGGGAGAATCTCCCTTTTCCAATGGTGCCCCTCCCCAGTCGATCAAGTGGAGGAGAGAGTGGCCCCTTGGGCAAGGGTCTTTGCTCCCCCCACAAAATTGGGCATATTCAGTCTTTCTGTCCCCCCGGGGGGCAGAAAGCCCACTTGACACCAGGGATTTTTTGGGGCATATATAATTAGGGTGGGGGCTGCCCAAAACGGGCATGTCAGCTAGGGACACCTACCAAACCCACACATTTCTGAAAACTAGACACCCGGGGGATTCCAGGGAGGTATAGCTTGCGTGGATCCCCCAACGTTTTCTTACTCAGAATCCTCTGCAAACCTCAAATTTAGCTGAAAAAAATCACTTTTTACACACATTTTTGTGTGGGTAAGTTGTGGCACTTCCAGGCTGACACAAATTTTCTACCACCCAGCCTTCCTCCAGGTCTCCTGATAAAAATGGTGCCTCACGTGTGTTGGAGGCCCAATTACCTGCGACAGACAAGGGCCCAAAACGTATTGAGGCGACATCAAAATTGCCTATCACAAAACGACCTGATTTTGCAAGGGGGGTCACCTGGGATTTTGGCCCCGTGCTCTGTGACCTTCTAGGGAAACCTATCAAACTCATACATTTTTCTGAAAACTAGGCACCAGGGGATTCCAGGGAGGTATGGCTTGCGTGGATTCCTAATGTTTTCTTATCCAGAATCCCCTGCAAACCTCAAATTTAGCCAAAGAAATCACTTTTTTCACACATTTTTGGGTGTGAAAGTTTTGACATCACCGGGGCTGACACAAATTTCCTACCACCCAGCGTTCCCCCGGGTCTCCCGAAAAAAATGGTGCCTCACTCGTGTGGGAGGCCCAAGTATCTGCGACAGACAAGGGCCCAAAACGTATTGAGGCAACATCAAAATTGCCTATCACAAAACGACCTGATTTTGCAAGGGGGGTCACCTGGAGTTTTGGTCCACATGCACAGTAGCCGTCTTGGGAAACCTACTAAACCCATACATTTCTGAAAACTAGACACCTGGGGGATTCCATGGAGGTATGGCTTGCATGGATCGCCTGACATTTTCTTACCCAGAATCACCTGCAAACCTCAAATTTAGCTAAATAAAATAACTTTTTTCACACATTTTTGTGTGGGGAAAGTTGTGGCATCACCGGGCTGACACAAATTTCCTACCACCCAGCGTTTCCCGGGGTCGCCCGATAAAAATGGTACCTCACTCGTGTGGGAAGCCCAAGTAACCGCGACAGGAAAGGGCCCAAAATGTATTGAGGCAACATCAAAATTGCCTGGTTTTGCAAGGGGGTCACCGGGGTTTTTGGCCCCGTGCTCAGCGGCCATCCAGGGAAATCTACCAAACCCACACATTTCTGAAAGCTAGACATAGGGAGGCATAGCTCGCGTGTACTTGGGCCTCCTACATAAGTGAGGCACTATTTTTATTAGTAGACCCGGGGGAACGCTGGGTGGTAGGAAATTTGTGTCAGCCCGGTGATGCCACAACTTTCCCACACAAAAATGTGTGAAAAAAGTGATTTTTCAGCTAAATTTGAGGTTTGCAGGGGATTCTGGGTAAGAAAACATTGGGGAAAATGATGCAAGCCATACCTCCCTGGAATCCCCCGGGTGTCTAATTTTCAGAAATGTGTGGGTTTGGTAGGTTTCCCTAGATGGCCGCCAAGCACGGGGCCAAAAACCCAGGTAAGCCCTTGTAAAACCAGATCACTTTGTGATAGGCAATTGTGATGTTGCCTCAATACGTTTTTGTGGATCCACACATATTCCAGAATTTTCCACCACAGAAATGTGAGGAAAATGTGTTTTATTGGACAATTTTTTAGGTTTGCAAGTGTTTATGGGTAACAGAACCTGGTGAGAACCAGTCAAGTCACCCCATCCTGGATTCCCCTGAGCGTCTAGTTTTCAAAAATATATAGGTTGCTAGGTTTTCTTAGGTACAGGCAGACCTAGGGTTCAAAAACTACAGCTAGGCACTTTGCAAAAAAAGGGTCATTTTTCATTGTGAAAATGTGGTGTGTCCACGTTGCGTTTTGAGTCGTTTCCTGTTGTGGTCAGAAGGCCTACCCACACAAGTGATCTATCATTTTTATCGGGAGACTTAGGGTAACACATAATTGTAGAACAACTGTTATTACCTACTGACATTCAATGCATTTCTGCTTTCCAAATGAAAGACAATGTGTAAAAAAGAAGTCATTTTGAAAAATGACCTATAATTCTCATGCTAGTATTGGGACTCCCAATTTTGGAAATGTGCAAATATCTACTGTTTCTAAACTCTATATTTTGTTACCATTTCAGAAATACACAGGTGTCTTTCATACCAATTTTTCCATGTATACATTTTCCCCAAATAATTGATATATACCCGGTACATAATAAAAAAACATTGCAAGACGCTGCTCAGTTATTGGCTCTGGGTTCGTCGGGTTCTTGGTGAACCTACAAGTCCTGTATATCCCTACAACCAGAAAGGTCCAGCAAATGTCACGGTATATTGCTTTTAAATTTTATAATAATTAGAAGAAGTTACAGGTGAAAACGTTGACACACATGGCTGTTTTTTTCAACTAATTTTCAATTTTTCTTATATTTAACTGTTAGTTTCTATGAAGAAACCTTGAAGGATCTACACAAATAACCCCTTGCTGAATTTAGAATTTTGTCTACCTTTCTAAAATGTATAGCTGTCCAGGATCCATTATTGCTTTCATACCCATTTCTGCCATTAACTGGAAGGAGGTTGAAAGCACAAAAAATAGCAAAAATAGGCTATGTCCCAGAAAATTGCCAAAACTGTGTAAAAAATGTTGGTTTTCTGACAAAAGTCTGCTTGTGCCTGAAAGCTGAGAAGATGGTGATTTCAGCATCACAATCCCTTTTTTGATACCATTTGCAGGAAAAAAACAGATGCTTTCATCTGAAGCCCTTTTTCCCATTTTTCCCCCAAAAACTATGTAGTTGTATTTTGGCTCACTTCTGGGTCCCCTCCAAGAGAATCCACAAACCCTGGGGACCTTTAGAATCCCCATGATGATGGAAAAAAAGGTCTCAAATTTGGCGTGGATACCTTATGTGGTCAAAAAGTTACAGGGGCCTAAGCGTGAACTACCCCAAATAGCCAATAAAAGGCTTAGCACAAGGGGAGGAGGGGGTGGGGGGTAAAGGCCTAGCAGCGAAGGGGTTAATGATCAACAGTGTTGATTGATATAAACTGCACTCTAGTCTAGTGCATACTAAACTAACAAGATTGCTTCTAGTCCCAAGAAGCACAACCAGAGTACTTTAAAGAAGGGTAAAGCCTTCAGGGGCTTCCTGAAGGTAGCATTTGTTGAAACATATAACGCACCAGTTACATTCACACTTGGTCACATTCATGGTTTTCAGGCAGGGGGAGATTGAATGATTTGCCCAAAATCCCAGGATGTTGAGCCGACGCCATCCCTGCTTGTTTCCTCTACAATCTTTTGTTTGGCTTGTGGCGCAGTCGGCCCTCTTTAAGGCATCCGAAAGTTAAAATTAATCAAACATGCTTCCTTGAAGTTCAAAAGGTTTTGTTTGTTTGATCAGCTGCGGTGCTTTGGCTAGAGTTCAGCCATCAGAGTAAACCTTAGGGCAAAAATAAACACGTTCATTTCATCAAATTTAAAATGGTGCTTTCCAGAGCACTTAATTTCAATACTTACTTTAAACAGCAGACTACATTTTGGGTAAAACAACCCACACTTCCACCAAATCGTATAAAACACCTCTAAGTACAGGCAAAGACACCTCTTTAGTAATCTCTTCAGTAGGCTTACTGTGTTTTAGCATTCTTGCTCTTGAAATCAAAAACAAGACTGATAGTGAAACAAGCATAGGCACAGATAGATCTCACCCATGTAAAATGTATTGGCTTTGACAATTTTTTTTAGCCTGAGCTACAACAGCGAAAAAAAGAGCTATGATGCAGCCAGCGCTGATCACCCATTAGTGCTTTTGATCGGGCCACACAGTTTTATGTAGTGGCTAAAACACATTGAAAAACACCATAACACCCGCAGAGGCGAGACCTATTGACTCTGCCAATGCTTGTTGTTTTCTAAGCGTGTTCCTTTATGATGAAGTTTCTGTCCAGGATTAATAAAAGTGAATTTCCACAGGATGAAAGTAGGGGGTGACTCTGTCAAAGTTCATGTCACTGCTGTAGGTTTGGCCTAGGCATTGCATGTTGTTCTTAGCTAATACCAGGACTTATGCTTTGTGGGACTGAGCATCAGGTACTGGACAATCAGGTCTGGATAAAGATAGCTCACTGGTTCGTAGAGGGACAGTTGGTGGGTGGGGAGCATAGCTTAAAGCGCTGTTCCTATACTCTGTTCCTGCTATATTACCTCTAATAAGCTTCTTCCTGAACTCACCACTGCTTGTGGAGCTTTGTTCTTATAAATTAATTTCGCCCTTCAGAATATTTTGCTGGCACTAAAACCAGTGATGTTTGCTGTGAGGGTGACTAAGTGCCAGAACTCCATGGCTTACATTGGTCACCAAGTGAGTGGGGGAAAGGTGTAACCTGTTAATGATAAGTAGCTTCTTGGTTGCAACCTTTAAGCACTCAGGCCTCTGACATTCACTTTCATAAATCATCTTGTTCTGAATGGTACATTCTGGCACAGGAGACAACACAGATTATCCAAATCAAGTTGTTTTACTTTTGGAGTATTTCCGTCAGGGACCCCCAAATCTTATTTTTCCTGGAATAGCCTCCTGCTTTGTAGATTGTTTTCTCACCCTTGTCAGAACAGACCATACTTCTTACACGTTCTACCAATGTGGGGGCTCTTTCGCTGCTCCAATGGCTCGCAATGGCTCTTTCGGCCACCATGAAACTCACCACAAATAGTAATTGGCCACACTTGGAGCCTTTATAGTGCTCTAGTATTCCAAACCTTCGGATTTAGGTTCTACTGCAATTGAATTGCCATACACCCTCCCCTAGATCCGATGTATATGTTCACAATATTGAACATTTACTAATGCTGGGCACTTCTATATTGTATGCAGAAATGTGCCACAGGTCTTTTTACAACAAACACAGGGACCCCTGTTTGAATTGGATTAATCAGAGGTGGTAAAAAATGTCGAGAGAGCGTGAGGCCAATTTAGCCTCAATCCACTCACCATCTTCCAGCTCCACAACCCCCTCCTTATAGAATTTTAAAAGGATCTGACGTGTTGACTACTAATGACCTGTATATTCAAGATATGCCCTTTGTTCTTTTTTATAACACATTTTATCGATTTTATAGAGTTGACAGTGACAACATGAAACATAACTTTGGCCGTAAGTCCTGTCATTCGACAGCTAGGAAGTGTTTAGAAGAACAACACAAAAGTAATGAGTTTCCTGAGTTCCCCCTTCCCCATATAAACGTGAACAGGCACAGACAGAGTCTCATAAGTGCTTGTATTTCCAGTTCAATCTAAAACCTATGTACTGAACCCTTGGGTCCCATATGTACTTGTATTTCTGCGGACCCTTCGTGCCTTATACACCAACCTCTCCATTGCTGCACAGTGGTCTATACCCCATACCCATTCGTGTAATGACAGCGCCCTTTGATCACTCCATCGTCTTGCCAGATATCCCTCTTGACCACCATATATACTGTGGCAATAAGTGCACATGTGGCAACAGGCATCGCAAGGGGAGCCATGATACCCAGCAGAGTAATCTTGGGGTCCATGGCCAACAGTCGTCCAACTACCCTCCCAATGCGGCTGGTGACCTCATGCCAGGAAAAATGCCCTTTTTGAAACCTGTTCCAAGTTTAACCTGGGATCTAGTGGTTTTCAATCTTGTAGGTCTTTAATTTCTTATGATAGTGTTCAAAGATGTGACGCAACTGCGGGTATATAACGAATTGTGTTCTATGTAAAGAATATTCCATGGACAGTTCCTCTAATGTGGTGTGAGACCCTGTACGTCCCCTAATATTGATATCCCCATTACATTCCAGGTTTGGAATCCATTTAGCCTCACTACAAGGGAAAGTCTTGTGCTCGACTATATTCTGTAACGTTACTAAAGGAAGTGGAGTATTGTGTGTATAAATAAATATATTTCACATGAAATACTAATGTATAGAACATGATTAATAAAGGTTTATGTAACATTTACACCTTAATGGGATGGAATAAGTTAACATAAATGAGTCTTATCGTGAGGTTATCAAATTAGAATGTGTGTAAACTAATGTTTCACATTTATACATATAACAAGAATTAGTTTCATGCAGGTGCATTAAAATGACATCTTCGTAATTCTTTACAATTTATAAATGTATTAGGAAGCTGCATTTATTGTGTATGTAGAAATGTGCACATATTCTGTAAACCTGTGCACTGCTAACTTGCCCAGAATGGGCCTCGAGAAACCAGTTTGGTCCAGGCTCTGTCACAACTTGTAATGTTCTTACCAGTTCTGGTGTGTTTGAGAGGTTCTCGACTTTGGTTCTTGAGGGTTCTGGTCTGTCTGAGGTAAAGGTGACCCTTTCTGGTAGCCACTGTGCTGCCGACAATGAAAAGCCAGAGCAGGCTGTGCCTTCCAAAAGGAGACTCAAGAGGAAAAAACCCAGTAGGGAAAAACCTCTGTTGAAGGGGTTAGCTCCAGAGGCGGAAAGTAAGGAAAGAACCCACAAATAAGAGCAAATACCAGCAAGGAGTGGAGAATAGAAGGCAAGAATTCCAAATAAGAGTGGAAGGCTTAAAGGAATCCAAACTGGAACAAAAAGCGTCAACTGGAAACAAAAGTGCGCTAACAGAAAGCAAAAATACACCAAGCAGGAGCAAAGGTCGCCAGCAGGGGCGAGGACACACCAGCAGGAACAAGCAGTGTTGCAATGCAAGGCAATGATGGATTCATCCCCTTAAATACCCATAGGCATGGTGATTGTTATAATCATCCAAAATCTAGTAGAATTCAAAAGTAATTTTGTTTCCAGTTTCAGCACAGCAATGTAGGACCAACCACAAACTGGTATCCAGTATAAAGCAGCTCATGTAGAATATGGAATGCAATTAGGAAGTAAACATAGTTCATGCCAAGGCTGGCAAGAGACAAGGTGATATAACAAAGGGAGAGGATGGGGAAATAGAAAAAGGAAAATGAAGGAGAATGCAACACACACCCCTTATTAATAATAATAAGATAACATGTGAGCTAATTAAAAAAATGGTCAAACCTTTTTGGTTTTTGTATTATGCGATCAGATAATTTGACTCTTGAGGCAACTGTATCATTGCTAACTGTATCATTGGCTTCCTTAGAAAAATTGTGTTGAATACTGTTGTTACTGGGACATTTTGCTATTCTTTTCACATTCCAAACTTTACCATCTTGGGTAATTACACTATTACTGAACACTTTTTTAACTTGTATGGATTTACCAAATGTATTTGTACTCTTATTCATTATACCAGGTTTGAGAATTCTGACCCAATCTCCAACTTGGAAACTTTGTACTTTGGTTTTCCATTTATCATTGTACCACCTCACGGTTTTGTTTTACTTTGCTTCAACTCTTTTGGCAGTATCATGCACACTTTGATTATTAGTAAATTTAGTTTGACATTTGTTCTTGAACCACCATGGACAAACACATGACGCAGGATCTCTTCCTTTGAGTAACTTGAATGGACTGATTTCTGTAGTAGAATAGGGTGTAATGCGATAAACCTATAATTTTTCTCCTAAAGAGTTCATCCAGTTTCCACCTACCTTTAATGCATCAGAAACAAAAGTCTTTAGAACTCTATTAAAGCATTCCACTTGTCCATTTTCGTGTGGTTCATATAAGGATGTGCATTTATGTTCAATACCACATTCCTTAAGAAATTTTTCCATTTCTCAAGAAGTCAACTGCACTCCATTGTCAGTAACCAAAATAGAGGGACACCCTTCACATGCAAACATTTCTTTAAAGAACATAATAACAGCACTCGTTGTAGATTTGACCTCTGGCCATTTAGAATGATAGTCAATCATGACTAAAGCAAAACGTGATGACTCCAGCACATCACACAATGGACCCGATATATCAAAGGCCACTTAACAACTTTTAAAGGTGGAACATGCAATATAAAAAATATTTCACTTGAGAAACATTCATGAAATTCCCTGACAATGCGATCAATAAACCCATCCATGCCAGGCCACCAAAAGAAACCTCTTACTAAGCGTTTCATGGACGAAATTCCAGGATGTGTCTTCTGAGCTATATTGATTATAATGTCTTGTATACCTCTAGGAGGAACACACTTACCTGATTTAAACAGAAATTTTCTATCAAAATCCAATTCTCTTGCAATATTAAAAAATGGTATAAGGTCTGGTCTTACCAAATTGTTTTTGGGCCATCCATGTATGACAATTTTTTTTAAATCCCTCAACCTGTCATCTAATTGCTCACAGTTGTCCCACTTATCTTCGGTAATTTCCTGATATTGATTTGAAACAATGTCACACATAGTAACAACAAAATCACACTCTTTGGTAGTACTTATCTTGTTTTCCTCACATGGAAGACGAGAGAGAAAATCGGCCATGACATTTTTCTTTCCAGGAACATATTCTGTACTGAAGTTATACGCCTGTGGGGGCGCTAGAGGGCGCACTGCGGTATGGCTGACTCCTAAGTCAGCTCCGCCGGACGGGAGACTGGCAACCCTGCCAGCATGCTATCAGCGGCTCGAAAACAGGCGGAGGCCGTGACATTTCGCATCGGAACACATGGGGAGTCACTAGCGTGTGAGGAACATGCTTCAAAACCCCTAACAAGTGTGTTGTCTACGGAAATAGGTGGGAGCATCGGCTGCATCACTAAAATGGCGGAGATCCTGGCCGGCGACGGACGACCGGGAGGGAGGCATCCAGCTGATTTCTGAGCCCTCGGGACACAGCCGGAGCTTCGCTACGCGACCGGAGACAGCACAGTGCAGGGGAACCAGTACAGACCTGACAAGCTGCAAACTGTGAGTAAATTTCGATATGCGTTCCACTGCACGCAAAATGGCGGCCAGCGTGAAACGCACGGAACAGAGGAGATGCAGCGCCCGGCGCAGATATTAAATCCACACTAACGCTGCCAAAAGGAGTATTTAACTGCTCCGCTTCTCCCCCTGAGACATCGGTGGCTGAAAGGGAGGTGCAGATGCTGGCTGCATTGCAGAACAGGACGGAACCTGGGAGGCACGATCTGGTGGCGCTGTAGTGCTGGGCGCGCGATCTAACGGCTGGAGAGGGGATGCCGTTTCAAACATGTGCGAGGTAGGATTGGGACAACCGGATAATGGAGCGATTACCAAGTCCAAGCAAGTGATATGTCAAAACAGATACTACCAGCGTAAGTAGACAACTATGCGCCTTGCAGGGGAAATGACGCAAAACTAACTTGCTGCCCTCGCTGATCAAAGGGTTCCTATACACACGACTTGGAAGGTCGAGTGTGCGCTGCTGGTGGGAGCCACCTGTGAGAGAGGACGAGTCTCATTGCAGCCATAAAGGTGGAAATCATTGCAGAGACGTTACAAACAGACTGACTATCACTCTGGGAAGTGGAACACGCAGGGACCTTCTAAAGGTAATAGGAGATTGGAGGGTGCATAACTACTCTTAAAGCGGCCACAGACCTCACTATCGGCTAATGTCAACGGTGACCAGGAAGACTCACGCCGCCCAATCGCTGCAGCGTCCCAATCGCGGATCGCCAGGGACGACCGGCGTTATGGGCAAGCCCGAAAAACCAGAAAAACAGCAAACGAAACTACAATTCGAAGCCAAGAAACAGACCAGAGGAGCGACTGGAGGATCCGATACGGACGCTGATCCTGGAACTACCGAGAACACCGGAATGGAGGGGATTCTGAGAGCAATACAGTGCAGCCTGCAGGAAATGAACGGCAAACTGGACACTCTCACACAGAGGGTCGACCACATGGCCGCAAAAATGGACAAGCATGGGGAGAGACTGGTGGAGGCCGAAACGAGAATCTCGTCTGTAGAAGACATCTCTAATACAACAGCTAAGTCTTGCACCGCCATGGAAAACGCGTTGGACGCCCTGCGCAATAAGACTGAGGATTTAGAAGCGCGGTCCCGCCGCAACAACATTCGCATAGCGGGACTGCCGGAGACGACAAACACAGGAAAAATGGAACTATATGTGGAGAATCTGCTGAAAGAACTCTTCGGAGAGGATGCCTTTTCTGCGGTGTTCCTGGTGGAGCGTGCCCACCGTTCACTGGCACCACCCCCAAAGCCAGGAGCGACCCCACGCATCATAATAGCACGTCTCCTAAACTACAGGGACAGGGACATGGTGTTACGGAGGGCACGGGAAAAAGGAAACATCACCCACCAAGGAAACAAACTCGACTTTTACCCGGACCACACCATGGCTGTACAGCTAGCACGTAAAGAGTTCCAAACGGCAAAAAAGAAGCTGAGAGATCTGGGTATGGAATACTCTATGCTATATCCTGCAAAACTCAAAATCAATCACGAGGGAAGATCCACAATTTTGGCAACACCACAGGCGGCCAATGAATTTATAAAAAAACTGCTAAAGAAGAGGAAAACACCGGAGCGCGGAGAGCGGCAGGAAGACGAGAGCTGAGAGTCAGTGGATTGACGAAAGTCGATGAGGAACGAGAGGTACTATGTAAATGCCATGTTTGAGCTGTGATGGGCATCTAGACTATGCGGCCGCAGGCTGAACTTTGCTTTCCACAGTCATCCCTGTTACATATATACAATGGTTCCAACGTGCATGCTCTGACGAGTGCTGAGCGATCAATGAGACGGATCGCAAACATTAGCAAACTGCTTGGCGGAGTTAGCTCCATTCTACATGGAACACGTAAGGGTGAGGGCTGACACCCTAAACTGCACTAGAGTAGTATAATCTACATACAACAGGTTGACTGTGAAACATTATCATGCTATGGGCGAGCTGCGTTGCTGCGCACTATATGAATGCGTCTTGAGAGTAGTGGGTTGAGAAACTGAAGACGGTACTCACATGTGAAATAACATGCAGCAAAAAGGTGGGACGGTTGATGGGCATGTTGATAGAACGAAAAACAATTGTTTGATTAATGTGATGCGGTAGTCTACCCGTCCACATCCACGTATGTGGATGCAGACGTGTGAACCTGGTGGACCCCCGACATGGGTGTCCCCCATTAAATGTTCGTTACGAAAGTTATCTGAGTTGGGGTATTGGCTTTGGCAGAATTGGGTTGCTGAAGTGGGTGGGGGGAAACTGAAAACTGTTGGGGAAGTTGTATACATTTCACTGTATCTGAGAAACATTGCGAACTCCGAAATGTATTATGTGACAATGATGGTGGATATGCATGCACCCGGAGTACTGACGTATGACACAACACACATGCAACAGGGCGCAGAGATATTGAGAGATGGTAGAGACACACATTGATGTTGGTAACGACGCTAACCTGAATCTCCTCACCTGGAATGTTAGGGGGATGAATCACCCCAAGATAACACGATTAATTTTCGCATACCTCACCAGACATAAAATAGATATTGCCTTTCTCCAGGAAACGCACATTGCGGCTCACGTCACAACAACCATAGGAAGTAGATGGGCGGAATCCGTACATAGCGCTAATTATTCGTCATATGCAAGGGGAGTTAGTATATTCGTTCGAAAGGGCCTAAACTTCCAAGTATCGAAAGTGATAAAAGACCCTGAAGGAAGATATGTCATAGTGATTGGGTTGCTGAGACGTCAATCTATTGCACTCATTAACGTTTATGGGCCAAACACAGACGACCCCAATTTCTACACTAAACTATGGCACATCATCTCCGACCTACAGATTTCGCACGTGATATGGGGAGGCGATTTCAACGTTGCCTTGCAAGATGGGGTGGACAGATCGCCGAACACTGTGGAAACACACAAACATGCGCGTGCTGAATTGCTAGACGCTATAGAAGAGCTTAGCCTGAGGGACATTTGGAGAACTCGGAATCCAGGGGGCACTGCTGCTACTCACATGTCGGCAATACACCATAGCTGGTCTAGAATTGACTACTGGTTGGGATCGAGGGATGTGTCGTTGTGGGCGACAGATATCAGACACCTACCGCGCACACTTTCCGACCATAATCCTGTATTACTATCACTACAGCTGCCGAACTATACACCACCACCCTTTGCGTGGCGATTTAATGCGACAGCACTAAACGATACTGTATACACTGAAACACTACACAATGCCATAGAGGAATATTTTCTACTCAACTCCCCCACGATGGATGACAAAGGGATTCTGTGGGAAGCTTTTAAAGCTACGATACGAGGGAAGTGTATTAGTACTACAGCGGGAATACTGAGGGACATACGACAACAAATAAAAATGAGAGAATCCAAATTGAAAGAACTAGAGTTACAATATGAACATACACAAAATGCCGCTCTACTGGGCGATATCAAACAAACTTTACTGGAGCACCAGGAATTCGCTACCACAGAACTGACATACACATCCAAACGTGGTGTTGCCAGGGCATATGGCGAAGGAGGGAGGCCTGGGAGGGCATTGGCTCAAAAAATATGCACGGGTCGAACACCACAGCACATTCATACAGTCCGAGATGAAGCGGGGACAAATAAGTATGACATGCGAGGGATATTGGAAGAATTTCGACAAACATATGGACGATTATATGAGGCTCGACCCACTGTCTTACCTGATGACATCCTAGAATATATGGCAGATGTTGAGATGGCATGGTTGTCTGATGGACATAGAGCATACTTATCCAGTCCAATCACGGTAGAAGATGTGACTGGGGTAATTAGGGCGCTCCCAAATGGAAAAGCGCCGGGGCCAGATGGCTTCACGGGGGAATTTTACAAGGCCTTCGCAGATCAATTAGCCCCACATCTAGTAGAAATGTATGGAGAAGCGCATGAGAAGCAAATCCTACCAGAGTCTTTACGTGAGGCGTTGCTTATAGCACTACTTAAGCCAGGGAAGGACGCTGAACTATGTGATTCGTACAGGCCTCTATCGCTTATAAATGTCAACGTGAAAATCCTCGCTAGTCTACTGGCTGCGAGACTGAAACCTCTGATGCCTGCCCTAATAAGACCCGACCAATCTGGGTTCATACCTGAACGGTCTACAACACATAATACTAGAACGTTATTCGCACTCTCGCATTACTTAACGCCTGAAACCAAAGCAGCGGCGATCCTACTGGACGCCGCGAAAGCTTTCGACACGATTGGGTGGGAATATCTACACGCAGTTTTGAGATGCATGGGGTTCCCCATAATGTTTACACAATGGATATCATTGCTTTACACAGGTCTATCTGCTAGGATAAGAGTAAACAGTTTTTTATCGGACCCCATCGAAATAGGGAGAGGGACAAGGCAGGGATGCCCTCTGTCCCCTCTGCTATTCGCGTTGGTACTGGAGCCACTGGCTTGCAAAATCAGACAGCACCACCACTACTCAGCACTACAGTTCCCAACGAGACCATTACACATATCGCTCTACGCGGACGATATGGTACTTTATGTGAGAGACCCCGCTCAAAACCTTAACCCCCTACTGAGAGAGTACATTAAGTTCGGACAGCATTCTGGACTACGAATTAACTGGGCCAAATCTCAGGTGATAGCACTGACTGATAGCACAATCCCCTTTCAGTTAGACTACCCATTGGAGTGGCAGGATGAACCCACGAGGTATCTGGGGATATGGTATCATCGGGACCCTGAGCTGGTAATCCGCACAAATTATGGTAGAGTAATTTCAGACTTGGAGGAGAAGATAAAAAGGTGGAACAAACTGCCACTATCGCTAGCAGATAGGACTGCGATAGTGAAAATGGTAATATTACCCAAATTCCTTTACCTGTTTAACAATATCCCGATCAAGCCGCCTGCTGCAGTTTTCCGCAATATAAATAAATTGGTGCTGGACCTTATTTGGGCAGGGAAACAGGCTAGGATACAGCTTAGAACACTTACATTACCATATGCGAGAGGCGGGTTCAGGGTTCCTGACCTGTATTTGTATTATCTGTGTGCGCAAGCTCAGTTTGCCTTCTTCTGGTACCACGAAATACCTTTCATGTCGCATGTAGCGATAGAGGCAGGGGACGCACACCCCATCCCATTACCCTCCATAATACTGCACAAACGCCCCCCGCTACACACGAAAGATATAAATACAATTGACACTACTAACAAGGCCTGGCACTTAATGGGTAAAAAAGCGGGTAAGCTCCCATTGTATGCACCTGAATTACCGCTAGCGCATCACCCTGAACTTTCAGTTACGCAAGAAACTATGGGCATGACACTCCTGCAACAAGCTGGTATAGACAAACTGGGAGATCTGTATGAAGATGGGCGCTTCAAGACATTGGACTCTCTGACATACATTAGTAATCAGTCAGCACTCTTCACATTCAATTATTATAGATTGCAGAGAGCGATAAAGGGACTGTACCCGGGATACCCAGACGAACCTAGTCCTCTGTCCTCACTCCAATATATGCTGACGACACCCACGGCGGCCCATATAGTCTCTCGCCTGTACGCCAGACTGCAAGAAGACATAGCCTACGACACTGACCACATAAGAATTAAATGGAATACGATACTGGATGATCCAATTTCCACGGAAGACTGGGCTAAGGCGTGTATGCTTACTGACATGCTAACCCCTAATGGAAATCTAAGGATAATCCATTATAAGTACTTACACCAAACCTACCACACACCAAGCAGATTACACAAATGTGGGCTGAGGGAAGATTCAAGATGTAGGAGATGTAGCATGGAGGAGGCTGATTTTTTGCATCTTGCATGGAACTGCCCCAAGGTGGCTGACTATTGGAGGGAGGTGACGGGGGCGCTGGGAGTCATGTTGGCCATACCCATAGAATGTTCAGCGAGGGTATGTTTACTGGGCCTGGTCCCAACTGTGCGCGCGACCAAGCGTAAATACTGTGTGATAGCATTATTGATGGCTAAGCGCAGAGTGTCACTGCACTGGGACAGCCGCAGAAGGCTAAAAGACTGGTTAACGGATTTAACATATTGCAAGGATACACTGAATACTTATGAGGAGAGTCTGCCTACTGGCTCAAGGCCTCGGGACTATTGGATGTACCTGGTTGAGTACTTACAGGGGAGAGTGCAACCGACAACAGAGGAAGAGGGGGAGGGGTAGCTCAACTAACAGATGCGTAAAGAAACCGAGTTGTGTGCAACACACCACAACACAGCTAACACCGGAGGAGTAAGAATGTTGTGATGCAGCGATAGTTTTTGTTATATAGTTACAGATCACCTTATATAAGTATTATATGAAATAATGGAAAATGTTCCACTGTACGATGAAGTCAGATTTTTCATATCCACGGTGCACGACCTATCGACTTGTTATATACCAAACGCCACCGGACCTCCGGGTTGTCGGTTGTACGGCTGTGATATACTGTTGACTGGCAAGTTTTGGATCTAATTGATTGGATGCCGGCCTCAGGGTTGTAGGCGAAATAGCGATGTACTGTACTTCACTCGCAATAAACCAGTGTTGAACAATAAAAAAATAAAATAAAAAAAAAAGAAGTTATACGCCTGTAACTTAGAGGTTAACCTCGCAATTCTGGCAGTAGAGTTTCAACCACCTCCCGCAGAAAGAATGTTGACTAATGGTTTGTGATCTGTTCTAAGAGTAAATTTTGTGTCCCATATGTATAGTCTGTAATGTTCTACTGCCCACACACATGCGAGAAGTTCTCTTTCTATCACGGAATATTTCCGCTCACACTCATTCAAAGTACGTGATGCAAAATCAACAGTACATTCTTCCTTGCCCTCTCTTTGTGACAGAACACCACCTAAACCATAAAGGCTAGCGTCTACTGTAAAAATACATTCTTTCTTCATCCTAAAAGGTTTCAAAGTAGGTGCATTCACAATATCTTCTTTTATTTTTTCAAATGCCTCCTGTTGTACTTTTGTCCACTCATATTTTGTATTAAGTCTCAGTAAGACTCTCAAAGGCTCCATTTGGTTGCGGATCCGTCCACAAATTTGCTATAATATTCACACATTCCTGCGAATGATAATAATTGCTCTTTCTTTGTTGGTGAAGGAGATTTGATTATAGCATCAACATTTGTTTTCTTTGGAACCACTCCGTCACTAGACAAAGTATGCCCCAAATATTCAAAAGAGCGTTTAAATAACTTGTATTTATGTGCTTTGAGTGTGAGACCCTGATTCTCCAATCTCTTACAGACTTAATTTAAATGTAACACATGCTCATATTCATTTCTTGAGAATATTAAAGTGTCATCCTGGAAGCATTTGACAAAATTATCTACATCTCTGAACACGTGTAACATAACTCTCTGAAAGACTGACGCTGCTGACGCCAGTCCGAAAGGCATTCTTGTGTATTTCAACAATCCAAAAGGTGTAATAAACGCAGAATTTATTTTGATTCTCCCGCCAATTCTATCTGATGGTACGCTGAGCGTAAATCTAGTGGAAAATATTTGTGCACCTTCAAACATCGAAACTACCTCATTAATATTTGGTAATGGATAGTTAATTATAATGTTTTAATTGAGAGCCCTCAAGTCCACACAGACTCTCAATTTTTGGTTGGGTTTCCGAACAAGAGCAATCGGTGAAACCCATTCGGAGGATTCAATAGCTTCAATAATCCCTTCATCAGATAAATCCTTTAGCATGTCTTTTAATTCCTCCCTAATATTAATGGGAACACCTCTTATTTTCTGTTTGACAAGAGCAACGTTATTTTTTAAAACAATTTTATACAAAAAATCTTTAAGCTTAACTAACTTATCACAAAACACGTTGTCATATTTGCTAATTAGTTTCTCTTCCCTTCCGTTAAGGTCGACCTCTGCAAGAAACAGGTTCAATAGATCTTGGGTTTAGTGTTAAACCCAACTTCCATTGGTCACGCCACCCCAATACATTGACACCTTTAGGTTTAAAGTATTTTATTATAGTTTCTGCAACAAGGAAAAAACAATACATACAAGGAATACAGTCATTCTGATACCATACTGCAAAGGCTCCCTTCAATAGTGCCATCAATAGCAGGATAGGACTAGCCAAGCATTCGCCGAGCCCCCACAAAAGCATAAGCAGTGAGGTGCACTTATTCCAGAACCAAAACACCCCCCCCCAACTCCCACCCCTCCCCACCCCAACTCCCCCCTCACCCCCCCTGCGCCTGAGTAAATGTCCATCAGCACCCCTACTGCCCGAAGGAACCCCGTGCTTGCCCCACCTCCCCCCCCCCAACAATTAGGAAATCTGGGTGGTCAGCCGCATCAGCCTAAGATAACGTGGACAGGTGATCTCCTTGAACTCTGATTGCAAGAGGACACCAAAAGGCTGCCACAGGTCCTCAAATCTGTCTACTTCCCCTGCCACCGTGAGGGACATCTTCTCCATCCCCAGAACGTGCCACAACCTGTGCAACCAGCCTGTGATAGTGGGAAGTGTGGTGGTACGCCAATGTATAAGTATGTTCTGGATCGCCGATCCTAGAGCGATCGCTATTTGTCTGCCCCTCCTCGATCTTAGTGGGTACATCAGTCCATTGGGCAACCCTAGCAGAACGTAGGCGGGAAGACGCGGCAATTCTACATCAAAGCACTGGTCTATTTCATCCAAGACCTCCCGCCAGTATGGATCTAGCAACGGGCAATCCCATAAAATGTGCGTGAGTGTACCCGTCTGCCCACATTCGCGCCAGCAGGTGTCCTGTATGTGATGATTCATGTCGTGCAGCCTCTGAGGTGTGTAATACCAATACGTGGAAACCTTTGTAAAAGTCTCCGTGAGCCCAGTGTGGTAAGCTGAGTGCCGTGCTCGATATGAGATGTCGTCCCATTCCTTGTGACTCAGGGCCCTCCCCAGCTCCCGCTCCCAGCGAGCCCTTCCGGGGCTATAAAAGTGATGGGGGGGGGGGGTTGTAGGAGCCGGTACATATCCGAGATGAGCTTGGCGTCCGAGGAACGCGTCGCAAGCCACAGTTCGTATGGAGTGAGTTTCCGGTCAGCCAACTCCCGTACCTGCGGCTGTAGCGCCCAGTGGCGGACCTGCATGTATCGCATACGCTCCGTCTCGGGTAAGTGGTAGTCCCTGCGCAAGTCAGCGAAGGACACGGCTCCCTCCGGGCCATAAATATGAAACAATGCACAGCACCTGGCTGCTTGCCAGAGCGAAAACGCTCCAGGTTCTGTTCCGGGCTGGAAGTCAGGATTCCCCACCAAGGGGGTAAGTGGCGACGGGAAGGTGGTAAGTTCATGGCGGGTACTCACGGCATCCCAAACACGGAGCGTGGTCTGCGTGACATAGGACGCATAGAGATTGGGGGGCCTATGATGTCTGCGAAGGAAAGGTATCTCTTGCAAAGTCCTGCCCGCCACCGCCTGATCCTGAAACAGCCAGTGTCTGTCCGATTCCCATTTACTCCACTCAACCAAGTATCGCAATTGCGACGCCTGATAGTACTTGTGCAAGTCCGGAATGCCAAGGCCCCCGGACTCAGGTGCCAGAGTGGAGAGGGCTCTCCGGAGTCGAGGTTTACGACCCTGCCAAACAAAGCGTGCGATGTCGGCCTGAGTCTGTCGTATCCACCCTTTCGGCGGCTGTAGTGGCAAAGCCCGGAACAGGTACAGCACCTGCGGCAGGAGAGTCATTTTCACCGCAGCGATGCGTCCCAACAGCGATAGCGTACCTTTGCTCCAACGGAGCAATTCCTCCTTCAGTTTGTTCCCGAAGGCCGCATAATTAGCCTCAACCATGGCGGGTAGAGACGGTGCCAGCAGTATCCCCAGGTACGGGATCAGATCCCCAGACCATTGCATGGGGAAACGTCCCTGCAGCTCGAGCCTGGTAGCAGAGGCGAGCGAGATGTCGAGGGCCGCAGACTTCCTCATATTCATTTTAAACCCCGCCACAGCCGCAAAAGCGTCCAACTCAGCGAGACAGGCAGGAAGCGGGGACTTCGGGTTGTCTAGCATAAAGATCACGTCATCCGCATATAGGCTGATGGTGTGGGTGTAGCCACCCATCTTGACACCTGTCACCTCTGGGTTACGTCTAATCCTCTGGGCAAGCGGCTCCATGTACAGAGCGAAGAGCAGTGGAGACAGGGGGCATCCCTGTCTGGTTCCCCGCTCAATCTCGAATCGGCCCGAGGTGCAGCCATTGACCCTCACAGTCGCAGTAGGAGACTTGTAACAGTTAAATATGAGGGTACGAAACTTCTCACCCAACCCCAGCTTGCAAAGAACCTGCTCAAGATAGGGCCAGTGCACACGGTCGAACGCCTTCTCCGCGTCCACCGACAGCAACATGCGCTCCCCGGGGATCCGAGAGGCCTTCTCCAAAACGTGGACCACCCTTTTAGTATTGTCCACCGTCTGCCGGCCCGGGACAAACCCGGCCTGATCCGGATCCACCAACCCCGGCATATGGGGCGCCAGACGCGCCGCCAGAATCCCGGTGTAGAGCTTGAGGTCCACGCTGAGCAGCGAGATCGGCCTATAGGATGCACATTCGGCGCGGGGCTTCCCCGGTTTGGGAATAACCGACACCGTCGCACTCAGCAGATCCGGGGGGATGGCTCCAGGCTCTGCAAAGGAGTTAAAAAGCCGCGTTAGCAGCGGAGCTAGCTCCTGGCAGAATGTTTTGTAGAAGAGCGGAGTGTAGCCGTCGGGCCCCGGGGCCTTCCCATGTTTGAGTCGGGAGATGGCCCCGATCACTTCCTCCGGGCGGATATCCCGGTCCAAGTGTTCCGCCTGTTCCGGCGTGAGCACCGGGAGGTCGACCGAAGCGAGGTAGTCAGCCGCGGTCGAGGCCGAGGGAGGCGCGCCAGCGTAGAGGTCCGCATAGTAACGGCGGAAGCCGTCCGCAATTCGGCTATCTTCAGTGGCCAACCCGCCTCCGGGTACGGACAGTTCCTTGACCTTCTGAAGCTGGTGTCGCACTCGCAGTTTATTCGCCAGCAACCGGCCGCAGCGGTCACCGCCAGTATAGTACGCGTGCTTCAGGCGCAGCGCCGCATATTCCACCCTGTCCATGTCCAGTGCGGAGAGAAGCTTCCGCGCCGCTTTAAGTTGCCTCCAGATTCTGGGGGCCCCCGTCCTCTGGTGCATCCGCTCCAGCTCCCGAACCGTACCAGTAAGTTCGTCCCTCTTCCGCTGTCTCTCCCTATTCTCCGCCGAGGAGATGGAGATAAACTCACCCCGAAGCACCGCCTTCAGGGCAGACCACTGCGTCGCCCGGGAGGTATCATCGTTCTCGTTGTGCTCTCGGAACCCCGCAATCACGGCCCGAATCTGTGTCAGTATCTCTCGTCTATGTAACAGGGTGTCCCTGAGGCGCCAGACCCCTCGCTGCGGGGAGACCGGCGGTAACTGGAAGCAACCCGAGACCGGAGCATGGTCCGATAGTGTGAGGACCCCAATATCAGAAGCAGTCGCCAAAGCGGCCAACGGTCCCGTCACCAGGAGGTAGTCGAGTATGGTGTATGTCCTATGTGCGTGGGAGTAATAGGAATAGGCTCTGGAAGTGGGGTGTATGCGTCTCCACAGATCGTGTATGTCCAGGTACCCTAATTGTGAGGCGCTAAGCTGTGAGAGTTCCCCCGTCTGAGGATGGCGCTGCGCAGATCTGTCTAAAGATGAGTTAAAGACCATATTCAGGTCACCACCAATGAGTATGTGCCTATCAGGCGTAGACGCAATGTCAGCTAAAGCAGATTGCAAAAACAAGTCCTGGTGATCATTAGTGCTATACACGGAACCCACCGTGAAAAAGAAACTCCCTAGCTTAACTCTGTAGGCCAGGAGCCTCCCCTTCTGCTCCGCCACCTTGTGCAACACCTCCCCTCTGAACTTCCCTGACACCAAGATAGCAACCCCCGCCGTTTTAGTAGCCCCAGAAGAAAAGAGCTGAACCGGGAACTTCGGAGATCGCAGCCTGGGACAATCTCGGGCCAGGAGATGCGTTTCCTGTAAAAGGCAGATATCCGCCTGGGTGCTCTCGAGAAGGGACAGTATCGCCCTGCGCTTGACCGGGTTATTTAACCCCTTCACATTAAGGGTAACAATCTTCAGGGCCATGAGCAGACCAAGGATAGACAGCGTTAAAGGGGCCCGGAGGCACAGCAAGCGCACCACAAGGCGGGAAGGCAGATTGGGGCAAGCGCAGCAGAGAACCACAATGGAGCATCAGAAGGGCGGTGACAAGTGTATTTGAAGCAACAGGGGGCCCCATGCAAGGAAATAACAGGGGACAGGGTAAACGCCAAGCAGAGCCAACACGACATCCCACCCACTGGCACAGTGCAGGATGGGCAAGGCAAGAACAACAACCTGAAACCAGGGGGGTAACCCAGTGTAAAATCCGAATTCCCTCTCGAGCAGAGTCCTCCTCCCTCCCGAAAGGCAGCAGGAGGGCACAAAGATCACAGCATGAGACAAATAAGGCACATCCCGAACCCCGGATCCCCCCCACCCCAACTCCCCGAACAACCCTCAAACACCCCAACTCCCCACATCTCCACCCCAACTCCAGATCCCTACTCAGATCCCCACCCGCTCCCCGCAACACCAGCCCCAACTCGGTGGAAACCCCCAGTGTCCCAGTCCAGCCCCTAACGGGCAAGTCTGTGGTAAAGTGTCCGAGTGGACGTCCAGCCACCATCCATGCTCCCCCAGAGCCCCCTCCCCCCCCCGGAACCCTCAAACCTGCAGTGCCGGTGATGCCAAGATGATCTCCCCCTAGACGAAGCTCAGGCCGTGACGGCCACGTCACTGGGCGAAGTGGAACCGGATACTTCCCGAATGGCGTTGTCCATTTCCGCTCTGATCGTAGGAGAGTCCGGGCGGGAAGGCCGAGGCGCGGCCCGGCGCCGTTGAACCGTTTGCCATCCCCCTCTAGAAGTGCGGCGTTGAGGCGTCGGGACATCTTCATCAGTAGCGGTGATCCCCAGCACTCCGCACGTGTCCTGAAGGGATCTCATTTGGTGCAGCGTCCCGTTCCATCGAAAGATAAGCCTGAAGGGGTGGCCCCAGGAGTACTGCGTGTCATGCCCTCTCAGAAAGTCCGTGGCAATTTTGAAGGACTTGCGTTTCTGCAACGTAATCGTGGACAGGTCGTGATATAAAGCAATTTGGTGACCCCTGAAGCTCACCGGCTGTTTCTGACGTGCTTCACGGAGGATCCGCTCCTTCAGAGGGAAATCCGGTAGAAAGGCTAATATATCCGGGGGTGGCGCCGAGGCCCTGCGTGGGGGACCCACTCTATGCGCCCTGTCGATCCTCACCGGAAAGTCACTCGCCTCACCCAGTACATCTCGAAACAAATCTCGTAGGTAGGCCGATATGTCTTCCCCCTCCTCTCGGGACGGAACTCCCCTGACCCTTATGTTGTTGCGCCTGGACCGGTTCTCAAGATCCTCGGCGTGGGCCTGGAGGTCGATCTGCTGGTCCCGAAGCCGCAGCACTTCCTGTTGTAGGTGCGTGATCTCCTCGTCCCTGGCTTGATTAGCGCCCTCCACAGCGGCGACCCGCTCTCCAAGCGAATCAACGTCCCTTCTAACCTCTCGGACCTCGCCAGCCACCTCCTGTTTCAAGGCCTGAAAGTCCTCCCTGAGCGTGCTGAACAGCGACTCCAGAAAAGACCTGGTGACCGGGGGCTCACCCCCCTCCGCTCCACGAGATCCGGACGATGGGCTCGGTGTTGGCTGGGATCTGTGCTGTCTCGGGGCACCTCTGCCCAACATCTCAGGCAAGGTACGCTCCCCCTTCTTGCCTCCCCTGTTACCTGCCATCTCTGAGGCGGCACTGCGTCGCAGGGAGAGAAAGCTGGCGGAATGTGAGGGGGTCCGTAGCAAGGCGGTCCAGTACAACCCCGGGGCTCACAGACAGCTCCCCAACGCCTCCGGCAGGCCGAACGCGAGAGGAGCACAATCAGCACACCACTGCCACACTCCACCAGCGCGTCACTGCCTCCCAGGGGTGGGTCTCCTTCCCGTCACCAGGCCTCAGGCCGCTCCGCCACACCACCGCAGCCGTCCAGGCGGGCACCGCCGCTCCGTGGGACTCAACGCTGGGCGGGCCACTCGTCGTCCAGCGCCCTCCGGCCAACCAAGCTCTCGTCGGGCCCCAGGCACAGCACGCGGGGGCAGTAGGACCACCTAGGAGCGGGGTCGATAGCACTAGCCCTAGGGACACCGGTCTGGCGATTTATGCGGGACCCCCCACTTGCAGCCTTCAGAACAGTCACTCCGGCCACAGGCCGACCAGGCAGGTAAAGGCGTCCCCCCGGGGTCCGACCCGGCGACCCCAGAGCCGGGGCCCGCAGAAGAAGCCCGGTGGCGTCTCCGGCCCACTAGGCCTCTAGGCACTGCAGATCCCCGGGGTCGCGTAGCTCTCTCTCTCGACACCTCTCACAACCCAGGGCGGTGGGCGCCGCCCCACTGTGGGCGTCTCCCCCTCACTCCGGGGGGGCTCCAGCGCCGCCGGGGGGAACTCGACCGGGCCCCCGGTGGTCAGAGGGCCCGGGAACACACCACCGCACTCCAGAGTAGGCCCACCGGTCACGGGTCGGCCAGGCAGGCAAAGGCGTCTTCTCGGGGCTCAACCCGAGCACCCCAGAGCCGGGGCCCGCCAGGGAAGTCCGTCAGCGTCTTCGGCCTGCCAGGCCCTAGGGCTCCGCCAATCCCCGGGGTCGCGTAGCGCTCTACCCCGACTCCTCACACAGCTAGGGGCGGAGGGCGCCGCTCCGTCGTGGCCTCCCGCCCCTCTCACCAGGGTGCACCAGCGTCGTCAGGGGGGATTCGACCGGACTCCCGCTGCACAAGGGGCCCGGGAACACTCCACCTCACCGAGGCGCCACGGAGCAGACGTTCCGCTCCCGCCTGGCCTCTTGCAAGCTGCAACGTCCGCTCGTCGCAGGGGCCGGCTCAGCGAGGCGTCGTTCTGCGTGTCCGCGCCCCCGAGGGTCCCAAAAATGCTCCCACCGGGCTCTCTGCCGCTACCGCTTCGTTCTCCGTCAGATCCGGGGGAGATCTGCAATGCGAGAAGGGTCAAGGGCTCCGGGGACTCAGGAGCTCACGGTAGGAGCGACCAGTCAGCCCGCCATCTTGGCCACGCCCCTCCATTGACACCTTTAAGTGTAATATATAATTTCACATTTGCACATCCTTGTTTGAAATGTAATCCACATAAAATAACCCTTCAATGTAAATTTTGGTACCATCAAAACTTTCTGCTATTATGTCTGATGGTTGTAGACTATCATATTGTATTTTGTGACTTAACTTTTCCTGATAGTAAAGTTGTGTGATGATTGTCCATGGAGAATCAGAATCAACCATTAGCATGATTTGTTCTCCTAAAATTTTAAATTCACAATTTGGTGATTTCATCATGTCATTCGGGACTCTATGACTTATCTATGTCATGAATAGGATCACTATGTTGGACCCTGTCATTACTGTCTACAATGTAGGGCACTGCACCACCACGTATTTGTGGTGTGTTGCGTCTGGTATCTTTACATACACTACTAAAATGTCCTATCCTGACATAATTTTTGCATTCTCTATTTATAGCTGGACAACCTGGAAAGAAAGCAACATGAGACTTACTACCACATCTGTAACATGCACTATGGGTATAAGAGGTATCGTTTCTTTTGTGGAATTGATTGATGTTAAACTTGTTTACATTAGATTTTCTACCTGGAATGTACCGTGTTTGATGATGATGATAGTCATTTTTGGTTTTAAGAACACAAATTTCTTCTTCCGTGGTGGTTTAGTTGACATTTTGTTTGACAACTTCCATCCACTTCTCAGATTGTTCTAAAGCTTTAGCTTCATTTATAACTTCAGTTAAACTTGGGTCCCCCATGACCCATAGTTTTTCTTCAACTTTCTTATTTTTGGCATGTACAATTATTTGATCTCTTATCATTTCGCCTGTTATTAAACAAAAAATTACAATGAATAAGATAATGCTCTTAAAGCTGTCAAGAAATCATCAAATGATTTTTCTTTTTTTTGTGATCTGGTGTAAAACTTAAATCTATTTAACCACTTGGATGCTAATGACAAGGGTAACTCGTCATGAATAATGGGGAAAATGAAATCTTAGCATCCCAATACTTATTACAGGTTTAAATCTTTTCTCCATTCTTAACAGAGCCTCAGTATATACATTGATGTTATCTCTACTACCATCATTAGGTGTAACAACGTGTGGTAATGCTCTAAATATGACTTACACCTAAACAATGCAAAAATATATTTTTCTTCCTTTCTGCTCCCATGCATTCTCCATCTATGGTTTTCATATAAGTTATAAACTCCTCCTTCCACCTTGACCACGGCATAGGCGGATCACCTTTCAATTGCAAGTATTTAGCTGGAGGATCAAATTGCCTCGTGAATGACAACTTAGTACCGTAAGTATCTTAATATAAAAAAAATCTTAATAATGGTAATGAATTTATATTAATATGTTAATAATCATGAACTCTGTTTGAATTCTTCAGCTTTGGTGTCATGGTGTATTTACCTAAATTAAATAAATTACCCTTTAATAGTGCCACTGTTTGATAAGACTTGAGGTGATTTATCAAAAAAATACTTATTAACTACTCAATAAATATGGCTCTCATACAATAAATATATTCACTAATATAATACTGTAAATAAAACTCACAAAGATCTGTTGTTTCTTATGTTCAAACACTTTCAAATACTTAAAACGAAGCACAGCGTTAAATAGATGTATTTCGGTTACTACGGTAACCAAAATGGCTGCCACTGACGTTGGTATCGAGCAGACTTTGCAATTGAATTAGTAGATGCTGCAGGCGTGCTGACGTATATAGTTTATGAGGAAACAACAACGACGTCAGTTCCAGAAGACCCACTTGGAACGGCTCTGTGTGGAACTCGCCGTAGCCGTCGGTGATCGTTCAAAAGATGCAGCTCAACACGCTCAACACGTTAATTGATTCCTTTCAAACTGTGCAGGTTGTTGATCACTTCCAACGTACGGCACGTAGCAAACAACCCAAAAAAAATCGATCCTCAGTCTACCACAAAGGAAACAATGCAGATATGGTATAAACTCTGTGCACAGCATTTAAATGTTTCGGCTCACACAGCACGGCGTGTTTGTTCACAGTGCCAAATCAGCTGAATTAGAACTGCTGCGGGTGCAATCAGGGCATGGTAAAAACTGCCGCTGGTGCAATCAAATCATATAACATACAACTGTAGAAAATAAATAGCCTTATAGTCTTAATATCTCCTGCTGGTGCAATCAAAACACAAAGTTGCATATAAACAGCTGCTGGTGCTATCCAAACACTTATAAAATAAGTATGAATAATATATATATATATTCATTATATAAAAAAAGTTATTCTAGGCAAGGCATATTTAAATATCCAAATAATGGGTTCAAGAAGCACTCTGTACCTGTGCTGAAGAAATGACAAGAGTGGTTCTTCTTCTCCTTGTCGCCAAAAATTGTTATAATCATCCAAAATCCAGTATTATTCAAAAGTAATTTTGTTTCCAGTTTCAGCACAGCAATGTAGGACCAACCACAAACTGCTGCAACTGGGCCACAGATAGATATCCAGTATAAATCAGCTCATGTGGAATATGGAATGTGATTAGGAAGTAAACATAGAGACAAGGTGATGTAACAAAGGGAGAGGAAGGGGAAATAGAAAAAGTAAATGAAGGAGAAAACAGTGATATAACAGGAAGTGAGGTAACAGGAAATAAGCTGTTGCCATCTTGGATAGGGAAAAGGAAACGTAAGGAATAGGAAAGGTCGCCATCTTGGAAAGGGTAAAAAAAAGAACCTTCCCAAGGCCCTCTGGGAAACAAGACTGAGGACTCATGAGAAAAAGTAACAAGATGTCACCAGGAGACTATACTGGAAACCGCAGTGAATTTTGCAAAACAATAGGCGAGTGAAAATATGCCCCAAAGAAGTACTGGAAGTCACATCTCCAAAATTGGAGCTGCGGAGTTCCTACTGTGTATTAATGAGCATTAACAGGTCGCTATGTGGTGCTGCGACATGCCGACAAGACATAAGCGTTGTGAATTATAACCGCAATGCTGAAACAGTCGGCAGCCATGTTGCACCGTGACGCGCCCGAGAGGGAGGCGCCGCGGGGGCATCACAGGCTGTACCGGGGCCCGCGATGATGAAGCGGGCAGCGCCACTGGCTGGGCCATGGCCCCCGGCACAACAGGCTCCCTTTTAGAGTTTAACATTTAATTTGTACTTAACCTTCAATGTAGTATGCCGTTGCTTGTATTTTGTTTCCACTGCAGGTATAGAAAGAGAAAAGCCTCATTAGTTAGAATAGGGGGATTTTGTTTCCTTTAGATAGCAAGGTGTGAGAAGACAGAATTGGCAAGGGGAAGTGCAGTAATAAGCAACGAGGCGAGTTCTCATGGGAGAGGAGAGGAATGACCAAGGACGAGCGTTGGAAATACACCGGCAAAGATCACTTGGGATTCTCTACTTTGGGAATATTTACTCTGCAGTTGATGTTTTATGCCGAACAAAGTGAGGGAGGGGGAAATCATCTTAGGTTTTCACTGAGAGCAGACCTATGCTTCTGCTTGGGTGGCTTTACGCTACTTGACTAATTGTTGGAGTGCCTTCAATTGAAGACTCTCTATTCAATCTCTATTTGGAACCACTGGGAAATCTCCTAAGTAATCCGGGGTCCACTATCATCTCTATGCAGATGACACTCAAATCCACCTCAAGGTTGCCTCCACTCACGATCTCTCCGTCCTAAGCTCTACTCTGGACTCCATTCAAAACTGGATATCAACACATCAACTGATTCTGAATCCCTCCAAAACTGAATTCCTCCTCCTCTCCTCCTCACTTTCTCCTCCACCAGTTCAATCATGGATGGACCATATGAATCTACTGAACAATAAACCCATCATTGTCGACAGCGCAAAATCCCTTGGTGTCATACTCGACACAAAACTCAATCTACTCTCCCACATTAATTCAATTGCAAAGTCTGCTCGATACCAACTGCGCCTTCTTTGGGGGATTCGTCGCTTCTTCCCGGAGCATGACCTTAAAGCCCTGGTCCAATCGCTGGTCCTCTCCAGACTGGACTACTGCAATTCTCTTCTTACTGGCCTCCCCAAATCCCACCTGTCCCCCCTTAAGTCTGTTCTCCATTCAGCAGCTCGTTTCATTTATGGGGGCAAAAGAAGTGACCACATCACACCCATGTTATCCACCCTCCGCTGGCTTCCCATCGAGGCAAGATCTATCTACAAGACTGCCTGCATAACCCACAAAGCCTTGCACTCCTCCTCTCCTCGCAACCTGGCGAATAAACTGAAACTCTCTGGAGGCTCGAGACCATCACGAAATACGGAAAATCTACTGCTTGAACCTCCCACTTTCAAGAAGGAAAGATCGATGGCCCAATCCTTTTCAGGCAACGCAGTGAGAATCTGGAACTCACTTCCGCCTCAGCTCCGAACCACCACCTCCTCCCAGGGATTCAAAACTGAAGTCAAAGTTCTCCTCCTTCAAAGACACTTCCAAAGTTAATTCATGCCCTCTATTATCTGAAGGAAGACCTTTTAGTATTGAACATTTCTATTCTCCATGACTATGGAAGTGCCTTCCCAGTGTGTTCTTGTGGTTTGAGAGTCTGCCATTTATTGCAGTACTACCCTTTTACCTGTGTTTGGTACTCTTTTGTAACATGCACACGTCACTTTTTTCTTGTAACACACTGTTTCCTACCTCTTACATTTTGTTTGCTTTCGATACTTGCATAACTGCCACCATTGCCTAAGTAACGTTTGTTCTTGTGTTTGAGTGTCCTCCATTTATTGCCGTATTATACCTCTACTTGTACTTTGTACGCTTTTGTAACCTGCACACATGTCACTTTTTCCTCCTGTAATGCACCGTTTGCTACCTCTTGTATTTTGTTTGCTCACGATTGTCACTTTTGCCTCATGTAATGTAACGTTTGCTTTTGTGATTTGTTCTCTTGTAATGTTCTCATGTATCAGTTCTGTTCCTATTGTGAAGCGCTCTTACACCTTCGGGTAAAGTCTGCGCTATATAAAAACGCATAAATAAATAAATACAAATAAATAAGACTTCAACAGCTGACACCTTTCTGATTTCACCCGTACCAAATGCTTTTTGCCCTTTTAAGGTAGTGTAGGAAAAGATAGCTTGCTCATATTCATGAAAGAGAATCATCGATGCAATTTATTACGCAGTTTTTTGACTGACCGTCTGCATCATCATGATAGATTTAGTCATCCGCTTTGTATTATATACTGTAAATCTCTTCAGGAGATTTGGAATTATCTTGGTCTTTCAGTACTTATTGTTGAGATTGGTTTACATTTGTTTCTAAACGTTTAATTAAACCTTACTTAACTCAGATTAAGTTGTCCATTGGATTAGTGTTTGGCCACATTGGTTGCACTGTATTGATATGTTAACAAGTGATAGTTTCTCTCCGTTTGCCTCTCATGTTGCTGAAAGGTCGCCCCTCTGGAGATAAATGTTTGAATGGGCCCAACCGCAATAGCAGCGACCTCTCACCATGACGGGAACAGATTTCCAAATTTACTCTAAACCCTGCAGCATCGCCATAGATCTGTAGGATTGGAGTGAGCAAGCGGGCACAAGTATTAGGATGATGGATGCAGGTTATCATGTCATTGGTGTGCATGGGCACTCAGTTTTGATACCCATCTCTCCACTGAAAGCACTGCAGTTGTATTTCAGGCTGTATCCACTCAGCTAGATGTTCTATCACTAAAGCAAAAGTAAGGTAGAAAGCGGACACTCGAGGTGTGCTCTTCTCTACCAGGAAGGGGGTGGACAGTATTCCATTTATTCTCACTCCAGTCCACACCCGGGGCCTTACAAACAAACCCCCTGCCAAACTCCCTGAGGGGTATGAACAGCACTTGTTTGGTGGTTTGTTGGACGTTGGTATTGCTACCACAGGAGCACCATGAAGGTTTGTTTGGAACAAAGTAGTAGGTGTACAGCCTAGCCCATGCCATGTATTAAAGCACAAGGAAAACCCTGAAGTCCATTGGACCTGGGGCAATTGGTATATTTTAAAGAAAAATGGACCCTCTCAAGAGAAATATGTATCACCATCAAACCCAACACTTTTTAATGTAAGATAATATAACATGTATTTGCAATGCAATCGGTCTCGCCTTTGGGACCTTATATGTATTTAGCTATGCAGCACATTAGACTGGGTGCTGAAACCTCTACTGTTTTTTAACATGGAGTGAAAATAAGCACTGAACTGCGTGACGCACCAGGTATTGGAACACATGGAGAGAAATATTGCCTTTCAGCTGGAAATGGCATAGTCCAAAGCTCTGTTTTTACTATAAAATCAGAGCCTTCGGTGGTCATATCACTGAAAATACAAGATTTGAAAAAAATATTATTGTCTACGGGTGCTCATGAAGACAATTTCTATGGACTTGGAATCTAGAAAATGCTAAAGTGATTCTGGTATTTTACTGATCTCTGCTGGTCGTTTTCTATCAAGAAAGTTTAATAGAGGCAGTTACCAGAAAAATAAAAAAAAGAAAGTCGGTAAGCAGAAAGCAATTATGGTATTTTACTGTCCTCTGCTGGTCGTTTTCTATTAAAACAGTTAAATAGAGGCAGTTGAACAGAAAAAAGTCCCTAAGCGGAAGCAGACAAGTCCTAATGCTGATCTCCAGAGCCCACAAAGTACATACAAGTCAAAAGGTTTATTGCATAATTAATTAAAATCATTACAATTTCCACATGTTAATGTTATGGTACAAAAAATGCTTACTAAAAAGATTAGACTCTTCCTTTGTTAAAATGATGTAACACAGTTTTAAAAAGGGTTTCTTCCGGGGAAACTCCCACCGGCGTTAGGAGGTCAGAATGTTATTACATGTTTGTGCAAGGATTACCAGTCATTGGGATCAAGGCAGCGTTATTAACCCGCTTCTTTCACCCTGTCCTTGTTCCACAAAACTCAGGCGTTTTTTTACTTCTGCCAGGAATTTTATTCCCCGGCATGCACTCCCTCCCAGCCAACAAGTTACCGCTTGCCTGCAGGTGCGGATTTTTAACTCGTTGCAGATCTGTTTTAGTAATCTATGAGGTTGTACCAGGAGAGCCGGACAGACGCACAAAAAGTGAGCTAGTGATTCTGTTTTGTAGCCACAAAGTCTACAACTCTCGGTCTGGTGGTTACCTTTCCAGGATGGTACTAAGTCCTTCGAAATGTGCATACCCATCCTATAGGCTGTAAAGGCTCTTTTTATGTGCACATTGAAGTGAGAGGTAAAGTATGCATGCGGTCGTCCAGCTTTGAAGGAATTGATTATGGTCCAACCATGTCGCCCCTTGAGAAGTAACGCTTTGTCATCTTGGAAAGATTTCGTCCTTGCTGCCTTGTTGGCTAATCTACTTAGGGTTGCTTTATCCGTCACAGACTCCCATGCTCCTTCCAGCCCCAGCTCTATTACGCAGGTTTTCAAATGTTTTCCCCAAGGGCACAGGGTTCCCTTCACTCCTTGATTTTTTATGGCTTCCCAGTTTAACCAATCGATAGAATCCGGATCTGCAGATCTTAACTTGTGACACAGTTTTATGAAGCCGCTCATGCTCCTATATTTCTGGTTTTGCAGACCGAATTCCAGCCTTACTTGCGGGGCTGAAGCACTCTTTGGAAGATTAAAAACTGCTTTATAGATTTTGGTTTGGAGCTCATTTAGTAGGTCTATTTCCTTGCCACACCAGGTGACGAGACCGTAAGACAATGATGGTAAAATTGGTGCCGACATGACCTTCAAGAGGTGATTGTAGTTCGGGCAATTCATTTTTGTTTTTAGCAACAGGTAAGCAAAGATTAGACTTTGGGCTTTTGCGCGTATTGCAGTTATGTGCTCCGTTTGTTTTGCTCCCTGGGATATTGTTACTCCGAGGTATTTATACGAACCTTGTTCGTTCACCTTCGTCCCGTTGAACGTCCATGTGTAACTAAGTTTTTTTGGGTCTACTAAACGGACCACTTTGGTTTTTTCTTTGTTTAAGTCCAGACCTTCTTGTCTTAAGTACACTGATAAGATGTTTAAAGCTCTTTGTAGACCAACTGGGGTTTTGCTCAGCAGGACTATGTCATCTGCGTATTGCAGACAGGGAATTCGCCGGTTTGCCAATGAAGGAGGGTGCACTTCATCTGTGTCCAACACTGTTGCGAGATCGGAAAGGAAAAGGTTAAAAAGGGTGGGCGTTAAAACACAGCCTTGTTTTAGGCACTGGTATGTTGGTATGTTCCTTGTTGTGTAAGCTCCATTTCCCAATTTAACCTTTGCCCATGTATCTTCATGCAAAACTTTTATTGCCTGTATTAATTTTGTTGGCGTCCCCCAAAGCTGCAATTTACCCCATAGACGCTCTCGGTTAACTCTGTCGAAGGCAGATTTGATATCAACAAAACAGGCGTATAATCGTGCGCCCTTTACTGCTGTTCTGTCCATTAATAGTGACAGGCAAGTTAAGTTGGTAATTGTCCCCATATTCCGCCTAAATCCTGTCTGGAACCAGGGGATTCTGTGAGATTCTTCGATCCAGTCTTGCAGCTTTAGGAGGATACAAGAGGCGTAGAGCTTTGCTTCAATGTCTATCAGCGATATGAGTCTGTAATTTGTTGGGTTGCCATGGTCGCCATGTTTAAATATTGGATGAATCACGTTTCCCTTCCATGATGCAGGTACCTGTGTGTCATGATAGATTTGGTTAAACAGTGGCGTCAGGATTTCTGCCCAGAATTCCGGGTCATGTTTAAAGATGGCGTTGGGCAGTCCATTCGGGCCTGGTGCTCCTTCAGCCTTTAGCCTTGTGATGATTTTACAGAGTTCCCCTCTAGTTGTTAATTCTGGGACTGTCATCTCCTCTTTTGAGCAATCCTTTATCACCAGTCCTACTGTACCTGTGTTGTAAATTCCCAACTGGCCATTCTCTACTGTATTTGTTACCCGTGAGTTGTTTGGGAGGCCTGCTGTTATACTGTAAAGGGATTGCACGTGTTAAGACCAAGAGTCGGCTCCTACACCTGCTTCCTGGTAGAGTTTTTGTCCTTTATTTAGATCGTTAATGATGCCCCAAAATTCTCGACTGTTGGGGTGTTTTCCTGCACTTAGCAATCTATTCCATAGCTTCTCCTTGTAGGCAGATTTTGCGATGTTTAGAGACTTCCTATAAGCGCTTCTGGCTTCTGTCAGATCCCCTTTGTTAGTTTGTAACCCCAGTTTTTTTTTCCGAGCTAAATGTCGGACCGCATTTGCTACCCTCCTTTTTTTTATTCTTAATTCGTTGGAAAACCAGGGCTCCTTTTTAAGGGTAGACTTACTCAGTACACCTGAAGTTGCTGGAAATTTGTAAAGAAGGTCCAGGACCAATAGATCCCAAATTTTTACCAGATCCTCCTTTTTTTGCAGCCCTAACTCGGATTTTCGAGCAGTTGCGGCGAGCTGGATTTTTTCCAGCATTTCTCCTCGCCATTTTAGTTTCTTTAAATTGAATTTAGAGGCTTGGTGAAGCAGGCTTGATATTTTCGGTGCCACGTTGGGTGCAGTGTTTAGGGAAGTTATTTGGAGGAAGTGGTCGCTTTCTGGCCGTTGGACGATTTTGAAGGTCTCAATGTCTGGAATTAAGTCGTCACTTACTATTGTGTAATCTATTGTTGAGTGGACCCTTCCACTCAGGTACGTAATACCTGCCGGCCTATCCCCCGTCGTGTTGCCGTTTAAAATCGTCAGACCCAGGACTTTTGGATCGAAGGCTAACCTGAGGCCTCCTTTGGGCTGTCGCATGATTCCTTTTGCCCTATGTTTACCGATAAGATCACAGTTGAAGTCCCCTGAGATTAATAGTGGACATCCTAGGTAGCTTTTTTGCATCATTTTAATCAGCGACGTCAGGCACATTTGTTTTTCTTGTTGTAACTTCCGATCCGGGTGGATATAGACATTGAGGATTATGATTTGCCACTGTTTGGGCCCAGCTGACATGGATTCAGTGATTCTGGTCACTTGTACCCAGTTGAGCCCTACATCCAGTGTTTCTGATGACCAGTTACATTTTTGAGTGATGTGAGTTGATAGACCACCCCGGGGGTGCCCAAAGTTTGAGTGTCTTTCTGCCGGGATGTGGTGGGTCTTAAAGCCTGGTATTACACTTGGTGCTAATTTCCATGTCTCCTGAATCAGGATTATGCCTTGGTTGGAAAAAAAGAATTGTGTTTCATGGTCCAGCTCCATTTCTTGGAATCCATGTATGTTCCATGTGCATACTGAGATTTTTGTTGACATTATTTTGGCACTCTGCGTTTCCTCCCTCCTACATGGAGACGATGAGAAATGTTTCTCCGTGTTAGGGTCCCTTTTTACACAGGAACATTGGGACCCAGGACCAATCTATTTTGTCCCGACCGTGCTGCCTAGTTGGTTGGTTGGAATCTATCAAGATTACTCCTTCCGCTACGCTTGCAGCGGCTGGAGAGGTAGCACGTGCTCCTAATAGACAGGAGAACGGAGGACGTTTTTTTCCGTTACCCTTTGATTCGCTGTGGGTGTTTATTTGTAGCGGAAATGGATATCTTGGGCTTGTGTTTCTTACAAGCGAGATTCCCCATGTTTCGAAGTGATCTTTTGTGGAAAATATTTTGTCAGCGATGGCTTTTGAGGCCCACGTTGTGACGGTGACTTCAGATTCTGTATGATGGGGGATTCTTTTGAATTCAACTGTCAGAAGGTCCTGTGATGTTATCTCATTTAACTCCTCTATTTCCTGGAATAATTTTAGCAGGTTGCCTCGATTTAAGAAGTCCTGAGGCCCCTTTGATGGATATTCCAGGATGAATGTTAGATTGTGGAGTGTCGTTTCAGAATGATGAAGGATTTCTTTGGAATCTTTAGGCTGTTGAGGCTTCGTAATTTCGTTGAGTTTGGGAATTGTAGAGGGGGGGTCTCGCTCCCGGTCCGTTTTTGCTGACAACGTCAGATTAGTTGGAGTTTGGTTTGGACCTGGATTGTGATGCCCCTTTGAAAAAGAGTTTTGCCGAGTTTGTAGTAGGGCACAGGTGCGCTGCTTTTCCGAAACGGTAACGCACATGCGGGTAGGTACAGTTTTTAGCTGTGGTCCTTGAGTTTCTCCTGACTTTTTGTTTAGGAGGGATTCCGGTTTCTGGCGGCTGGGCTGTGTTCCGGTGGACTTCGGACTGTTATTGTCAGCCGGTTTTGACAGACCTTGTCCCCCTATGTAGTCTCCCGTGTTTTCTCTGGGCCTTATTTGCTCTGCGCCTCCCTTTTCGGTAATCCGGGTAAAATCGGCGATTCCTTCCATGTGAATCTGGATGTTCTTTGGTACTGGTGTTTTTTCCATTGGGCCGCTAAGAGCTTCGGCTAGTACCAAGTTCATTGTGCTGTGTTGGTTAACAGATGTTATTGTTGCGCTCTGCCTAGGTTTGTCCTCCCTCGAGGGTATTTGGGACTCTTGATTCACTGGCTTCTGAATTAGACCGACCTTTCCGTCTTGGGGCATGGTGGGAGAATCGGAATTGGAGTCCTGAGCAGTGTTTGCGTTAAAGATCGGAAACAGCTTCCCTGGGTCTGAAGTATGTTGCTGCTTATACTTTAATCTGGCTTTCCTGGCCTTTTTCTTTTGTCTCTTGGTTGCTGTTTTTTTCCTCCTTGGCGACAATTTTTTCCTCTTCAACTAAAATTTGGGGGGGCAATGCTGGTTCCTGGTCTTGTCCTGATCTTTCTAGCCCCACTTCCCTCGAGATGTATTCTAAGTCCTTTAAGTAATTACTGGTTGAGTGCTCCTTTATGATTCACCTGTGGGGGGAGTGTAATTTTTCCGGGGTAAGATTTGTGATTTTTTTCAACTGAATTGTGAGGGTGTCTTACCTCCCGTAAAATGTCCATCAGAATTGCAGGCAGACTTGCTAGTTTTTCAATTATTGAGCCACAACCGCAACAAAGCTGTTGTTTATTAAACTCTGATTGGGCCTCTAGTTTCCCCTGATTTTTTAATAGTGAGGTAAGTGGGTCCATTTTTTAGTTTAAGCCCGCAATGTGGCCTGCCACTAGAGTGATGAGGTCGATTTGCACCTCCATTTTATTCGATTGAAGGTTCAGAACTTTTATGGCTTGATCTAAAGAGCTTAGTACGGTCTTGATCCAAATGGTCGACTGGTCTTCTTGAGTCTTATTTGAAACTTTCGTATCAATGTCCATCGAGCTGCCCGACGAGATGGTAATTGGTGCAGTTTGATTTACGTAAGGGTCGTTTATTGTCATATTGTTACTGTCATTTATGGTGAGGTTTTGCTGGTTTCTTTTTTCTACTGGCCCTCGAGGAGTAGACATCACCAGACCTAGACTCGGGTGTAGATTTTTCGGACTTGGCTCAGATCGTAATGCTCTGCCTTGGGTTTCTAGGTACATTGATATCCTTTCCGTCAGTTCTTCCAATTCAGAATCGTTTGACAAAAACAATGGTTTGTGCCATGGGTCACTATCGCACGGGGATTCAGCGTGTAGGTTGTCCTGGCTTGTTGAGCCCTCCTTGGGTCTTGTCGGACCTTTAGGATCATTTACTTCCACCACATCGGCAGGTGTTATACTGTCAGTTGTTTTCCGGCTGTGGTCCTTTGTGGTGGCATCCGCCAAGGTGTGCTTTTGAGCTTCTGTATGGTCGTTTTCCCCTGCGTGGGGGATTAGATGGTGTACTTGTGCGGTAATTGTCAGTGTGCTTCCCTTGGGTGAGGGACCCTTGGATTGTATACAGGGATTTGGCCCGTCGCTCATGCTTGACTTATTTTTGTTCAGAGAGGGTAGAACGTTAATTGGGAAAATTGGGTTTGGTAAGTTGCTGGCTTCAGCTGTTGACGTGTAGATCGCTGCAATTGGATCCTTTAAATAGAAGAATTTTAGGAGCCCCGACTTTCTTGCGAATTTTGACGTTGATTCGGTGGTGGGCGCTGAGACCAACCTCTCCCTTTGGTCGGCTTGAGCCCCCAAAGATGTGTCGGCTACGTTTGACTTCTTTGAATTTTTCGGGGGTTTCTTGTTTTCCACCGGTCGTCGAGTTCTCCCTGACCTCATTGTCCCCCGATTGGGGCTCTTAGCCCACTTCTCCGTTCGGCACGACTTTTGTGGGTGAGTAAGCTTTGCTCTCGCTCTTTGTCTTGATCTCCCTCTGCCAAGGTGTGTGCGCTGCGAGTACCCCCCTGCCCTGTCCCCGGCAGGTGCTTGCTGTCTGGATGCCTCTGTTTTGGCACACCGCAGGTTGGGGTGGCTGAGTGGGTGGATCCACTTGTCCTCCGGTTCTGACTTCGGCGTTGGCGTTGGCTCCGATGCTCTCTGTCCCCCCAGCTGTCCCCCCAGCGCCTTTCCTCAGCTTCCGACCACAGCGTACCGGATCGGCTTTTGGGCCCCCCCCCTGGGAGTTTTTTCAGGGGGCCAGGCGAACTGGGAAAGGCTGGCTTGGCTGGACAGGCTCCCCTTCCACCTTCCGCCGTGGGGCTCTGCGCTCCGGCGTGTCAGCAACAGGGGCTGGCGTTGGGCGCTCGGCGCCTTTGTGGTAGCCTGCACCTTGCTGAAGGTTTAGGACTCGTGGCTCGGGGGTCGGGGCTCGTGGTACAGGTTCTGACGATGATTTGGGAGGAGATGGCGGTGGTGTAGGCGGCGGCAGAGTGGGGACGGTGTTGGTTGTTATCCCAGCGCAGCGCTAACACCCGCTCACACCCGCCTGCAGCTCGCCTGCTCCGCAAAATCTCACCCGCCCTCAACTCATGCTCACCGGTTACTGGCTGTGGTCAGCTGTGATCGGGCTGCCGCTGCCTCTGCTACCGCTGGATTGCCGGTGCTCTCGCTCTCGTACCGCTGCGCTGCTTCTTGCACCCCTGCTTTGGCGAGCACAACGGGGTGGCAACGGGATGGCGACGGGATAGAGATGGGATGGAGATGGCAAGGTGGCAAGACAAGTGGCCCGCTCCCGTCTCCGGATGGTGGAGGATGGCGTTTTCTGGCATTCTATGGCGTTCTATGTCTCTCTGGCTCCCTCCTCTGGTCAACAGACCGCTGCTCTCGGGCCGCTCCCACCGGGAACAGAACTCCGCTGCCGCCGCCGAGGCCCTGAAGCCGCTCCGAGAAGACCGCCGATGCTCAGCTGTAGCTACCAGGGGTTACAACGGGGCGGGCGGCTCCGGTGGCGCAGATGCAGGCTGCAGGCTGTGGATTCGTGGACCTCGCGGACTTTGCAGACTGTGAGCACCAAGCGTCTGCCAAAGCGTCTCCCTTCCGCACATGCGCTGTGACAACAAGTACATACACATATAAGTATATACTAAAGTATATACAAGAGGTCTCAAATGCTCGACCTAAAAAACTATATATATATATATATATATATATTTCAACTCGAGGTTGCAGGTGTCCCGTGATACTCCAGACCGAGAGGGCGTCTCGCTAAAGCCAGCACCTGCAAGCTGGCAAAACACAACAGCCAGTCTTTCTCCAGGTAAGGACAAAAGCGCGAGACAGCACCGGGATAAACTGTAACTGACTTTTATTAATTACCAGCGCTCTGTGTACAGCAACCATGAAACGCAAGGCAGACGCGTTTTGCTTAGATAGCTTCCTCAGTGCCCGTTCCAAAAGTATAAAACAATGTCCTGGGGGTCTGCTGGTATTGAAGCTGTTATTGCGGCTACTCCCAGTCAGGTGCTTACTTGCCCCTCCTCCACCTCCGAGGATGCAGGACATCTTGCGCTCCACCCCCCGGACTACTGCATCTTGGGAGTTGAAGTCCTCCATGAGTGCCCATACAGTGATAGGGCCTCTCAGGCAACAAGTGATGCCCCAAACCGTGTTGGATGGTGGGCCCCACTCCTTCGCAGTTCCTTAGAGGGGTGCCAGTCAGTTCTAGTCTCCCTTCTCAGGCTCGTGGTTTGCCTCTTCTCTCCCCTTGCGCCGATAACCTCCGTTTGGAAATGTAGAGCGTCGGAGGGGTATCGCGGTGCAGACAATACTTCAACTCGAGGTTGCAGGTGTCCCGTGATACTCCAGACCGAGAGGGCGTCTCGCTAAAGCCAGCACCTGCAAGCTGGCAAAACACAACAGCCAGTCTTTCTCCAGGTAAGGACAAAAGCGTGAGACAGCTCCGGGATAAACTGTAACTGACTTTTATTAATTACCACCGCTCTGTGTACAGCAACCATGAAACGCAAGGCAGACGCGTTTCGCTTAGATAGCTTCCTCAGTGCCCGTTCCAAAAGTTTAAAACCTTGTCCTGGGGGTCTGCTGGTATTGAAGCTGTTATTGCGGCCACTCCCAGTCAGGTGCTTACTTGCCCCTCCTCCACCTCCGAGGATGCAGGACATCTTGCGTTCCACCCCCCGGACTACTGCATCTTGGGAGTTGAAGGATTGTATTGACGCTACCAGAACAACCACAACCACTGGTACGTGATCTGCCTGCACAGATTTGGGACATTACTATAATGGATAGGCGTCTGTCACCGGACTGGTACCTACGGACACGATACCGAGAGGCTGAGAATTGCGGCAAAATGAGGATGAAATTATTGAATAGATACTTTAAAAATGTTGCAATTACTAGAAGACAATAATTAACTATCTGATATGGTTGATACATAAATCTGTAAATCCGGTATTTGTAAAGTGCAAACTATTCACCCCTACGGGTCTCAAGGCGTTGGGGGCCGTCGTGGAAATTAAGTGAGCTATTGCCCAGAGTCACATGGAGCTGAGCTTAGCTGCCGCTGGAGACAGGGATTGAACCGTGAGCCCTGTGCACCGGAGTTAGCTGCCCTGGCCGCTGCGCCACACCTCTATTACATATAGTGAGTGCCTTTACACTCAATGAGAGCTGATATGACTACTAAGGTGCATAGAAAGAAGTGAGCACTACTATGTTGAAAAGTAGACGCTGTAATGGCAGAAAAACAACACACCATTCTAATGAAGAGCTGCGAATCCTCTGTTGTTGTTTATAAAATATCATCATGTGAAATCAATTAATCGGTCTAATAGTGTGTTTTTTTACATTTTCCAAAGGAACTGACATGAATAAGGCTGAGTGCCGAAATGCATCGTCAGAATAACAAATTCAACATTACAGTCAGCGAGTGTTCCGACTGGTTCCTTGGAGGACTATTTGTCAACAAATATTTGCGTGAGACCACATCTCACGACGGAGGCACCCGTTGAAGAGTTCAGCAGTGTTTATGTGACTTTGGTGTTAGGATATATATCTGCAGAGGACAACATCAATTACGTGGGGAGTCACCTGTAAGAACTGGGCGCTGAAGAAGGCTGTACTCTGCCGAAATGCATTCGCCATAACAATGTGTGAATAAAGAAGCTTCCCTGCATGTCCCCCGTTGTGGCCTTTGCTCTTTTTCGTGAGGAGGAGTTGGATTTCATATATATATATATATATATATATATATATATATATATATATATATATATATATATATATATATATATATATATATATATATATGTGTATATATATATATATATATATATATATATATATATATATATATATATATATATATATAATTATATATATATATATATATTGAGTCAAGATCTCCTGAATTGCATACCGCAAACAACAGAGAAACGGACACTTGTGTTCTTCTTCTCGAAGCAGGTATTTATTTTTAGATTTTTCAAGTGAACTGCAAGTGCTGAAACCAGACGCGTTTCTTGCTCATATATATATATCCAGAGCACAAATGCATCGTCAGAATAACAAATTCAACATTACAGTCAGCGAGTGTTCCGACTGGTTCCTTGGAGGACTATTTGTCAACAAATATTTGCGTGAGACCACATCTCACGACGGAGGCACCCGTTGAAGAGTTCAGCAGTGTTTATGTGACTTTGGTGTTAGGGATATATATCTGCAGAGGACAACATCAATTACGTGGGGAGTCACCTGTAAGAACTGGGCGCTGAAGAAGGCTATTCTCTGCCGAAATGCATTCGCCATAACAATGTGTGAATAAAGAAGTGATGGAGCAAGATTCAGAATAACATTTTGTTTTGACTCACAAAGTGAAACTTCCATAATAAAATAATCGTATTAATCAGCATGAAGTGAAATGTACTAATCAACCTAGTTTAAAACGCATACATGACACAAGGGATTAACATATGTGTATTATGTTGCAAATGCAAGTTTGTGAAAAATAATAAACTAACCTTGTCTATTGTCTTTGTCAGTATTAAAAGCAGCTGTTTAATTAATGGCATGTGCTTATTTGTGTGTGCTCATGTTATGTCTTTTCGTCTTTATGTGGCACAAGCTCGAGGAGGATTTTGTGGTCTATGAGAAGAAAGTAAATATAAATGCTGCTAAATGTGCTTTGGCTAGGTAACATTAATTAACGGGTTAATAATTTGCAAAGGGGGTGGGTAACAGAATCAATCTCAATTCCTTAATTAATTGATGTCTTGTGTTTGTTTAAATAATAGTTTTCGAATGGGCCTAAGAAATGACTGGCAGTGCTGCAGAATGAGAAAAACGTGACCAGAGTAAAGCCTTCACTCATGCGCAGAAAAAGGAAAAAGAGCCTTTTTACTGAACAATCAACGTTTAAAGCAGAAGCAGTTTTTGGTCGAGTTGAATGTGTTCTTGGTGACAAAACCAAGGACAGGATGTGGCAAATCTGCCAAGATTAGGAAGTAAAGTTTTGTGCTCGGCGAATGTAACATTTTTGAGGAAGTAAAAAGGATGGAGAAACTAAGAACAATAAGGGCTTATGATGAGGCCCCGTACTTGGTCAGGAGTGAATGACCTAATGGTGGACTGACAGGGCTCAGCCAATCGCAAGTTTGGATTTTCAGAAAAGAATGCAAAATTTAGTTACTTTAGTTAGTCAGAAAGGTATAAAAATTGCCCCCATGGGCAGGAGGGCGCTTCTCGCTTTCCGATTCCTGAAGGGCGTGTCGTGCTGAAGGACTTATTGGCGCACGTAAGAAAGACTGACTTAATGACTATTTCTTTTTAGGTGAAGCAAGTTTTAGTCAGGGAAAATAGAATTTAGGTGTTGGAAGCTGATTATTTTACTTAAATCATGCTAACTGATTTTGCTTGGATTTGCCAGTCTAATTTGCTATTCCTCAATAAATGCTGCTAATTTAATGCTAATAAAAAGAATCAAATAAAATGCACTTTCTTGAATAAATAGTTAATAAATAAGATTTTTGAAACAACAAGCTGGTCTTGTTTAATTCATGGTCTTGTTACCATCAGTTGATCCATTTACCTTAGTGACTTAATTAAAATGATTAATGCTTAAAACCATGGTAAGATATGTTATACCGCAGTTGTATATAAATGTGTAAATAGTTTTGTGAATAGTTCTGATTAATTAGGTCACATGATTCAGTCACCCAAAAATGGTCTCGTTAGTTTATGGGCCTTGGTAAGTGATTCATGATTAATGGTGAGTATTGTGGAGTTGGGTAGAGTTGGTGAGACAGTTTTTCTATAGGGGCGCTGGATCAGAGGCTTCCCTGCATGTCCCCCGTTGTGGCCTCTGCTCTTTTTCGTGAGGAGGAGTTGGATTTCAGACATTCTGCGCCAGCCATAGACGCAGCACAGAGGCCCACGTTTTTCAAGTGGCCAGACCTTACTGGCTCTGCCTCGGCAGTTCGTTTTGTTGTTTTCCAAGGGATTGGACTGGTCTGGAGTCCACCATGTTGCCTAGGGAGAAGAAGGGCGGTTGTGTGGTTACTCAGCCACATACAGGGCGGCGTGCATTGTCATTGCTGCCCCCGCCTAACATTATCCTGGGCTCGAGGCTGAAGCGGTGCGGCGACCCAGGGTGGCGATTTGTTTGCATGCACATCAGGCAAGACTCTGAACTTTATTGTAACCCTGCATTCCGCCTGATCACACGATCAAATTATGTCCCACGCAATACCTACCTGAATCTGGACTGCTGCATTCTGGGTGTTGCAGTCCATGTCGACAACTTAAACTGCAACAGGTGGGACTCCAGTCATTGGGGGCGGAGCCTTCAAGCACAGTTAAGATGGCTGCAGAGGACAACATCGATTACGTGGGGAGTCACCTGTAAGAACTGGAGCTGAAGAAGGCTATACTCTGCCGAAATGCATTCGCCATAACAATGTGTGAATAAAGAAGCTTCCCTGCATGTCCCCCATTGTGGCCTTTGCTCTTTTTCGTGAGGAGGAGTTGGATTTGTTCATATATATATATATATATATATATATATATATATATATATATATATATATATTATATTATATTATATTGAGTCAAGATCTCCTGAATTGCATACCGCAAACAACAGAGAAACGGACGCTTGTGTTCTTCTTCTCGAAGCAGGTATTTATTTTTAGATTTTACAAGTGAACTGCAAGTGCTGAAACCAGACGTGTTTCTTGCTCATATATATATCCAGAGCACAAAGGTTGCCTGCTGAGAGAAGCGCCCACAACAGGTAAGTAAAATCAGCTCATGCTTTTAATGGAAGAAACAGCAATTGAAAAGAAAAGTGTCCTCGCTCAAATAAAGTCAAGCCTGACGCGTTTCGTGCTTCAATGGCACTTCTTCATGGGCAACCAACTCGTTGATGAATGAGCCACAACGGACTTTTTCGGAACAGTACATTTGAATCACGACATCCCACCCATGTGGGTGTGGCCACCCCCGTGGCCTCATGGTCGTTGTAGGGTTCCTGTTTTACTTCAGTGAGTTGCAGTGTGGTATTCATTATTTTCAAAATGAATCCACAGTGGGTTGCAAGGACCACTAAAATCCGAACAGAAGCACTGCATTGGACGTTTGATAGTCATTCTTAGTACATAATACTGATAGTTATCAAAATTAATGTTTAATACATCGAAAGATGAAAATGTCATTATAACATAGCCCCTAGAATGCTAAACTCCCAATGCGGTATTCTACATAATTGTGCCCTGTATGGGCCGTGTCAGGCTACCGTAGGCTACTTAATTCACTAAAACTAATTTCGTATTGCTTATATTACTAATAAAGGATAATATTTTCCAAAATTTGTAGAGATTGCCTTAACTTGATAAAAGGCCTCATAGATAGCTTAATTAAAGTGCATGTGCTTATCATGCTCTCCAAAAAAGATGGGTGTATGCCTGACAAAAAAATCACAAAATAGACTACACTAGTGCCCGTACCTAGATGTTGTCTTTTGTGCTCAACCTATCTTACAAATACTATTCATAAAAAGCCCTATTCATAAAAGAAACCCCCAATCTCCAAGGGGGAGAAAAAGAGAGGAGAGAAGGGGGAAGGGGGAAGAGTTGGAGCGGGAGGGTAAAAAACTATGACAGAGAGAGAGTTTTATTGACCAAAAATGCTTCAATTACCGTTGGGTCAACCCTCATCTTCAACCTGTGTGGACCACATTTCCTCCTAACTATTTAGACCATGTGGGGTACAGGTCCTCAACTCAATGATGTATTTAGATTCTAATTGATGCAGAGCTCTCACCCTATCTCCACCTCTATCGGGAGTAGGCACATGATCAATACAGTAGAAGCTCAAGAGATTACTAATACTTTTGTGGAAAGAGGTAAAATGTCTTGCCATTGGATAACTGCTTTCCTTGTTAGTTATTGCCCGCATGTGCTCCAGCACTCTCTGATTAGCCTGATGCACCTTGCTGCCCACATATAGCAGGTTGTACGGACATATCAGGCAATAGATTGTAAAATTGGTGTTGCAGCTGAGAAACTTGGTAATGGGTTTCCTAGTCTTCCTTCCTGGTACTGGGTACCCCCGCAATGCACTGCTTATGACCTCACATATTACATCACTCATGATTTGGTCAGTGACATCACTGATGACATCTCCAATGACATCAGTGATGACATCATTAATGATACCATCCAGTGACTGTGAGTGTTTTTAAAACGTTTATGTGTGTTAAATATATATAACAATGTGTATTGGTGAATCAGTGGGTGTATGAGTACCTGTATGGATTATTCAGTGGGTGCGTGACTGACTGTATAAGTGCGTAATTAGGTTTCTCAGTGATTTCGGGTGAGTGACTGGTTGTGTGAATGTTTGTATCAGTCTGTCAGTTGGTTTATAAGTGGCTTTATGGGTGTGTGAGTGTCTGTATGGTTTATTGATAGGTTTTCTGAGTACCTGCCAGGGTGTCTGAGTGTCTGTGTGGGTCAGTGAGGGTGTGTATAACTGCCTTTATGGTGAGTGAGTGGGTGAATCAGTGGCTGTATGAGTTAATAAATGTGTGTGAGGGGCTGTACGAGTGAGTGAGTGTCTATATGGCTGTGTGGGTGAGTAGATGTGTCAGTGGTATATGGGTGAGTAACTGGGTATGTGAAAGGCAGTATAGGTGAGTGATGGGGTATATGAGTGACTGTATGGATGAGTGAGTGAATGTGAGAGTGGCTGTATGGGTGGATGTGTGCTCATGTCAGGAACTGTATAGGTGACTATGTGTTAGTATCTGTATGACTAAGTAAGTGGGTGTGCGTGTAACTGTATGGGTGAGTGAGTAGGTGTGTGAGTAGCTCTATGGGTGAATGTCTCAGTGTGTGAGTGGCTGTAAGGGTGTATGAGTGGAGATGTCAGTGGCTGCATTAGTGAGTGCGTGGGTGTATGAGGGCTGTTTGGGTGAGTGAGTGGATTTGTGTGTAGATCTATGAATCAGTGAGTGGGTAAGTAAGTACTGTTATGGGTCTGTGAATGGGTTTGTGAATGGTTGTGTGGGAGTGGGAGTGGGTGTATGAAAGGTTCTATGGGGGTGTGAGTGGGTGTGTTAGGGATTTTGTGGATGATGTCATCAGTGATGTCATGTGAGATGTCATGAAGGATTTCACTGACCATGTCATGAGTGATGTAATATGTGAGGTCATAAGCAGTGCATTGTGGGGGTGCGAGTTACAGTTAGCTCGGCTAACTATAACTGCTGAATTTCACTGGTTTTGAAACTATAATGAACCTAACTATAATATTCCTGTAACCTTGGTTTGTTTAGTGAATTTGTATGTTGTTTTTAAATTCCATTTCCTATTTATAATGTCTCTAATTTCTATGGTTTTTAAGTAGTTAGGGCGTTGCCAGAGTGGTGGTGAAAGAGGGGCCTCTGAAGACCTCTCAGGAATTCCACTCTGTTGGACTTACTCAAAGTACCAGGAGGCATTCTTGGCCTGCAGGGTCCCTCGGCATCCAAGAGGTCTTCATTTCCCCAACCAGTAGTGTGCCAGGAGACACGCCCCCTTTCTCTAAAAGGGGGCATGGCCTCTGAATACCTCTTAGCAATCCCACTGTGTGGGACTTACTGGAGGTAACAGGGGGTTACCACCAATTTGCACCTCCTGGCGCACTACTGGTTGAGGGAAGAGGTCCGGTATGTCTTGAGGTCCCCAGGAGGCAAGGCGACGTCCTCCCCCACCAGCAGTGCTCCAAGAGGCGAGTTTGCAGAGTGGTGGAGAAAAGGGGCATGGGCTCCAACCACCTCTCAGCAATCCATTTGTGTGGGGCTTACTGGAGATAACAGGAGGTCCGCTAAGGACCCTCAGCAGCCATGCTGACTTCACCCCCCAACCAGCAGCATGGCAGCAGGTGCGACTGCAGAGTGATGCAGAAAGGGGGTATGGCCTATGGCGTAATGCCGGTAGCATTTTCCTTTTCTTTCCTTTAAAATTATAACGGAATGGGAAGCTGTGTGGCCCTCTCTTCCCTGGGCCGTACTTGGCCCCAGGGATCTCATCTCCAGATGCTAGGCATTTTTAGAATGAGGTGGGGGGCTGCATTTACCGCCCCAGGGTCCCCATTCCCTGGTGCTTGGTGGGTCATTTAAATAAAAGAATCTTTTTTTAATTAAAGAAAGGGGAGCCATGTTGCCCCCTTCCCTGGGCCGATTTTGGCCCCAGGGAACCCATTCTGCTAGGCCTTCCATTTATTTGTATTTTTAATTTTTTATAAAACAAGGAAGGGGGGCTGCGTGGCCCCCTCCAAGGCCGGGTTTTGGCCCAGGGGACACCATCCCATGGGGCCTGGCCACAATACTGGGTGCCCTGGTCCCACCCAGGGCACCCAGTCATTTTCGTTAGGGACAGCGAGGGGAGCCCGAAGGCCCCCGTGGTCCCTGCCCACTCCCCACATACTTTGGGAGCTGGCATTAATTTTGGGCACAGGGAGCTGCTGAACATACAGATCTTTCTGTCCAAAACCAATTCTGCTCTTGCTTTCACAAAGCAGAACAGAGTTTGCTGTGCAAGCCATAGCAAATTGCAAAGTCCTGGGGGCGGGCACCCCGGGACATTGCTGAAGCCCTCCCTGGGGTGTGGAGGTCCCCAGGGCAATTATTGGCTCAAAGAGAGGGCCATTGTTTGATTTAGCCCCAGGGAGGTGGCATTCCCTGGGGCTGCAGGGGGGCCACTGTAAAGGTTGCAGGGGGATCCGTACACACCCCTTCATTTTTCAAATTAAAGATCTTAGGAGGTGGTAGCCCCAGAGGGCTGCGGGGAGGTCCATGACGCCCCCTGCATTCTTTTAGCATAAAGACCCGGGAAGGTGATGGTCCCTGGGGCTGGAGGGGAAGTCCAAGAGGCCCTCCTAATTATAATTAAAGAAGCCCCTGGAGGTGGTGGTCCCTGGGGCAATATTCAGCCCCTGAACGGGGGCCCTTACACCCACTCTAAAGAAAAAAATGCCCCGGGTGGTGGATAATGAACGAAGCGCGGGAGCCCGCCCTTTGTTTTTTTAAAACATTTTCTGCCGGATCACGGGGGAGTCAGTGTGTTTCTACCCTACCCCCGTTTTTAAAATGTATTTATTTTTTTAACCATTTTTTGTGGGACATGGTTCAACTGAGTCCCAAGATGGTTGTCAACACTTCCTGGTTGAAGTGTTGGCAGCCAATCAAATGTCAGTAGCATTACAGTAGGATTTTGGACTACCAGATATCTATATTTTTCAAACTTAAATATCAGTGAAACTATTTAACGGATTTACACCAAATCACAAAAAGCCACCTTTCTGGACCAACATCTAGCTTTCTGCCAAATTTCATGTCATTCCGTTCAGCAGTTCGGGCTGTAGTCATTTTAAAATACTGAAATAAAGTCCCATGGAAATAACAAGGGGAAAACACGTTTTGGGACCCCCCTTTTGTCTCTGCCCCCACTTGATGGATCACCCCAAAACTTTCAACACAGCAGCTGAACCAAAAAGGGAAAGTTTTTTTTTATTTAATGAAGATTCACCAAGCAGCACCAAAGTTATTGACAAAACAAAAATTATATATATATATATATATATATATATATATATATATATATATATATATATATATATATATATATATATATATATATATATATATGCAGTTAATTATATGGAGGGGTTGTCCAACCTCACGATGTATTAAACTCATAAATCCATCTTGGGTCCAGCCAGACTTGTTTGCAAAACCTTAGCTCAATGATGAGTAGCTGTGGCTATGAGCAGTCAGACTTTGTCAAAGAAACAAGTGCAAAGCAAAATCTGACAATAATTTATCAAAATAGCCTTTATCTTTATGGATTATCAGATTCCAAAATGAACAAAATACACCTGAGGGTTCCTGAGATATAAATAATGAAGCAAATAATGAATCACTGCTTTTTATTCAAATTGTAAACAAGCATTGACATCTATTATGGGTTAGCGGTTACTTGGAAAACGTTTTAAACTTATGTAAAGTTGTGTTCAGTTTCTCCGGCCTACTTTGAGCAACCATCTCCAGCAGGGAGCAAGTCACAGGGGCCAATGAGGCTTGGATAGACAGCTACTTTGCTGTCAAAGCAGTCTCCAGTCCAGTTACAGCTCTAAGGGTGTACTGTCATAGACTTCAATGGAGTGGTCCTGATGTAAGGGGTACAGGATGATGAAAATGCTTGAGGATGCCGAGGACACAGATCTGGTGACAGGGGTCTTCCTTGGGCCTCCTCCTTTCCGCAAACATGGTGGGGTGACTTTGGCCACCTAGGTCAATGTCCAGCAAACGTAATAACTTACTTATGCTTATGGTATAGACCATCAACTGGGACTCTGCAGTCATCTCTGCCCTAGGCTTTTTTTTCAATCTGACTTCAGGTGTAACCTATCTCCTTGCACTCAGCTTCAAGGCCTTGGCAACAGGTGTTTCTTGGACTTCCTCTTTTCCCTTGAGAGTTACAGCGCAGGGCATGCCTGGTGGTGTTTGATGCAGGTTTGCAAAGGATGTGACCTATACATCCCCAGCATTGTTTCATGATTTCTACTTGTGCAAGGAGTAGGAAAGTCTGCTGCCATAGGTCGTTGTTGCTGACAGTGTTTGGTAAGCAGATTTGGAGGATTTTCCTCAGACAGGCGTTGATAAAGGTCTGGACTTTGTTGGTGGTGGTCACTGATGTCCTCCAATTTTCTGCTCCATTCAGAAGGACCGATTTTAGCTTGTGTTAAAAAGCCTGATCTTGGTTTGCAATGTTAGGTCCGTGAAGCTCCAGATCTTCTTTAGCTGAATGAAGACAACCCTTGATTTGATGATTGCTTCCTTGACGTCGGAGTCAGGGCCACCAGGCTTGTCTATGACACTGCCCAGGTAGGTGAATGTCTCAACCTCTTCCAATGCATCGCCTGCAAGAGTGACTACAGTAGGGTTGGCCATGTTGGCCTCAAGATCTTGGTTTTTCCCCTGTGGCTGTTGAGGTCAAGTTGTGGTGATGTGGCTGCCACATTTTAGGTCTTATCTTGCATCCGCAGATGAGAATGGGAGACTGGGCCAGGTCATACGCAAAGTCCAGATGGCCGAGCTGCATCCCACTTGACCTGGATCCTATTTCTTTTCCTTGCTGTGGATGTCTTCATGATCCAGTGTATGGCCAGCTGGAAGAGAAAAGGTGGACCCTGGTGGACTCCGGTCCTCACTTGGAAGGCTTCTGTGAGTTTTCCTCCATGGAATATCTCTCAGGTCATTTCCTTGTAATATTTACTGATGATTCTTATGAGTTTATCTGACACACCATAATGGTGGGTGAGTTTCTCAAGGGTATCTCTGTCCACGCTGTCAAATGCCTTTTCATAGTCAATGAAGTTGACATACGGGGGAAGTTCCATTCCATCAGCTGCTCAATCACAATGCACAGTGTTGCAGTCTGGTCTGTGCTGGATTTACCTTTGTGGAGGCCAGCTTGCTGGTCTCGCAAATGAGCATTGTTAGAATTGGGGGTCTCTGGTTGGCACAGGTAGGTACTTGTGACAAGCAGGGACCCTCTCCTCTAGTCGGGGCAAGGGAATTACTCTCTCAAAATAACCCCTGCTCACCCTCTAGGCGGCGTGGCACGAGCAGTCAAGGTTTATTTTAGAGGCGATGTAAGTTAAGCAGTTGTGACCACATACAGTAACCCAGTGACAACACTACAAATGGACACCACACAGGTTTTATATAAAAAATAAATATACTTTATATAGAGTTATCACAAGATCCATAAACAACAAAAGGATTCCACAGTATTATTAAGTTTCAAGAGTTCAGGTTAAAAAAGCTTCCTTCAAGGTTATGTGCGAGTCGGTAGCCTTGTCCGGCTACAGCGTTGCTGAAAAGAACACAAAGTCTAACAAATCCAGCGGACTGCGGCAGTCCGGGCCCACTCAAATGTCGACAGACTCAGTCACAGTACCTTTTCTTTGAGGCGGCCGGCACGGATATGCGAGCTGGTTCCGGGGTTTGTCACGGTGTAGAAAAAGAAAGTGTTGCAGGTCACGGTTTCCTTCCAGTCGCGGTGCTACAGCTCGTTGACGGCGTCGAGACGGAGTCGGTGAGCTCAGAGCTTGCGTTGTTCGAGGCGGACATTGCTCGTTGCAGTGCTTCCAGCTTTATGGTGCCGCGACAGAGCCGGAGTTCGGGAGCTGGTGTCGGTCAGTCCGGATAGCGGTGCGAGTCGGGCGGTGCGTCGCGAAGCGTGCGAGGCGGTACCCAACTCCGGTGCGATCACAGGATTCGAAGTCAGCAGCAGTGACCGCCTCGGTCAGACCAGTTCGAGTCGGTGCAGCGAAGCTTGGCACGTCGCGGTGTCCTTCAAGTTGCAGTGCAGGCTACGGCTCGTTGACGGCATCAGTACGGAGTCGGTGAGCGCAGAGCTTGCGTAGCTCGAGGCCGACGTTGCTTGGTGCGGTGCCTACAGGACACCGGGCCGGTCGTGAGAGTCGGTCACAGCTCCCTGCCTCTGTAGCCACTTGTTTCCAGCAGCAATTCACAAAGGCTGGGGAAGTCTACTGGTCCTGGGACTTCGATCAGGGATCATGCTCTCTTCCAAGCCCTTGGAGATCTTTGCACAAGTTGAAAGAAAAGTCCAAAGTTCTTTCTCCTCTCTTTAGCAGTTAGGCAACCACTGCAGGCCAATCCCACAAGCAGCACTTCAGCTTGGGAATAGTCTCTCCTCAGTTTCTTCAGGTTCCTTCTCCTCAGCAGAGGTTTCGTCTTGTAAGTCCGGAAGTGATCTAATTTCATGGGATCAGGGTCCCAGTACTTATACCCCAAAATCTACCATGTTCTCTGAGTCTGCTAGGATTATAAACATGTAACAATCCAGCAGCCCATTCTGGTCTATGGAGAACAGGCAGCCTTGCAATAGTGAAACAAAATGGCTGTAATTCACTATTAGGACATGCCACACACATCAGGGCTTGTCCTACCTTATTCTTACAATGCAACCTTCCCTTGTGCCTACCATAGGGGTGACTAATATGAAGAAAGGGGAAGGTTTAGGGACTGGCAAGTGGGTGCACTTGCCCAGTCAGCATGACAGTACCAGACTGCACGCAGGCTCTGCAATGGCAGACCTTAGACACATTTTACAAGGCCGCTTCTGTGGGTGGCACAATCAGTGCTGCAAGCCCACTAGCAGCATTTGGATTTACATGCCCTGGGCACACTCAGTGCACTGTACTAGAGTCTGACAGTAATCCAAACATCCAATCATGGAACCAATAATCAATACATCAATTTACAGTAGGGATCACTCGCACTGTGGCACTGGACAGCAGTGGCACAGTGCCCAAAGCATCTAACACCAGCAAAAACACATTGAGGCAACAGCAAAAAATGGAAGGAGACCCACGCCTATGGTACTAGGTCTAACAAGCATCGACTTGTTCCTTTATTCTGTTCATGATGACTTTATTGTATACTTTGCCTGGGGGGTTGATAGAAAAGGTATCCCTGTGTAGTTTGCGCAATTACTCCGGTTATCTTTCCAGGGGATCTTGATGAGACATCCCTCCTTCCAGTCTGATGGCACCTTTTCTTCTTCAAAGATCCTTCCAAACATGGGGTACAGCATGTCTACTGATGTTTCAATGTGTGCCTTGAGTGCCTCTGCAGGAATGTTGTCAGGTCCTGCTGCCTTTCCATTTCTCAGATGTTTAATGGCTTATTGTATTTTTGCATTGGTTGATCTAGCGCAGTTGATTGGCAAGTTCTTGTCAGCTGGCTGTATGTCTGGTGGAGACTGCAGCATGGGCAGGTTAAGCAGTTCTTCAGATTGCTCCACCCAACTTGGTTGTTGGCCTTCATTGCCCATAATTGTTTTCCCAGTTTTGTCTTTAACAGGTCTTTCTGGCTTGCTGTATCTGCCGGAGAGTTTCCCTGTTATTTCGTAGAGTTCTTTCAAGTTTCCATGGCTTTTATTTACATTAGAGAGGCAACATGATTGAAGAGTATAAATAAGAAATCAATAAGAAACTCAATCAAGTGCTCAATAATGATGAGGCAATTTTCTTTATCCTTTATACACTTTTATTCTGATTCTTCTTTAATGTATACAAGAGTGGAGCCAACTCGTTTCGCCCATTCGCAGGCTGCCTCAGGGAATAATCCTATTCAATTACAGTCCAAATGGGATTAGAGTCATAAATTCATGTAAGAACAGTAACCATCCAAGGTACACTTTTTAGGTCTCGCCTGTCGATGCGCATGCGCATCGAGCAAGCGAGACTATAGGGGCTCATCCAGACTTTATCTAACTTGCAAGGAATCGTGGCGATTCCTTGCAGTGCCCGTGACTTTTAAGCTCAATGCGCATGTGCATTGAGCTTAAAAGCGCGTGCACAGCCGCCCGCATTCCTCCGACACCTTTGAAGTGAAGCTTAGCTTCACTTCAAAGGCCCGGTTCTTCACACCCACATGCCGCTCTGCCCTGCTCCGCCCCCTCCCCTGAGTCATCCTGCCTGCCCCTTCCCGCCGTGTCGCATTTCTCCTCCCCCCTCCCCTCTCTTCCCTCCGTCTTGTTCTTCTTGCTCACTTGTCACTCTTTGCCCCTTACTTCTATCCCTTCCTTTCTATTCCCTCTCTGAACCTCCTTCTATGCCCATCTCCTGTTCCTTTCTTTTCTCCAACATTTGCCACGTCTGCTTTCCTCGTCTCCCCACACGTTTGCCTCCCTTTACCTCTGTTTCCTTAGCTCCTCGTTTCTCCCGCCTACTCTCACATCTTTCTCTTTTCTTTCTACCCTCTCGCCCCCACTTCTCTTCGTGCTCATCTGTTCTCCACACATTTCTCTCACTTAATTCATCAGTCATTCTCTCTTTGTTTCTGCTTACTGCCTCAATCCAATCGCTTTACTTTTTCTTCTCAATTCCGCCCACACCTCTTTGCATACACATTTTCCTAGTACTTTCCTCGTTACTTCAACCCCGTTCTGCGCGCACTTTCGCTCTGTCCATTTCTCTACTATTCCTTATCTCCGAACTCCGCTTCAGGGTCCTGCTCCGCCATCTCACCTGCTCTTACCCTTGCATTTTTTCTGCGATTCATCGTCTCTTCTCTCTCTTTTAGTTTTATTTCTGTACACTTTGTATATTCTCCCTTCTTGGTGCTCGGCTCAGGTTTTACCAGACTCTCCCGCGTCACCCCCTGTCCTCCTGTTTTCCTACGGCCTCTTTCATTCCCCATTCTCCCCGATTTTCTTCTCGTAGACAACTGTCTGCCTTTCTCCGCGTGCGCTCCTTTCTTCCCTCCCACGTCCCCAGAGGAGCTCCCAAGGTGAAGCCCGGCCACGCTCACCTCACTGCGGCCCATTAAGTGCTGTATTTGTTCTGGTCACTGGTCAAGGGCTGGGCCGTGCCGCTACCCCTGGCAGCTCCCGCTGGGGCCGCATTATCACGCACTGACGCCCAGCCATTTGTCACCACTTCCTTAGCGGATGAAGAGGGGCTTCTGGGTTTAGGCGGGGATGGGGGGAGGACGCCAGTCAGCTATTATTATGAAGACCACCTATAGAAACCAATTCAGCATGCCGCAGGCTCTTTTATTGAAACACACTGCTAGTCTGGGCGCCCGCACGTGACGTGACTTCATAAATCCTTTAATATTTATATATTTATTTTTTTAGCATCAGAGCCCTAAAGTCCCCAAGCATGATGTCCAGGGGAGACAGCATGGGTTGAAGACCCTTCTGGCCCTGGGGACACTACCAGACTGAGAGAGGCTCTGTTTGGGTGTGGTGCTATTGTATATGTGTATGGTGTTTACTGATGCGCACAGCAACTCTGAGTGCAGTCTCTTTCAATCGCTGACACACACAGCACGTTCCCATCTAATTGTGTGTATACAGTACAACATATTATATCCTATGTCTTCATTAACAATATAGTGTATCTGTACTGAATATATATCCAGCATTTCAGACTGCATTTCAGAGCTTTTAAAAATGTTTATGGCTTTTTTTTTTTGAAATTCTTTAGCATTGGCTACAGGAAACAAAAATGCTAAAGATTTACAAAAAAAACCCATAAACAATTCTAAAAGCACTAACTCTAATGCTGCGAGACCTATTGCATTTTCAATGCTTGTTTAAAATAAGGATCTCAATTGTAATGAATCTAGAGGCGATGTTCGCAATAATGGAGCTCAGTATGTCCAAGCTGTGTTCGGCAATAAAGAATGCGCCCAGAGTTAGTGTAAGTGGTAGTAGTTGTGTGAAGTTAGCCTGGCATATGATGTCCACTAGTTCTAGTGGGCACCTTGCACCAGTCTAATCGACCCTTATTGATGATGGTTGTAAAGTCAACCTTATAGAAAGCTATCCTAGTGGTAGCATGAACAAGCAGTCTTCAGGCTAAGACTTCAGTAGGTGAGTTAAGCAAGTTGTTTTACCATATGTAATCCCTTGAATACCAAATGAAAGGACACCACACAAGGTATATATCAAATATATATGTATTTAATCCAAACGCAACCCCTCTGCACTCTTTATGAGGTCAGAGGTAAAAATACAATACAAGCCACACAGATAATACACAATAAATTGCACAGTATACGTTATGCCCTAGGGGCCTCACTAACCATAAATTAAGAAAATGGTATAAGTACCATGTTAGAGTTAGAAATCAGGCCTAGGGCCTGTAGAATCGCTGGGGCTACACTAAACGACCAAAGGTTAGAAAGTAGGAGACCCACGGGAGCCGCGAGCAGTGTCTAAACACAGGCGCGGGTTCCCATTGACTTTCTATGGGTTTCGTAAAAGTCACAAAGTTACAAGTTGAGGACACTTCCGGATGGACTAGGACGGAACCCTTTCAGACTTAGACAGTAGGAGGGCCAATGCCCTCGAGACTACCAGAGTACTCGTGTTACCTCACCCACGGAAGCCGGGTGCTTAGGTGTCTTTGGATGTCGGGTTTCGTCGTTGTTTTCTATGAAGAGCTGCAAAGAAGTGCTGCAGGCGACCAGAGGAAAAGTGTCCAGGTGGATCCAAGGGTGGATCGGTGATGTGAAGAATCTGAAATCAGAGGTCTGGGTCACTAGCCAGTGACCAGGAAGGAACCAGGAAGGAACCAGGCGATGTTGGGTGCTTTAAGGTGAAGAAGGTGAGTTTGTCTCTTCAGCAGCCACGAGGTCCAGGAGGCATCGACGATGACCAGGAGCTGGATTCGAACTGTCCCATGATGGATCTAGATGACTGCAGTGTCGGTATCCGGATTGGACACAACAAGCCTTGGCAACCACAACCCACGCAGGATGTCGAGATTGGCTCTGTTGCATATCAGCAAGGTCTGTGGCGCTTCTCCTTTGTAGGGAAGCTGGGGCGAGCTTGGAGCAACCACGATCGCAAGTCAGATTCAAGATGGCGACTTCAGGGGATCGCTAGCCAACGGGCAAGGAGCCGGGAAGACGCGTTGAGCACAAATGTAAAGGTGGGGCCCACGGGACACTCGCGGAATGTGGGGGCCTGGGCTTCAGGTCAAATGATGCTTGGGGCTGGGGCTTCCGTACCCCAATGCACAACTTACTGAGGTTTCAGGAAAGGAGTGCAGGTAGCAAAATGCAGGATGTCCAAGGTGTCCGGTCCCACGTCTCTCGTGTCGGCCATGGGTCTCGGCTTTGCTGTGGATGTGGGTCGGGGTCAGAGAAGTCTGAAAGTCTAGTTCTTGAGTCACAGAGTCTTTGGGTTCTGGCGGGAGCCTTGAAACTACAGACCGGCCAAGTTTCTGTTGGTGCCTGTTTGAACAGGGTGGTCACTCCTTGACCACAAGGGAGATGTCTACCAACTACATACAGTAGTTGGTAAAGAAGTGCAATTAACCTTCCAGAACATTGCACCAAGGGGCTGTAAGCCCACCGCTGGAGAGTTCCTTTGGCGTCTCCAACCTGGCATGTGCGGCTGCTGCAATAAAGAAGTATGAACAGTAATAATAATAACTAAAGAGTGTAGAAAGAAGGAGAGAAGGAATGAGAGAGGGAAGGGGGAAGAGACGGTTTACCGTTTGTGTCCAATATTGCCCGTGTTTTTTTTTAAACTTTATTTTTCCTTTATACACATTTAAACATTACAGTAGCCATGTCTGTAACATCATGCTATGCATTAACAGGACACTTCTTGAAGAGAGAAATAACATTCCCAGAGTCTTTGAGTGAGACAGTAAAGTAATGGGTCAGTGGGGTACACCATACAGATAACGTAGTACATACATTTTACAAATCAGGATAGCTAACAATGAACACTTAGGGGGATATTCTGAAGAACGTGTGATAATTATTGCAAAATAAGCTTAACACAACTCTTCACATCTTAGTCTATCGCTTGAAAATAACGCCCTGTTAACCAATTCTCAACATGGTGGTACCATGCAATAGTCTAGCGATAACGCATCAATAGTCACCAGGATGACGATAAAAAAGTAAACCCCAATGCGAAAAAAGTTGCGATGGGCCCAACAGCGATAAAAAAAATCACCATAAGAGTAGAAAAAAAGCATACAAACAAAAACAACAGCGAAGCACAATGGAGGTAGCTGGAGCAAGTACAGAGGACAACCAGAACCCCACAAGCCCACCCTGGAGGACCAGCCTGGGACCTCTGGGTCAGGGAAGGGCAAGGACAAGACGAGTAGGAATTTTTTCTTCAGTCCTGATAACTGAGGTGGTAGAACACCATCAACTACTGTTCATCACCTCCAATGTGTCATTGGCAACAAAAAATGGAATACGGCAGTCCATCGTGGACAAAGTGAAGGCAGTCGGAGTGCTGAAGAGGACAATGGAAGAGGTCAAGAGGCGCTGGAATGATGTGAAGTACAAAACCAAGCAGAAACTTGCCAACAACCAGAAGGCAGCAGGTGGAGGTGGGAGTCCAGCGCCACAGGAGGACATGGACGAGATGGAGGAAATGGTGTCCATAGTCATCAGTGGGGAGACGGTGGCAGGAGTTGGGGGACCGAACGCTGCTCAACATGACCAGACACACCAGCACCAGGGTGAGTAAGGACAAGGAACTGGGGTTACGGGGGGAGATGGGCACAATGGCACACATGCACAATTAAGTAGAGCACATCTGCTGACAAACCATGCCCCACACCCCCAACTCCCACCAAGAGACCAATGTACCCAAGTATGCAACATCTCAGCACTGTATAAGCACAGAAGTCAAAGGCACACTGCATAAAAGGGAGAAGGAGCAGCAAAATCAGAGCTGCAGGGGCGACTTCCCCAAAATGGAGCACACACACATAACAGGCAGAGCACATCAACGTTGACAACAATGTTGTACAAACCGCAACATGTCCACAACAGAACAGAGCACACAACTGGTGCTGCATGTGTGTAGAAACTGGCCAATCACATTTGGCATTGCAGGGAAATGTGAGAAGATGATGTACAAGAACAAACACACATCAGTGATGGTGTTGAAATGTCCACTGTCCCGCATCAAAAAGGCAGCTCCTCCTAAGTAGTCACAATGTACACTGTCATGCAGTTTGAATGTAAACATGTACAAGGCGTTAACATACATGTGAACACAATGTTAAGCTGCATCTCCCCTTCACATTGCAGAGGGAAATCCAACACCTCCTGCAGAGCAGGCTGAGCCTTTCTTCTCTGATGACGAAGGGGACCACCACACCTTCGACCCCGGCGCACTCCAATAGCTCGTGGACAGCCTTAGCACCCCACCTCCAGGAGCAGGGCAGCCCAGCTGCCACGAGGAGACCCCGCCTCCTGCACAGACCACACAGCAGGCAGCACCCACCACCACGGCTGCCTCCCAGGACCCCCCTAAAGACCACATGGCCTTCCAATGCCGGGTGTTGGGGTGCCAGGAGCAGCTGATTGAACAGGTGCGGTGGGGTTTGACTGCATGGCAGCCAAACTAGATGCCATACGTGGGTGTCTGAGTCACACCAGGGACCACTCACAGTCCCTAAGGGACACCCACAGTACGCTCCATGCTCTCCAATGAACCATGGATGACATAGCTGGAGTCCTGACTCAGGGAAAAGAACAACTGTCTAGTCAGAGTGGCTCTAGCGATGTCACCCAGGAGTTGAGACTCATGCGGAGGATAATGGAGACCATGGAGTGGATGCAGGCGGAAAGAGCTGCTGCCACGGCTGCACACCAACGAGAGGTAGCAGGGTTCCTCAATGCCCTAAAGACCCTCCTCATGGCATTGCTGCCACAAGGCCTGGCGCTGATGAATGCTGCTGCTACCTACCAGTCCAACCACATCTCCGCCCCTGAAGTGTCAGTGCCACACAGTGCGCCAGACATTCCACCTCCGGCCCCTGAGGAATCACTGCCACACAGTGCTGGATACAGAACACCACCTCCCACAAGTGAGGCACATGAAACAGCAGAGGATGAAGATGCGGATGAATCTGCCTCACTGGTAATAAGAAAATTGTAGCATTCATCTCCGCCATATGGACGGTTTCTACTTGCTTCTGTCCTCTGCATCATCACCTTGAATTAATGAATGATGAATTAGTAAAGCGCATGGCTGCCCTTAGGCTTCCCAGTACTGTGCAGTCAGATACTGAGTTTGGGCAATTTAGACCTTACAGATATTGCGTAAACAGCCATGTTTTGATTTTTTGCGGAATTGTAGCTCCCCCTCTATCCGCCTAAGTTCCAGTGGTAGGGAGTTCCATAATTTGGGGGCCAGGTGGGAGAAGAACCTTCCACTGCCCCCAATACACTCTGTGACACTCACCTTGGACTTCGACATGGACTGCCATATTCTGTTTGGTCACCAATGACACAGCATTCAGACTGTGGACTGTACTCTTCCCCTTCCGTTGAACTTGTCATTCCCTGAAGGACTCTGGCTGGCCCTCCACGGGCCAACAATGTAAAGGGGGGTGTGCATGGCCCTGTACTTCTTCAGCTACACCACTCCACTGAATGTCGCATTAAACATTCATATTCACATAGATGTGTCATGTCTAATATCTTTCAAGTGTGGAAGTATGGCTGAATGTAGGGTCAGTGATTCCCCCTTACGTCCATGTTGCTCATGTTGTGGGACTTGGGTCACAGGGTGACACATTGCCGATTGAGGTCCGGGTGGGGCCGGCACTACAACAGGGACACACGCATTAGTTGCTGCCTTGTCCAGCCCAGGACGGAACCACGCCCAGAGCCGCGGGCTCATTGTTCACACCCTTACGCTGGACTGGCATATGCCAGGCCAGCCTACTCCGCTTACGCTTACAGGGGAGGACGACAACGCTACATGGCCCAGGTCTTACTTGCAGTGATCTGCTGATCCCAGGTCTAGTTGTCAGCATGCCACAGCCACTCCCTCACGGCTGGTTTACACCCACACCACACCCATCCATCACAGGCATCACAGGATACGTAACCATGCCAATTAAAAGGGACGGCGCATGTGCTGGACGCCATTTCCACTCTCTATCTGAGTGTTTCTGTGTGCTTATTATTTATGCATGAGGGCCTAGGGCCCTACCACATCACAATCCTCAGTGCCAGAGGTGACATGATGGCGTCCACACCACGATACCCAATCATAGAGGGCCAATGACTTGCGGGGCACAGACTTGGTGGCACGGATACACTGTGGACGGCAGAGGCACACCGCCACGAGACGGTGACTTTCGGTGCACTGAGGTAGGGGCACCTTAAGTGCTGAGCGGGTGTGCAGCCTGCGATGATGCCCCATCCTGGCGGTCCGGACTGGTAAGGATTTCTGTGAGTCCTGCTGGACCGCAGTGTAGGACTGAGCCAGCGGGCAGTGCTGGCCTACCAGCACGTGGTGTTGCTTCGCGGGTCACAGAGGTAGTAGCACCTAAAGGGCTGAGCGGGCGTGCAGCCTGCGATGAAGCCTTGTGATATGAACTCTGCCATAGCGAAATCAAGACCCAGAATCAAGTGTGTGACCTTTTGGCCCGCGGAGCAGGGCTGCATGATGTGGAGGGTGTCATGTTCGCGGGCCCCGGGCTTTGGGCTTGCACCTAGCACCGGCACGTAGTGGGCACTCTTGGGGACACACCGTGGCGGAAGGTGAGCAGTGGGGCCTGGGTGCGCAGGAGCGGGCAGTCACCGCTGGGTGGTGGGAGGGGCTGGGGTGCAGCTACCTGGGTGCGTAGGGGCAGGCAGTCACCGCTGGGCAACAGGAGGGCTGGGGTGCAGCTGCCTGGGTACACGGGGCGGGCAAGCGATGATGGCGTGTGCAATTGTATGCACTCTGCCATTCATTAATCTGGACTCTGTTTCTGATAAGGGATCTTGTGGAATGCAATGTATACCGGCACGTGGTTGAAGATACACCAATGGCAGCAGGTGAGCAGAGAGGCCTGGGCCCGCAGTGTCGGCACTCTCTCTCCCTCTCCCTCTCCTTTTCACTGTCTCTATCTCTCCCTCTCCCTCTCTTTCTCTCTCCCTTTCCCTCTCTTTCTCTTTCTCTCTCTCTATCTCTCTCTCTGTCCTATGATGAGCGCATGACACACCTTCTTATCTAGAATTTTGTCTTGCAGGCTGTGACCTACAGATTGTCCTGAGGAGACCTGCCATGACTATTCAGAATAGTTGTTTTGAGTTTATTCGAATGAAATGTTTTGTTTGGTTATTCAAAGATGAATGAGTCAGTCTCTTTTTTCTGACCACACATGCATGTTAAGTGTTGTGATTGTGCGACATCAGGCGAATTGTTTTGTTCATGGTTTTATGAAGGTGGTCACATATCTTTGTCCGGGGTGGAGGGGGTGCCTGGGATAGGGCCCTTGGTTGGGGGTAGGGTCCTGGGGGTGGTGGCGGTGGGTGTTGTGGCCCTCTTGGGGCTCCGAGCTGCATGATAAGTAGCTCCATGGCACCTGTTGTTCTTCTGGTGTGGCTCTGGGCTGGGCTCCCTTTTATGGTGCAGGTTGTCATCCGACTTTACCAGGTAAGAGCAGGTTTTAAATTCCTGCTCCTAATATGCCTTTTTGCCTGTTTTGGGATGTTATCGCCGATCTAGCTGGTTGCTGAGAATGTTGCGGAGTGGTGTTGTTGTGGGTTTTTGCACAGGAATGCCTACTCTGCATCTCATTAGCGATAGTTGCCGGGGTCATCGGTGGCGTTGTTTTTTGCAGCTGCTACCGCAGGTAAACTGGTGATATGGGCTGTTAGCACCAGCTTGTGAATGGGGCGATACATTTATCGCCATTTTGGCTGCGATAAAGTGCTGATAACTCGGCGATAAATCCTTGCGAATATGCCCCTTAATATTTACATTATACATTGGAGCATTACACGCCCGAGCACCCCTGATGTCCCTACAGTACATGTGGGTGGATGTGTCCATGTGCCTCACTACAGGTTTAGCCTTCCCCCCATTATCTTACCCTTCCCTTTCCACTTCATCTACTGCCCTACGCCTGAGGTAGGCCTGATATTGTTCCCAGATATTCCGCAGTCTGCAGCTTATCGGCCTACGGGTGTTTCTAATTATCAGACTGTGTATTGCAGTATGATAGGTCTGTGAACCACTCTGTTAGTGTGGGTAGCTGGCCTCTCATCCATCGCATGGCGACTCTTCTTTTTGCTAGTAATATGCCATGTGCTACTAATTTTTGGAAGGCGCGAGGCACATCTTTGTCATATCCTAGAAGGGCAACTAATGGTGTGACAGAAGGTGTCTCTGACATGTCTTGTAGTGCCCTGGCCACTGCAGTCCGGATCGTGTTCACCTTAGGGCAGTCCCAGGCCAAATGAGTGAAATGAGGCCCTCTAACCTCACATCTCATGCAGCTATCATCTTCCCGCAACCAATATTTATACAGCCGTGTTGGGGTATGATACACTCTGTGAAGATATTTGAAATGTATTAAGCGATGTCTTTACAACTGAGCAGCAGTATGACCACTGTTCTCTGATATATCAATACCCAGTTCTTCCTGCAACTCCTTACATGATTTCATTTGAATACGGTTGCGCTCAGTTCTTGAGTTTATATAATATTAAAATGCCGCGTTGCGGGGACTAGGCTTGAGATAAATGCGTCAACGAAGCGAACTCCTGTGGCTCTGTCATTGAGTCACCCAGCTGGGCGCGCAACGACTGTCTCACTCGATAAAGGAAAGGGGGGGCCGCTCGGCCCCCCCGCACACATGGCGGGGCCCGGCCCCCCTTCATCCGTCCTGATTGGTCCCGCCATTGACCCGGAGGCGGTCTTATGCTTCCGGGTCAAGGGGGCGGGACCCGTGCCAAAGGGGGGTTTAAGAGCCTGGGGAGCGTGGGAAGCGTCCTCTTTGTGCCCCGTGCTTCCCAGGCTCGCTCCTCGCCCCACAGTGGGGGCTTTTAATTTTCTTTCCTTTTGTATTGCAGGTTTCACATTTTGCAGGTTTTCGGGACTCGGAGCGGCGGTCAGCGTGCCCAGCGATCGCGAAGACTGACCGGGGATTGCAGCCGGAGCTTCATTTTTAAGCCGTGCGGTGGGGGAGCTACTCGAGCAGTGGACATCAGGCACAAAGAGCGGGGTTTGGAGGTGGATGAGTTTACTCATCATACGGTACGGTGCGGGCTTCGCGGTACGCCGCGAGAGGACTGGCTCGGCGAGAGGAATCGGGGTAATTTAATCGTAACGAGTCTCTCGGCAAGTAGGGCGGTGCAAAGCAGGGTCGGCCCGGGCAGCGACCGAAGGGGAGACCAGTGCTTGTGTTGACTGTTTTAGCAAATAACGGATTGCAAACTGTAAATTACTTATAAAACGTTTTTAATAGCAGCGTGAAAGAAAGGGCAGGCTGGTAAAAGTGGATTCTGGGCAAATCACTTAAATTCACTGGGCCTAATAAACAAAGGTGTTCTCTATCAGTGAATTCCTTTTAGCTGATGTAGGTCGAGTGTGCATGAAACACAATTATTTATAAGGTGTGATTCTGCATGGTGAACTGTGTTGGGGCCAGAGAAAGCTTGATAGCTGATTCTGGTCATAAATTTTGCATTTGTAGAAAATTTTAGATTAGGTGTGATTCTGGGCAAACCACTTAACAAGGTGAACTGTGTTGGGGCCAGAGAAAGCTTGATAGCTGGTTCTGGTCATACATTTTGCAATTGTATAAAATTTGAGATTACCCTGAATTCGGTTGTTAACATTTTTTCTCTTTCCAGGCCACAAAGTAAAGGGTCGCTGCGGACCGGGTAGCTGGGAGCTCATGGTAGACGGCGGTTTCTGAGGATGCGGGCAGGCCTGCATTACACTGCTTCTGCCGGGCCGCTGGGCTTGAGTTTACTCGCCCAAACACTCCAGGCTAGCTGGAGTGAGCGGTCACAGTTGCGTGGTGCCTACGGCCAGCTCGTGAGCCTCCGACTTTGACAGGTACAGGGCACAGTGTGCCGGAATCAAACAAAACGCACTGTGTAGTGTAGGTGTTAGAGCAATATGTCTGCCAAAAAGGGTACTGGTAATTCGCGCATGGAATTAATGTTTAAAACAATGATGCGCAGAATGACAGCGATGGACAAGAGGTTGGGGAAGATGGACAAGCTGGGTAGAACTGTTGCTGAGTTGGATGCGAAGGTTACAGCACAGGCAGGTCCGACGGCAAGGCCTAAACGGACCATAATACCACCCAAACCAAGGGGGGATTTCGAGATCCCAGTGAGCGCGCCAATAGGGCCAGTCATGCCACCCATTAACCCAGTCCCTGCGAGTGTACCGCTGCCGGCCGCGCCACCGAGTAACTCAGTCCCCGTCATTGGCCCGCTGCCGGTTGCGCCTCTGAGTAACCCAGTCCCCGTCACTGTCCCGCCGGGATGTCCAGCAGGCCCATCACCTGGGGCGGGTCAGGTGCCGCCAAAATTAACGGCACAGATAGCCGCAGTGCTCCCATGGTTGGGGATTGGGGGAATGTTACCTACAGCGGCCGACCCAGGTGCAGAGGCACAGAGAATGGTTGCACAAATCATGTTGGCTAGGTGCGTAAGCGGCACGATGGGCACACCGATTTCTCCCCAAACAGGTCCAGTGAACGTCGAGGGCGCAGTCAAGGCCTCAGGATCAACGCAATCCTCAGAAAGTGGTAAGGAGGTTGCCCTGCCGGTATTGGGCGAAGGCGCAATTCCCTCCAGGAGTGAGAGTTTGGCCCAACATGTTTCTCAAAGTGTGAAGGAGTTGATTTGGGCAGACAAGTATATTAATATGTTTTCATTGTTGATTGATAACAGGGAATGGGAATATGCCAAGTCACAGAAAGAGATGATGCTGCCTAGTGAATGGCGATCTCAGCTGTACAAATTTAGGGTAGAAGAGACGCTCATCAACTGGATTAGGGCTTTTTCAGTGTTTAGTGCGGTTACCGCTGAACGTTATCCCGGCATGCAAGCTGAGCAGGATTACAATGTTTAATGAGAATCATGGGGGTGATGCCTGGAAAGAATATGACATAGCTTTCAGGAAATCGAAGGAGTTTAACAGATCGTTGGCTTGGGACAAGGTTGACTCTATTTCCTGGCATTCTCAGTTTGAAAAAGGGCACTCTGCAGGTACTAGCGCAAACTGGAACAAAAGCTACTCCCCCAAGCCTCAACAGCCCTTTCAACAGCCCTTTCGGCCAGCGCAAAGCGGGGAAATGGCCAATAAGGTCAATGGTACTACGGGCGGGAAGGGAGTTTGCTGGGATTTCAATTGGCGAACCTGCAACAGGGCACAGGGCACGTGTAAATTCAGGCACGCGTGTTACATATGCGGCCATCCTTCCCACCCAGAAACAGCATGCCGGTCAAAAGGTAGTGCGTCAGGTAACAGAGGGAGGGGAAAACCAGAATAGCGGAGGTTACCCCCCTATTGCTCATTCACCCATTATCGTGAATGCTATGATCCCTTGGCTTAATAGATACCCAAATCATACTGCCGCAAGGACTCTCCAAGAAGGTTTCACACACGGTTTCCGGATTCCAGCTGGGGGTTATACTGGGACACCGCAGTGTAAGAACCAACTGTCAGTTAAAAACAACCCCGGGGTGGGGGCGAACAAAATAGAGAAAGAACTGCGCTTAGGTAGAGTAGCGGGGCTTTTCCCCCACATCCCGGTTGAGGAATTTGTTTGCTCGCCTTTAGGCGTGGTCCCAAAGAAATAAAAAGGCGAGTTTAGGCTCATGCACAATCTGTCGGCACCTAAGGGCTCATCATTGAATGATGCGATTGATGAGTCCATTTGTAGTGTGAAGTATGCGTCTTTTGACCAGGCAGTTGAAATGTTGAGAGTTCTGGGCCCTGGGGCACTGATGGCGAAATCAGATATCGAGTCAGCATTTAGACTACTTCCGGTACATCCAGCAAACCAATACTTGTTAGGTTTTTCATTTGAGGGCAAATACTACATGGATAGGTGTATGCCCATGGGTTGCTCTATCTCCTGTGCTTATTTTGAAACATTCAGCTCTTTCCTGGAGTGGGTCCTGAGACAAGCTACGGGCCACTGGTATGTCATGCATTACCTGGATGGTTTTCTTTTCCTGGGTCTGGCGGGCACACAGGAGTGCGAGAGGGCATTGCAGGAATTTTGCGTGCTCATGCGTGCTTTTGGGGTCCCGCTCGCGGGGAAAAACAGTAGGGCCATTGACATGTCTGGAATTTTTGGGGATTGAATTGGACTCCATTGAAGGCTGTTTTAGGTTACCCAAAGAAAAGATTGAGTGATTTAGGGCGACCCTTGAACTATGTTTGCTGAAATAGAAAGTCACTCTCCAACAGTTGCAACAGACAGTGGGCCAGTTGAATTTTGCCTTGAGGATCAACCTATGGCACGCCCATTTTCCCCGCTCCATTGCGCAAGCCATGAAGGGCTTGCGGGAAAACATCATCGCACACGACTGTCAGTTGAGGTTCGCCAAGACATGCGGATATGGATTGCATTCCTGGAGGATTTCAAAGGCAGAGTACTGTGGGGTGCACTCACGCTGACCTCAGCGGAGTTGGGACTATGGACTGACGCTGCCGGCAGTGTAGGGTTTGGCGCCATACTTGGCAACAAGTGGGTGGCCCAAAGATGGCCCAACTGGTGGGATGAGAACGGTTTGACAGCAAACATTGGGTTCCTGGAACTGTTCCCCATTTGGGTTGCGCTAAAGGTGTGGCCCGAGCGATTGGCTAATCGGTCGGTCATCTTCTGGTCAGACAACATGTCTGTGGGTACATGGACAAATTATACAAAGAAGGGCGCTCGGCGGCAACAGCCAGCAGACATAAGACAGCAGTTTCCTTTTTCGCACAAGCAAGGGGAACAAGGGATCCTACGGACAGCTTCATAGTACAGAAGGCCTTGAAGGGATGGCGGCGCCTACAGGCAAACACCGCCGATAGCAGAAGACCGATTGATCTAGAACGGTTGACAGCATTATTCCTTGCCCTGCCCAACACATGCAGTTCTGCGGGAGAGGTGATATTATTCAGGGCTGCTTTCTCCCTGGCCTTGTACGGGGCTTTCCGGGTAGGCGAACTAGTTGCCAACAACAAACTTGACACAATAGGAGGTATTCAGCTGAGAGATACCAGTATACGGGGTGACACAATGTGGGTCACCATCCGGAAATCCAAGACTGATCAGGAGGCTAGGGGGGTGAGTCTAGTACTGCACCGGGCACCGAATAACCCGTGCTGCCCGGTATCACATGTGGAAGCATTAATGAAGCTACGAACAGGTGAGGCGAGGGGAGCATTGCTAATGCATGCGGATGGTACCCCTCTGACCAGGTTTCAGTTCCAAAGAGTCTTAGCTATGTGTATCGCCAAGGCAGGTTTAAACCCCAAGGAGTTTGGGACACATTCTTTCCGGATAGGGGCAGCCACTGAGGCCACTGCGAGAGGTTTGAATGGCAAGAGTGTGAAGAGGATTGGGAGATGGTCTTCCAATGCCTATAAGCGTTATGTGCGGCTGCACATGTTGTAAGGTCAGTAGACATCCCCTGACGCCTGCTTTGTCTATGTTTATCTTACAGTTTCTTGGGCCTGTGACGCAGGGCGGAAACTTCTTCAGAGTCGTCGGAGCCAAGCATCAGCATCTCGACAACAGCAGGAAGACAATAGGAGGACACCTATAGTATGGGTAGTCGGTCATTCTTATGTAAAACGTGCTAAACCAATTTTCCTTGCAGGAGAGGGCAGACGGAGGGCGGAGTTAGGGGGTCTCAATGTTTCCTTCCATGGCAGAGGGGGGCTCCGCCTTAATCAGCTTAGGGGCTACATGTCAGAGTTAATCAGAAGACACACCTCACCGCCCGCAGTGGTCATCCTGCACCTGGGGGGGAACGATTTAGTCGACTTGTGCAGAAGGGTCCTTTTGGAAGAAATCATCTCAGCAGCAGGTTGGCTGGCGAGACTGTTACCGGATTGCACTATAGTGTGGTCACAGTTGATACCGAGGCTTCAATGGAGGGGTGGTGAATCAGTCAGGGCGTTGAATCACTCGGTAAAGAGGGTCAACAATAAAATGGACAAGCTTTTTCGAACTCCTCACCTACAGAGTATACCTCATGGGTGCATTTGGGGCGAACAGTTCTACCTGCGGGATGGGGTCCACTTGACAGAGTCAGGGAATGCCCTATTGATAAGGAACATACTGGCATGGGTTGAAGGTTTTGATAGGAGGATATGACCTTTCAGTGTTGGCAGTTGGGGGGGGGCAGATAGTCGGTCAACTATGCTGGCCTGTGGCGGTAAGGTCATAATCGGTGAGCACCAATTTATGGTCCTTAGGGGGCGGCACCATAAATGAATGGGGCTGCCCAGGGGGAGGGGCCAATGGTCTCTCCTAGAACTTCAGGGGCAGGATATCCGCTTGCTTGGAGTGCGGGGGAGGGAGTCACGCTTTCCTCGGACTGGTAGCCATGACTATGACGTCAGCAAATGGCGCGAGTGTAAGGGCCCTCCTTTTGGTTAAATGGAGTTTACGGAGCGTACGAGGGCAATCAGGAGAGGGACAAACTCTCCCGGTAACCGGGCCCTTGTCGCGCATGCGCACTCAGACGTGAGGGCGTAGCTGGGTAAAGGATCTGACACCGGTTAACGACCTTGCCGTAGGACCAGAAATTATTAGAATGCAAAATTGATATGTAGGATGTTAGATTCGGTTAGGAAACACGCTGTATTAGACATTTGTTAAGGTTAGCCCATCATACCTGTCTAACTCGATGTAAATCTAATGTCTGAATTTTGCATTTAATAATCATGTAAATAATGCTATTTTATTTAATTTTGATTTGTTTTTATATTTTAATAAATACGGCCGGGGGTCACGTGACCCCGCACACATGGCAGGGCCAGGCCCCCCTTCATCCGTCCTGATTGGTCCCGCCGTTGACCCGGAGGCGGTCTTACGCTTCCGGGTCAAGGGGGCGGGACCCGTGCCCAAGGGGGGTTTAAGAGCCTGGGGAGCGCGGGAAGCGTCCTCTTTGTGCCCCGCGCTTCCCAGGCTCGCTCCTCGCCCCACAGTGGGGGCTTTTAATTTTCCCCACCCTCCATCCCTTGTAACAGAATTCGAGTTAGGGACATTGGTAGGTATCCCATGAAACCTTTGTCACGCTGTAGGTGTATAATGTGTTTTCTTCCTTAGGCCTTTTTTCCCGTTTACAGGCAATGTTAATTGTAATTTGCTTAAGTGGTTGTATTTTGATTAGTGCATTAATCATTTTCTTTAGGCCTTTTTTCCCTTTTTTGTGATATTGTCGTATTTATTATGTGGGTCAGGCCCTTAAGGTCATAATCGGTGAGCACCAATTTAAGATCCTTAGGGGGTGGCACCATTAATGAATGGGGCTGCCCAGGAGGAGGGGCCAATGGTCTCTCCTAGACTTTCAGGGGCAGGATATCCGCTTGCTTGGGGTGCGGGGGAGGGAGTCACGCTTTCCTCGGGCTGGTAGCCACCCCGCACGTACACTATGACGTCAGCAAATGGCGCGAGTGTAAGGGCCCTCCTTTTTGGTTAAACGGAGTTCACGGAACGTACGAGGGCAATCAGGAGAGGGACAAACTCTCCCGGTAACCGGGCCCTTGTCGCGCATGCGCACTCAGACGTGAGGGCGTAGCTGGGTAAAGGATCTGACACCGGTTAACGACCTTGCCGTAGGACCAGAAATTATTAGAATGCAAAATTGATATGTAGGATGTTAGATTCGGTTAGGAAACACGCTGTATTAGACATTTGTTAAGGTTAGCCCATCATACCTGTCTAACTCGCTGTAAATCTAATGTCTGAATTTTGCATTTAATAATCATGTAAATAATGCTATTTTATTTAATTTTGATTTGTTTTTATATTTTAATAAATACGGCCGGGGGGTCACGTGACTCCCTGCCTTCCAAAGAATTCTGTTGTTGACTGATACTGTAGTTGCATGATAAGGCGGGGGGTGGCCGGCAATCCCAGACCATGTAACGTTATCTAGTGAGTAGCGATGTCTCGGGTACTTGTGTTTGCATCTGTTCCCAGGTACTGACCACCCCATTTGTAAACAAGACCCCATGTTTATTATATTTAACGCGTGAAGTGCATGTATGACTGTCTTTCCTTCCCTTAAGGAGAACTAGCCGCACCATTCTACAAGTAATTTGAGGTAATAAAGGTGTGTAATCTTCTGTGAATCTGGGGTTTTACGTAATTGGTATCTGGTGATCCTTAGGGGGTCAATAACATGGAATCACTGCTGTGGTTTGGAGAATAAATATTGTGCAAGAATAAGTGAGCTAACTTCTTCTCCTTCCAGGTACAAATGTGGCAGCTCATGTGGGCCACGTATCCAGTAATACACATAGATTTGCTGTGCTGCACTGTAATAGGTTTCTAGGTCCGCGGCATTAAGCCCTCCTGTTGAGTAGGGGTTTACTAGCATCGCCCATTGCACGCAAGGTTGTTTGCCTGCCCAAGCCAGCTAATTAGTATGGTGCGGTGAGTGAAATAGGGTCTTTGGTAGTAGGATTGTTATATTAAGAAAGAAAAAGAAAAAGCACGGTAGTATTATCATTTTCATGAGTGCAATGAGTCCCAGTAAAGATAATGTTATGTTATGTTATGTTATGTTATGTTAGCCGGATTTGTAGAGGGCACAGATGCCCCAGCAAAGGGGCGTCCTGGCGCTAGCAGAACAGAAACCGGACAAAAGCAAGCAACAAGAACCAGAACACAACAACACTAAGGAGCAGAGGAAAAAAGAAAAGTTTTACCAGCCTTCCTGAACGCAAAAAGTCCGTCAATCGCACGGATATGAACAGGAAGAGAGTTCCATAGCTTGGCAGCAAGTACTCTGAAGGAGCGGCCGCCAATCCTAGACCTCTTGAAACGCGGTACTATAGCCAAGTGAAGTCCGGAGGACCTCAAAGACCGTGATGGAACATATGGAGAGATAAGGTGCTCCAGAATCTGAGGGGAAGAGTGGTTCAGGATTTTGAACGAAAGGCAGAGAGACTTAAACGTAATTCTTTGAGCAACAGGGAGCCAGTGGAGCTTGTGAATAATTTTTTTGGCTGAGCAAAATCTTGGTACGCCTACCAGAGCCCTGGCGGCAGCGTTCTGAACGCGTTGGAGTCTAGAGAGTTCAGCCTGATTAGCTCCAAGCAAAAGAGAACTGGCATAGTCCAGCTTAGACAGAATCATAGCTTGTACAATAAGCTGTCTAGTAGGAGCATCGAAGAATTTAAAAATGGATCTGAGCTTACGCAAAGTCCCGAAGCACATAGCAGCAACTCTTTTAGTGTGGGCGGTAAAACTGAGTTTAGAATCGAACCAGACCCCTAGATTTTTAACCTTAGTAACAGGGATGTGAGTGGGACCAAGCCCTGGAGGCCACCAATTGTTGCCCCAAAGATGACTCTGTTTTCCAACAATGAGCACCTCGGTTTTCTTGGCGTTCAATTGAAGGCAATTATCAGTCATCCAACGGGCCACTGAGATAAGCCCCTCACGGAACTTAGCTACCTCAAGATCGGAAGCCCCACTTATAGCAACCGCCAGCTGCGTGTCGTCGGCGTAGGACACCATGGTAAGGTTCCCAGGCTTGGCGACAGCGGCCAGCGGCTGCACATAGAGATTGAATAAAGTGGGGCTTAGAGCCGATCCCTGCGGAACTCCCTGGGCAATCGAATAGGGTTTGGATTCAAAAGGTGGGGTGGCAACCTTGAAGGTAAGACCAGATAAAAAAGATCGAAACCATTCAAGCGCCATGTTGTCGACACCTGCCTCAACCAATCGTTGTAATAGAATATCATGGGAGACCGTGTCGAACGCGGCACTGAGATCAAGAAGAACCAGTGCCGCAGTATCACCAGAGTCTACCACCATCGAAGATGTTCAGCTATTGAGAGTAACGCAGTCTCGGTACTGTGACCGGGCCGGAACCCATTCTGCGAAGGGTCTAATATATTGGCAGAATGGAGATGATTGGATAAGATGGTATTAACATGGGCCTCGTTCAGTTTAGCAACCCACGGGAGAAGGGAAATGGGGCGATAATTTTCCAATTTCAGTGGGTCCAGGGCAGGTTTTTTTAAGATGGGAATCACCTGGGCCTGTTTCCAGGTGCCCGGAACAGAACCTGAGGATAATGACAAATTAATAAGATTGCATAAAGGAGGGAGGCAAAAGGAAGCAGATTCTCTGAATTGAACAGGTCGTAGCGGATCCATAGGAGAACCTGATTTAACTTTCACTACAAGTTTGTAAAATTCCTCAATTGAGAGCTCTGGGAGGTGAGATAAAGATAAAGTAGTTTTCGAAACAGGTATCAATTTCTCCGAAGACCCTAAAGAGCCAGGAAAGGAGCGATAGATGGCATCCACCTTTCCAATAAAAAAAGCAGCCAAATCCTCGCAATGGGAGGAGGAGCAGATCTCATCAGCAGGGGCTCTACTGGTTGTAAGATCCTTAAGTACATTGAATATTAATTTGGTCAGGTTAGTGCTGGTACTAAATTCAAGAGAAAAGTAGGCAGCACAAGCCTTACAAATAGCTCTATGGTATTTCTTAATACTAGCAAGGTACTGAGTTTTCCTTTCAAGCTGATATGATTTACGCCAGGCTCTTTCAGCTTGTCTGCAGGATTTTTTTAGGAGCCGAAGCGAGTCACCATACCAGGGACTGGATTCAGTACGTTGCTGTTTACTCTCAGCGATGGGAATCAGCCTGTCTAAGGCTTTAATCAGCCAATTACAGTAAAGATCATAACCAGATTCCACATCAGAAAAAGGACCCAAAGGGTGGGAGCTAAGAAGCTGATGGAAGTCGGCCAGTTTTAATTTTTTCCAAGGACGTCTGAGAGTAATAGGAGTAGAGGCTTTAAGGGGAGAGTCATTAAGCGTAAGGTGCAGTTCAATTAGATAATGATCAGTCCAGGCCATGGGCCTCGGAAGCAGCACCTTAGCCATCGTAAGGTTAGTAAAAATGGGGTCCAAGATATGACCGCCAACATGAGTGTGGTGATCAACTAATTGGAATAACTAATTGGATCCTTATCCATTTATCTATGGTTTCTGTGAGCCCTATGCACTGCCCGACCATAGTTTTCGTGAATGGTTATAAATTAGGTTCTGGGTTTCTCATATATCGTAATGTGTCATCTGCATTTGCAGATATTATAGTATATAGTAGGCCATTCACGTGTACACGCGCCACTGGCTTCGCATATAATACTTCTACCAATTAAAAAATCTCCCGGGGGCGTGGCTTAGCGGGCGAAGATGGCGGTCGCAGCTTGCTAGAGCTCCCGCCGGCCCGACACATATCCGGCTGTTTATCCTGGCCCCCGGACCCAAACAGCGCACCACTTGTGGGGCGAGTGTCGCGGAAGGTGCTAGGAGTTCTCCGATGCCGAGAGTGGTGCTCCTGGGCCATTTGATGCGGCTGAACCGCCGGCAGCAGTTGCGGCCTAGTCTCGACCGAAGAAGCCGGGACCTCGATTTTGGCGCCGCCGAGCAGGTGGGCTTGTAGGTGGGCCGGCCACACTACACTTTGGCCTGGGCCCGGAGCCTATTTGAGAAGGCGGCTACCCTGGTCCCAGACCTGCCATACGGACCGCTTGTGAGACACGTGTGGCGGAGGGTGCTGGGAGTTCTCCGATCCTATAATGGCGCTCCTGGGCCGTTTGCTGCAGCTGAACCGCCGGCGGCAAATTGCGGCCTAGTCCCACACAGTGAAGCCGGGACCTCGATTTCGGGTCGGAGGGCTTGTAAGTGGGCCGGCTGCACTGAACTCTTGCCTGGAGCATATTGGAGACGGCGGAGCAGCGGGTGAGTCCCCAGCTATCCTGCCTGTGACTGCGCCTGTGGTACTAGTGCTATCCCCGACTGTCCCGGTCGCCAGTGGCAGTGGGGTCGTCTGCACCCAGGAGCAGGGGAGCCACTGGGTTGGCTTGTGCTGAACATTGCTGGAGGTGCGAGGTGTCTGCGCTAGTGCAAGCGTTTATAACGTAGAGGCCCCTAGGGTGAACTGCAGTTATGACCAGGGGAGGAGGTGGTCCCTCCAAGCAGGGGCTCATCGACAAATTCACGGGACCCCCCAGTGGGGGGCCAGGGCCATCTGGAGGAGGGCAGGGAGCAGGACCGGACAATGCGGCGCTTATGGCAGCAATCACCCAGTCAAGAGATATGCTGCACGCCAAAATTGGGGCGGTGGGTGCGGATGTGACCCTGCTGCGTCAGGACCTACGAAATGCAGTGGCCCGAATTACCGAGACGGAATCCAGAATTTCGGTGGTGGAAGACGACGTCGGGACCCTGAAGCAGAAAATGGCGGCGATGGAAAACATTCAAAGGGGCCTGCCGAAGGACGCGCGCGCAGGAACAACCTTCGCTTTGTTGGCTTTCCGGAAAGGTGTGAGAAAGGGAACATGGAGCAGTTTCTGTCCCAGTGGCTGGAGAGCTGGCTACCCTCGGGGGTTCTTTCCAACTGCTTTGTAATTGAACTCGCTCATCGGGCCCTAACACAAAGACCACCGGAGGGTGAGCGGCCCAGACCAGTGATAGCCAGACTTCTGAATTATCATGATAGAGACGCTATCTTGCGGGAAGCAAGGACCAGAGACTCCATTTCATTCGAAAATCAGAAGATAATGATCTTTCCCGACTACACCAGGCTGGTGCAGCAGCAACGGCATTCCTTTATTGCCGCCAAGGCGAAACTGCGAGGCCTGAAAATCCAATACTCCCTGCTGTATCCGGCCCGCCTGCGGGTGGTCTTCCAGTCGCGGACACACTTCTTTGATACCCCGGAGGATGTCTTCAAATGGACGGACGAAACGGTGCGGATCAGGCCACATGCCCAACCGGGACTGAACCCGGGCCAGTCGAGAGAATCAACCTGCCCGAAGCAGAAGGAACCGGAGGTCCAGATCGCGGAAGCGCTCCAAATCCGTCGATGGGACACAAGATAGTGGGACAGTGGAATCCGATCACTCTGGCCAGGACCACTGAGGGCCTGGAGAGGGCTGTGTTGGTTTGTCGGTGTCATGGGCTCCAACTGGGTAGAGTCGAATGGCCTAGTCCTATCACTTAGATACGTGAACACTGTCTGTATTACTGATTCTACATGATGCCCTATACATGTGTGGGGTTGTGGGAGGGGTTCGGGTGGCTACTTTATTGGGGCTAAAAGCCTCCTTCTAGAGTGGGAGTTGACTGGGGGGGGGTGTTTCTACTGTTTGCAGGGGTGTTGGGATCCATTGGTATGGTTGGCCTTGGGTCCTCCGTTGTGGGTCCGAGGTTGCCCATGCCACGACAGGTACTTCAGAGTTTTATGAGGTATAGGGGTGGGGGGAGTGGGGGTCAGGGGAGGGGGGTAGGAGGGGGAGGGTTGGGGCTGACTTGGGTTGAGGTGGGGGGGGGCTGTTGTTGTTGTGGGGGGGACTTGGGGTGGGTGGGGGGGGCTGCACGTGGGTTTATCTGATCTCCTTATGTTGGTGTTGAGTGTGTGGGTGAGGCGCAGCGGGCCTGCTTGGTTAGTCCCGCTTGATTATGGCTGAAGTACCTCCGGGGCTCCTCGGTGAGTCCATGTGAGTGGTAACCTGGAATGTCAGGGGGATGCTCGACAAGATCAAACGGGGGGCAATTTTGCGGTGGGGGAAGAGGGAGGCTGCAGATGTACTATTGCTACAGGAAACGCACATTGATATTGATATTGATATTGAAATGTATTTGTAGAGCGCTCGTTCGCCCGGGGGCTTCATGGCGCTGTAGACAGGAACACATCGCAACAATCAAAGGAAGCATAGAGGAGCTCATCAAAACGCTTGAGAAAAGAGCCATGTTTTGAGGGAACGTCTAAAACTGAGAATGTTGTCGCAAATTTTGAGGTGTAAAGGAAGAGAGTTCCAGAAGGTGGCTGCAAGGTGGTCAAAGCAGCAACCTCCAAGACGTTTCCTTTTGTAAGAAGGGACAATCAGAAGGTGTTTATGCATGGAGCGAAGATTCCGGGGAGGGTCGTATTTTTTGAACAGATCTCTAATGAATAGGGGGCCGGATTGATGTAAGGACTTAAATAAAATACACCCGGTCTTAAAAGCCACCCGTTGCTCAACAGGCAGCCAGTGTAGTTGTTTTAGGCCTAATCTGACGGACTGCCTCTTAGATAGATTAAGAATTAATCTGGCGGCCTGATTCTGAATCAACTGGAGGCGTTTTAACTCACCAGCCTGGAGTCCAAGATAAAGACTGTTGGAGAAGTCCAGTCTGGACAGAACCAGGGAGATGACAATCTGTGTGAGCGCCTCCAGAGAGAAAAAGCGAGCAATTTTCTTCAGCTGAAATAGGCTCGAGGACACCACTGCACCGACCTGCCTTTTCAGAGAGAGATCTTCGCTGAGGTGAATTCCTAGGCTCTTGACTGAATGCGACTTAGATGGTGGGGCTCCCATGCTGGCTGGCCAGAAACCAGGGTTCCAACTCAATACACTCTGCCCAGGCAAGACCAGCTCAGTCTTGCCTGGGTTGAGTTTCAGGTGACTGCAGCTCATCCAACTCAGGATGTGAGACATGGTGTTTTGAAACACTACCACTGAGTCCTCGGTGTTTAGAGGAAAGATGAGCTGCAAGTCATCTGCATAGTTGAAAATGGTTACCCTGGTATTCCTGAGAGAGTACAGCAGGGGGCATAAGTATAAGTTAAAAAGCAGCGGTGACAGGGAGGAACCCTGAGGGACTCCGCAGGTGGTAGGAATGGTGGGGGCAGTAAAGGAACCCAGTCTCACAGATTGGGTACGGCCAGTAATGAATGAACGAATCCAGCTCAGCGCAGAGCCCCTGAGACCAGCCTGTTCGACACGGTTGACCAAGATGGTATAGTCAACCGTGTCGAATGCCGCCGACAGGTCTAATAGCACCAAAGCCTGATGGATCCCCTCATCGGCATTCCGCCTCAGAGTGTTCTGAACTGAGACGATGACTGCTTCAGTAGAGTGAAGGGGGCGGAAGCCAGCCTGATTAGGCGCAAGATACTGTGAGTCTTCCAAAAATTGGGAGATGCTGTCACAGACATGGGCCTCCAGTAGTTTGGCACAGTACGGCAGCAAAGAGATGGGCCTATAGTTAAGGGGGTCCGAAGGATTAGCCCCAGCTTTTTTCAGCAAAGGGATAAGGAGAGCTTTTTTAAAAACTGGCCGGGACTAAACCCTGTGAGAGGGATCCGTTCATCATAGAGAGCATGCTCTCGGGGATGGCGGTTCCCACTTCGCGCAGGATATATGGGGGGCAGACGTCCTCAGTGGAACCCGATTTAACTTTGAGAAGGAGTTTAGATAGGCTGACAGCATCAATGGGAGGGAAAGATTCCAGGGTAAGAGGGTTGTAGTAGAGATCAGTCGGGGGAGGGAGGGGTGAAGTGATGGGAATACTTTGCTTTATAGTGCAGATCTTATTGAAAAAGAAAGTATTTAGCGTATTGCAGAGGTCCTGGGTGGGGGCCACAGCTAAGGAAGTTGTGTCGCTGCCACTAAGACTCTCCACAATATTGAACAAATCTCTAGATTTGTTGCGTGATTGAAGGATTTTTTCAGAGAAATAATCGGTTTTATATTTCTGAATGAGTTTCTGATACTCCTTACGCGCCCTACAGTAGTCGGCTTTGTCAAGTTCTAAGTACGCCGTTCGCCACTTTCGCTCCTTTTGACGGACTTGCAGTTTTAAAGCTTTAAGATGAGGTGTAAACCACCTGTGAGCGTCTTGGGTGCGGGAGCGGGGAAAGTTGGAACAGGGGGCATGAATATTGGCTGCCTGAAGTAGCCAACTAGAAAAGGTTTCTTCGATCCCTTCAATGTCCTGGTCTAACAGGGGGAGGGATGAGGTTAAAGTGTCAATAAAGGCAGGGAGGTCAGCATGCTTCCAGAGTCTGACTTTCCCTCCTTGCTGAAACGGTTGTTTCCTGCTCACAGTGATAGTGATAGAGAAGTCGATCAGAAAATGATCCGACCAGATGCATGGAGTAATGGAGTTGATAGTGAGAGGGATATTCTGTGACCAGATCTGGTCAAGGCTATGTCCTTTTTCGTGGGTGGGGAGGTGTACCTGCTGGATGAGGTTCAGATCTGAAAGAGTTTCCTTCAATACAGCTGCCTGCCCAACCAGCTCAGTGGAGTTCATCCAAAGATTAAAATCGCCCAACAGCACGATTTTCTGATGACCGATTATCAGCGGGGCCAGGTGTTCTGCTAAAGATACAGCGAATGTGGGCATGCTATAAGGGGGGCGGTAAATGAGGACCATAAGTAGAGATCCACTATTAGTGTCCATCCTAAAGATCATACTATCCGATCCTATAAGGTCGAAGGATGGAAGGAGAGAGAAGATGTGAGTTTTAAGAATAATCGCAGCAACTCCTCCACCCCTTTTATTGGCGGGTCTGTCCTCATGCAAAATATAATAGTTTGAAGGGACTGCAGCCAAAATATCAGGTAAGGAGTCGGCGTTCAACCAGGTCTCCGTAAGGAGTAAAATATCCGGTCGCTCGGCCTGAAGTAAAAGAAAGATGTCAGTATGGTGTTTCACCATAGACCTAGTGTTTAGGTAATAGCATTTAAAAGTTGTCTCAGCCCTCAACGGGGAAACAGAGGCCGTGGAAGGGTTGGGACGCGTGGAGGTATCAGCCCTGAACTTAGGAAGTAGAATGCCATGGGTGGCAGCGCGCTTTAGAACGTGCGCGGGTAGAGTGGGCCCATTGTTATCTAAGGGTCGGAGATAAAGCAGTTCAGGGGAGGAATAAGAAATTATTTGACCAGGGGTTCTGGCCCCAGGCCCCGGTCTGCCGCGGACGGGCGCAGACGGGCTTGACTTGTGCGCGACTTCGGCGCGCATTCGTCGCGCCCGCTGCGCTCGTCCGCTGCGCTCCGGTGGACACATTGGTTATGTAGCCTCTGTCTCGGGGGGACTAGACCGCTAAATCCGGTCCAGCCCTACCCAAGATGGCGGCTCGCCTCACCCTCCACGCAAACGGCACCAGCCGCGATGGAACAGGGCGGGCAGCAGTAAGTAAATCAGTGCGTTTAAGTAGAAGGTAATTAAACAGTGAATATCACAATAAAAATTTCTGTTTTTAAAATTATCAAAGTGCTGGCGCCGCAATCGCGCCAGAGCACCAACAGTTGCTGTCCTTTGCTGCGCGTAATTGTAATGTAGCACAAAGTTCCCCAAGAGAGCCAGGCAGCTGCCACCAGCCTAGCGTTCTCGGTAGGCTCTGTGCCGGGGGTTGTTTTGTAGCCTCTGTCTCGGGGGGACTAGACCGCTAAATCCGGTCCAGCCCTACCCAAGATGGCGGCTCGCCTCACCCTCCACGCAAACGGCACCAGCCGCGATGGAACAGGGCGGGCAGCAGTAAGTAAATCAGTGCGTTTAAGTAGAAGGTAATTAAACAGTGAATATCACAATAAAAATTTCTGTTTTTAAAATTATCAAAGCGCTGGCGCCGCAATTGCGCCAGAGCACCAACAGTTGCTGTCCTTTGCTGCGCGTAATTGTAATGTAGCACAAAGTTCCCCAAGAGAGCCAGGCAGCTGCCACATGATGGGAGCAAAGGTGCTTAGTCTGCAGAGGTTCGGCTATCAACAAATATTCCATGCTGGGTTCTCTAGGGGGTCCAGGGGAGTTGCCATTTTGGTGCATCGCAGGTTGGCCTACATCCACGAGAAACAGTGGGCAGATCCACAGGGTCGCTACATTTTTATAAAAGGGAAGGTGGGTACTGAACCGGTGGTGTTTGGGAGTGTTTATGCCCCTCCTCCATTACAGTGGTCTTTATCTGAGAGGTTGTTTGCGGTGTGGGAAGACATCCCAGAGTCCCTGGCTGTGGTGGGAGGCGAATGGAACGAGGTAATGGATGTATGTGTGGACCGCCAGAGATTACAGAGAATATTGACGGCTGCCCCCCTACCCGATTGAGTGCACTGGTGCAGGGGATGGGCTGGGTGGATGTGTGGCGCCATATGCATCCCAAGGCATGCGAGTACACGTATGTTTCTGCGGTACATGGCTCCTTCTCGAGACTGGATTATGTGTTTGTGCCTAATGGGTATCTGGACAGAGTGCAGGAGGCGGGGATCTTGCCGAGAGGATTGTCTGACCACTCCCCGGTGTCAGTTAGGGTCGACCTACTTAGGAAACGACACCCGTTCCGATGGAGGATGTCCTCGTGGCACCTTCAGCAGCCTGATTATGTCCAACATTTGCGGGGCGCGATTGCCCATTACTGGCAGGAAAACCTAGTGGGCGACATGGATGCAGTTGTAGTTTGGGAAGCCATGAAGCCCACCATACGGGGTGTGGACATCGCGTGGTGTGCGGCGGCCCGTAGACGACGCCGTGAAGGGGTTGCTGACGCAGCCACGCTGGTGGAGACCCTAGAACTGCAGTGCTGAGGAGGGGGCGACGAGATTACAGTGCGGTTGCTCCTGCAGGCACAACAGTCCTATGCATCTGTGTTACGCGATGAAGCTAGACAAGCGTGGCTAGCCACGCGGAGTAGAGTATATCAATGGGGGTTAAGTCCTGCACGATGCTCCATAGGTTATGTCAACGTACCAACCGATAACGCTGCCGAGCCTCACTGCTGGGGACGGAGTGGTGATTACTGACCCGGCTGAACTGGCAGCGAGTTTTGCGCGCTACTATATGGCGCAGTATGCTCCGCGGGATTGTCTATCCACAGATGAGGTCGCTAAATTTATTGACGACTTACCTCAGAGGGCGGTCTCGGATGAGATTAGGACACTATTAGACCTTCCCCTTACGGCGGAGGAACTAGGAGACGCACTGGGACAACTCAACACGGGAAAGGCGCCAGGGCCCAGCGGCTTCCCGAGTGAATTCTACAAGAAATTCCAGCTCCAATTGGGTACCCATTACCGACGTGCGTTAGAGGCGGCGAAAACACGGGGTAGACTGCCATCGGACTGGCGCCACGCCGAGGTCGTGGTCTTTCAGAAGCCGGGCAGACCCCCAGACAGACATGACTCTTATCGCCCCATCTACCTGCTCAACATAGAGGCTAAAATACTGGCGAAGGCGTTAGCAAACCGCCTGCTCCCGTATGTGACGGACCTGGTCCATCCGGACCAGGCCGGATTTATGCCGGGCAGGGCGACGCGACACAACATTCAACGGGCGCAGGCGGCGGTCGATGCCATGAGGGCCAGGGGGGAACGGGCGGCTCTGCTACTGGCGGATATTGATAGAGCTTTTGACTCGGTTAGCTGGGCGTACCTGTTTGCACTCCTACCTCGTCTCAATTTGGGCCCGTGTTTATTTCCTATGTTAAATTACTCTATAATGATATCTCCTCGTCGGTGCGGGTCTCCGGGGCGGTCTCTGGAAAGTTTCCGATTGGTCGGGGTACCCGACAGGGTTGCCCCCTCTCCCCATACTTATTTGCCCTGGCTATGGAGCCTCTGGCCACTTGGGTGCGCATTGACGCGCAGATGCGAGGCTTTGAGTGGAGTGGGGGCCTCACTGATAGAATTGCGTTATATGCGGATGACGTCCTCTTCTTTCTTACTGACCTACACAAGTCGGGGCCCCGAGTTTTGGACATTATGCGTATTTTCGGGGAGGTATCCGGCCTCTATCTGAACCCACGTAAGTCTACCCTGTGGGCGTTGAATGGCGGGATGGTGGAGGACCCCTGGGCATCAGATTTGCAGGTGGCGACCGGGGGATTGAAATACCTGGGAGTGTTCCTCTCAGACTCCGTGGATATTGCCACCTGGACAAGGAGGCATCCACCAATCACTCAGGAAGCAGCCTGCTTCCCCAGCTCACTAGCTTTAAGGTAGTAACAAGGAACGAGGTAGACACCACTATGGCCAAAATGAAAAGCGGCTCTCCTCTAGATCCCGCCCCCATCAGATTCCTTAAAACTGTAGCACCGGTCATCGTGCCCACAATCACAGAGCTCATAAACATATCGCTCTCGCAAGGTTCGGTCCCCCCCAGCTGGAAAAGTGCAGTTGTTAAAGCACTCCTAAAGAAACCCCAGCTGGACCCAGCCGACATGGCGAACTATCGGCCAATCTCACTCCTCCCCTGTATTAGTAATATGGCCGAGAAATTGGTCAATGGCCAGCTATCACAGTACCTAGAAGCCAACAACATCTTACGGCAGTCCCAGACCGGGTTTCGCCCGGGCCATGGCACGGACTCCGCCCTTCTCGCCGTCATCGAGGAGGCGAGGTGCATCCTGGATTCAGGAGGATCAGTGGCAGTGATCCTCCTGGATCTAAGCGCAGCCTTCGACACAGTCAACCATCGTGTCTTACTTCATCGGCTGGCTTCTGCAGGGATTACAGGTTCGGCGCTCAGCTGGATAGAGTCCTTCCTCTCAGAGCGCTCGTTCCAGGTGTGGGATGGCAATTTCCATTCTGCCACCCTCCCCCTCACGAGCGGGGTCCCTCAGGGGTCATCACTAAGCCCAACCCTATTTAACGCTTACATGGCCCCTCTTGAAGATGTGGTTACCCCCTTTGGGATTAAAATAGTAAGCTACGCGGACGACACCCAATTAGTCGTCTCACTTTCCCAACTGGACAAACACCCGGACAATTTGCAAAACTGCCTTAAAAATATCCACAATTGGATGTGCGAGTCATCACTCAAATTAAATGGCTCAAAGACTGAAGTTATGCTTCTGGGCAAGCAATGGACTACCATCCCTACATCGGTCTGGCCAGATGTATTCGGGGAAATCCCCGCCCCGAAACAAGAAATTAAGACCTTAGGAGTACGGCTAGAACCCGAGCTGTCGATGAAAACTCAAGCTATCAAGACAGCAGGGACCTGCTTTGGCCTAATGCGCTCCACTCGGAAGATCCTCCCTCTACTTCCGCCCCTATCCAGGAAACTCCTGGTCCAGGGCTTGGCGCTGGCGCGGCTGGACTACAGCAACATGGTATACCTGGGAGCCCCTGAAGCTACCATGGCTAAACTCCAGCGCACGCAGAACGCTGCTGCCCGGTTACTTTTAAATCTCCCTTCCAGAGTATCAGCCAAACCAGCAATTCAGGCTCTCCACTGGCTTCCAATACGCCAAAGGGTCGAATTTAAGGCCCTGTGCACTGCACACAAATTGCTTAATGGTTCTGGCCCTGCTATTCTGAGAGACATGGTTACGCCTTACAAGGCTCCCAGGTCCCTTCGCTCGGAGAATGAGAATCTGGCCAATGTCCCCAGACACAGGAAGACACGTACTGGCGGCCGTCGCTTTTCGGTTAAAGCATCCACCAGATGGAATGCACTCCCCCTCACCCTTCGGCTTGAACCCAACCATCTGATTTTTAGGAAAAAACTGAAAACGCTGTTGTTCCCGAAATAAAGTCCCTCCTTATTTGTCCTCTGGTCTCCATAAATATCATAGCGCGGGGATGCCCTCGGGTCACCAGGCGCTTTACAAATCGCTAAAAAAAAAAAAAAAAAAAAAATTGCGTGGGAGCGTAACATAGTGCCTGTATGGGAGAGGGTCCAGGCGGACGTGAAAACATGGTCCCGGATGCCATTGACTATTTTCGGTAGGTCCGCGATCTTCAAGATGGTGGCACTCCCGCGCCTGTTGTACCAGCTGCAGAGCTACCCTCATTTAATTGCCCCCAGTGGTTTCGGCAGGTCAACTCTGTGTTGGGCCGTTTCTTGTGGGCAGGAGGTGCTGCTAGAGTGGCGCTGCGGACGTGCTACCTGTCCACGTACTGTGGTGGTCTGGCCACGTCGGACCTATTATCCTATTATCAGGCCTCCCAGCTCCTGATACTTAATGAATGGTGGTATGGAGACAGGGGAGACCCAGCATATGCTCTGGAGCGCTCGCTGATGGGCAGTACCACACTCCACACGATCCTGTACTCGGCTAGGCTGCGGAGGACGTTGCCATGTGTCACGCAAGTGGTTTTTGTTGTATGGCGACAGGCGCTGCGTCGCATGGGCTGGTGGGGTAGACTGACGGCGGAGACTCCATTGTGGAAGAACGGTCGGCTTCCCGCGCTGGCCTCGCTGGCGGGGTTTGACGGCTGGGACGCCATTGGAATTTCGTCATTGGGTCATGTGCTGACTGGGGTCACCCTCAAATCGTTCCAGGAACTCAGCACTGAATTTCACATGCCCAAGACCCAATTTTTTCGGTACCTACAGTTCCGCCATGCCCTAGCACCTAGCATAGCTGACATGGAGGCACTTCCGGAATTTAGCCCAGTTGAAGCGAAGGTCTTCATGGGAGACCCTGGAGATAAGAAGGTGTCCCGAATTTATCAAATGCTGGTCACTCACTGCTCCGACACCCTGCTTTCCCTCAGGGCAGCTTGGGAGGAGGATGTAGGTACCCTAGATGAAGATGATTGGAGGGAGGCCCTGGAATCCCCGCGAGGGGCTGCCATTGCAATACGACTTAGGCTGATCCAATTTAAGTACTTACACATAGCCTACTACACCAGAGAGCGGTTGTGGAAGGCGGGATTGATTGGATCTCCGGAGTGTCTGCGCTGAGGGGCTGCAACGGGCACGCTGTTGCATACGGTGTGGTCATGTGTTGGGCTGGTTAGATTCTGGAGGGGTGTTTGGAATTGCTTGTCTGAGGTGTTGGGATGGGATCTGCCCCGAACCCCTCGATTAGGTTTGCTCCATGTACTGGAGGGTATAGGTGGCAATATATATAAACGTCATTTGTTGTTGCCAAGAGGGACCTGGCCAGAGAATGGAAGGGAGAGCGAGCCCCCCCCCTGTGTGCATGGAAGGCTGGGCTGGACTACTGTATGGGACTGGAACGCCCTATATTTGAGGCCAGAGGATGCCCCCGTAAGCATTTTAAGATATGGAAGCGATGGGCGGACTATAGAGGATTGCTACTGGACCCCCCCGCAGAACTAGAAGAGGAAATACTGGTGGAAGATGTTGGACGGGCCTAGGCAGTGCGTCATACCTAACACACTACGACAAAGTACTGAATGTTTTCTATACTCACGTGCAGAGGGTTAGGGAGGGATACGGGGAGGGTAGAAGGGTAGTTGGGTGGTTGGGGTTGGTGGGCGGAGGATGGGAGGGGGAGTTTTAAGTGTTTCCTCTTGTTTATTGATTAGATTTTGTACTAATGATAAAACGTGATATGATGATTGGTGGTGATCTCCTGATTGTGGAGAGCCATGCCTTTAATACTGCTTAATCACTCAATAAAAACTTGTTGTGAAAAAAAAAAAAATCTCCCCAACTCCCACACACCGCAACACTAGAAAATAAAAACCAATAGAAAATTTCACTCAACCGAGTCGAAAGCTTTTTCAGCATCTAAAAACACAGCCACCCGCATGGACATTAGGGTCTATTTGAGTAATTGTGCAAAACAGGGTACGTAATTTGCTCATGAGAGAATGGCCAGGAACGAATCTGGACTGCTCCGGGCCCACCAGTCCCAGGAGGAGAGGGGCCAACCTGTTTGCCAAAATTTTAGCAAAATGTTTTGTGTTTTTTTTAAGCAATGAAAGGGGTCCATATGAGGGGAATTGCTCGGATGATTTGCCGGGTTTCAATAGCTTCTCGCAATGTCAGGGGCATAATACAGTTTTTGGTCTTTTCTTCAAAGAGAGGTGTGGGATTACCTGCTCCTGGTATGCCTTTTACAAAGCCACCGTGAGGCCGTCCGAGCCAGGTGCTTTGTTATTTTGCATTTCTTTCAGCACAGCCGTGATTTCAGTAGGGCAAAGGAGGGCCATCAACCGGTCCCTATGGGCGTTGGTCAGCCACTTCATCGCGATATGTGCTAAACAGTCCTCAGCAGATTTGTCTATATTGGAACAGCGCGTGGTATATAATTCTGCATAGTATGCGGGGAATCGTTCGCCAATTGGTGGGACACCGTAAACTTGCGTGCCGCTATCATCCTGTAGTGATAGTACCTCGCCTTCCCCTTTCGCTGGCCGGGCCAGAGCAGTAAATGTGACGCTAGGTCTCTCCCCTTCTCCGTATGCTCTGACGATAGCATATTTTCCTAAGTGTGTTATCACAGATTGCGCCAGTTCATTATATTAATTTATCTCCTCTCTAATTTGTGCTAACTTCTCAGGTTCTGGCTCTCTTTATGTGGCACGCTCCAGTATAGTCAATTATTTTTCCAATTTTAGCATTCGGTCCCTTATGGACTGGACCACTGCTGCGTGTTTTGAGATTGTCACGCCTCGAATATAGGTCTTGAATGTTTCTCAAATGGTGGACATGTGGGGTACGCTCCCAAGATTAATATGGAAACATTCATCCATTGCTTGCGCTAGTTCCTCAAGAAACACTGTGCCTAATAGTGAATATTGTGAAAACCGCCAGGTGAAGAGCCTGGGCTGCGTGCCTCCGGGAGTCAGTGTAAGTTTAACTGGTGAATGATCCAAGTATGTGTGTGGCAGGTGTATGCAGTTGCGTATAAAGGGCAATAGGCACCTTGGGACAAGCCAGTAGTCTATACGGGTGTGTATGTCATGTACTGATGAATCTTGGGTGTATTCTCTGCCCTGCGGTGATCGATGGCACCAGACATCTACCAAGCTATCTGCTTCACTGTTGTGGCTATTGCTTTAGCTGCAGCTGATGGGCTTCTGGGGGGGACCCCTGGATCTGTCTAGGTCTGGGGATTAGACGCAATTAAAGTCTCCACCACAAAGATGTTTTATATTCACATACATCACAAGTGTGCTGTGTAGGGAGCGATAGAATTGGGGGTCATCATAGTTGGGGCCATAAATGCCTACTAGTAGCACATCCAGGTTATCGCTGTGACAGCCCTCTACCATGTATCTTCCCCCAGGGTCAACACATACCTCCAGGATTTGTATACCTGCTCTACAACATACCCACACCAGGGCCCCTCGTGCATGCAATGTAAATCCTGCAGCTATGCATGTGCCCTTCATCTTACTCTGTGCCAACAGCCCTGAGTGAAGGGCTATGTACCTCTCTTGTAATATAGCAACATCTACATTATGTCTCTGTAAATAACCAACAATTTTGCGAATTTTCCGCTGGTCTTTTAACCCACTGACATTCCAGGTTAAAAATCTTAAGGAGGCCCGCTTGAGTTTGAGGCACCATTTGGTCACTATTTACGCTCATTATGTTTGTAGTAGAGTCTACTATAGGACCCATGTTCCTCCCGTATACCTCCATTTGGCTACTTACAGCAACTGATTGCTTATGTGCAGCTCTCCCTCCCCCTCCTATGCCATATTCCCCCATCTATTACATGGCACCGTATTCCGTCTCCACGAACTAAGAACTGTGTGTGACACATGAGGGGGCGGCGAATGCCCATGAGTTGTACTCCAGCTCTTGTCCCTATGTGACCATCTATTAACATGAGTAGCACAGCCAACTTGCTTAACCAATATTATGCGTATTAACATATAGGTGCTGGACTCGACTTCTGTCAACCAGGCTAAGCTTTACTTTTACTTTATGCTATGTAAGGGACTTTATCCGGTCTGCATTGTCAATTCGCCTTACCCCCCCCCCCTTTCTTTACCTTGTTTTTCCATAACAGGTTGTGAAATACTTGATATGGTGAATCACACTGCCCATCTGAGCCATCTTTACTCCTTAGTAATTACTATAATAACATTGGCAGTGACATTATGATGATATTGCGTATTTATGATATCAAGTACTGAGGAGTATACAATACTTTAGTCCTGTTGATCTAAGTCAGTGTGAGGGGCATTGTCCTCTGGATTAGGGTCCTGCCCCAGTTTATGAGGATTGTTATTAGAGTGTTCCTTAAGCATCTGGTGTAAGCTACTTGGATCCGTGTATATTTTTGTTTTACCCTCCATTGTCACACTGTGTCGCAGTGGATAAAGCATAGCATCATCTATGCAGAGCTCCCTCAGCTTCCGCTTCAATGGTGCAAATTGCTTCCATGCCTCTTGTACTGTAATGTTAAATCAGGGGAGAGGGAAAGCTCAGAACCCTCATATCTGAGTGATCAAAGTTTACTGGCTCCTCGCAGGGCTGCATCTCTGTCTCTGAAATTCATGAGTCGGGTTATTATTGGGCAATAAAGAATACAGATGAGAAGATGTCACGGCCTATCAAAGTTATGACCAGCTGTTCCACAAAATGATCCATATTCCCTATCGCTGTGGATTCGGGCAGCCCGACTATGTGCAGGTTGTTGCGCTTTGACAGCGCTTCAAAGTCTTCTGCTTTGTTCTGCAGTGTCGCCATTAGTATCTCTATTTGTTTCTGTGCTCAAGTTGGTCAACCTGAAAATCCTTGGCCTCTGATACCCTTCTTTAAACAATGTCTAGTCTTTCTGCTTGTTTATCCATGCGTTCTGACATATGGTCCATGCGGTATGTAAAGGAATCTATTTTTACCATTTATTGTAGTAATGCTTTGTTGCATAGCTATTAGGATTGTCCTCAAATCCTCTCCTAGTTTGGTGGTCTGGGCCTCCTGCTCTGCCGGGGTTGTCTCAGCCACTTCATCTCTTGCTTTGGTGAATTTGCATTGCTCAAATTGCAGCTTGGTTGGTTCTCGTTTGTGTCCCGATTGTGTTGCGGGGGTCACAACCTGTATGTGTTCCTCCTGTGATATGCTTGTGGGGTCCTGCAGAGTTTTCCTGCTTCAACTATGTTGCCCCACTATTGTAGTGTTCTCTGGCTGTACTGGTGCACTAGTAGGTGGTCGTAGATTATAATACTCCTAAGCGCAATGTCAATGCCCCCCAGGCTCCGCTGGGCCCACCGCTCACCTTGTGTAATTATCGCACAGTCATCCGATTCAGTCTCTCACCACTGAGGGTGTAGTGTAGTTCCTATATTCCCAATAGGCTCTGCGCATTGGAATAATATATTCAGCAGTGTAGACGTAGGACTGAGGTCGACTAGGTCTCTACTGACTATATTAGACTTAAGGTTTGCCAGCTAGCTCAGAGGTCACTAGAAACTTTCTCGAATAAACGAGGAGGAGTTTAACCTCCCTGGATAGACAAGAAGGGATTAGCTTCTGACAACCATAAAACATGACAACTTTGCTCTCCCTGAATAAGAGTGTATCTCTAGAGTCGTGTGAAAACAAAAGACAGCTATTTCACTCAGTCAAATGTGCGTACTTAGTTTCACCAGAATGCAGAGAAAAGAGAGACGGGCGTTTTCAATAAAAGGTGTTATTTATTGAGCAGTCTTCTTCCTCATACAAGAGAAATGAATTGCCACAATTGCAATACTCATAGTAAAGTAAAGTGCGTACAGTAAAAGGAGGATTATAAAATAATACTGTAAAAGCATTGATATGGTTTCTTAGCCATATGATACTTTAAAATAGATAAAATATATATATACATATATACATTGACTAATCGTACTCAACTGGTGCTTCTAAATATGCCTACCCCGGTGTACCTGACCTAAGCCTAATACTTGGGAAGGAGTAGGTAAGTAGCAGTTTAAGTTAAGTTTGTTTTGCCAAGAATCTGACTCAAGAATTCTCTTTAAGGGTTTAGTCAGCTCCGTACCTGAGTAATAGAAAGCAGGAGGTCTTGTATCTCTCTCTCAGGACTCGATATCCCAGTAACCCGCGAAGGTATCTGGAAACACCGAAGCTGGATTTCTCGGCAGGAGTAAAGACAGTGTCTCTCTCAGTGCGTCAAAGAGGAGGGGCAGCGTCCGTGGGCTCTCGCATCAGCTGGGCTTTCGGGCAAGTAGATTGCTGCTCTGCTCCAAAACCACCACCGTGTCTTGCTTAAGGCAACGTTGGTATATTTATACCTGGAAGGTGCCTGGGTTTGACGTAAGGTTGGACATAAGACGTTAATAAAGATGTCACTAAGAACTGGCCGTTCTTACAGTGCTTTACAGGAGTTCTAGGACGAAATCAAAACAAAAGCAAGGGGGATTTCCCAGGTTGCTGGAGGCTTGGTTTTGTTTAGAGAACTCGGTGTGCTTTCTAGGGGGCCGGGGAAGTAGTCTTGCTTAATGTGACAGCATGTGCTTCGACTGAATTATGGATATGATTACTATGCCGTTGTATGGATATTATTGATTATAACCGGACAAGGGCATAAAATAGAAATATCGATTCAAGTTCCTAGATAAAAACACTACACCCACTCCACAAATTAATGTCCATCATTACTAAAACTTAAGCAATAGTAAACATTTTAAAAGGTGCATGTGTATACCAACCCACCCCAAAATACATTTTTGCATTTGAAATGGTGTATGTGAAATACATGAAAATGATTATAGGTACTGTACGCTTTTCAAGCAGTGTAATCATTCATTAAAAAAGGATGCATATATATATTAGCTGAATGATAATGCGAAAATTACACATGAAATGGCTCTTAATACAGAAAAGAAGTGCGAGACCATTCCATCACATATAAATATTAGTTATTTGTAAATATGCTAGAGGCTGAGGTAATATATTGTCTCTAGAGTTCCTAAAAATAGAAGCTCTGTTCTCTAAGAATAGTTCTACTTTAAGCAGAGTACAAGTGCCAAAAAAAGGTAAATATTTTGGAAGGGAAGAGAAGAAAAAAATAATTTCGCTTTCAGGGCAAAAATAGTTCCAAATATTTTTAGTAGCTTTTTGTTTATCAAAGCTGAAGGCCGAATTCAGAGTTCATGGAACGCTGTGTGCTTGTTTGCTTAAAAGTTATTCTTTTGGTTCAGGGGAGAACATCATTTCAGACAGACTCGCAAAAAAGTTGTCTACGGCTTCAGTTGAATGTTCAACCAAGTTTGAAAATACCGCAACTGTGCAGTCTTGAGCATGATTGCTATCATCGATGACAGGATCAGCAATGCTCACAGAAGGTCGTACCTGGGTGATGCTGCTCTCATCTCGTACTTCACTACCACCTAATCGTAGTGTAGAAGTCTCAACGAATGCCGTCATCAGGATGGGTAACCGCTGGGGACAACGCGATGCATGAGCCGTTACAGGACTTAGCAAAGTGTCTGTATCCAATGGTACTGCTGATTGTAGTGTAAGACAGACGTCCAACACGCATTCTTCTCCGCACAGCATACATCGAAGCACAGGTAAGATACAATTCTGCCAGATGGGTCTGAATGAAAGAAACCAGGTCATATTCAGATCTCTTAGCCGGGCTAATCCAAGGACTTTAGTTATGCGGTCCTGATAGCGTATAGCTAGGATCATTTCTTCCATTGTTGCTGGAGTCTTGTCTGTGACTTGGCTTGCCATATCGAAGCAGACGTATCAAGAATAAAATGCCTGCTACGAGTCCCAACAAAAGTGGTAGGCCGCCAAAGACAGAATGGACAAAATTAGGAAAAATGCCCAGAACTGTTTTGAAGGGTGTTAACAATCCCGAAAAAATTGTCTTAAATACATGTGGGATACCACTGGTATCAGACATATTTAGAATTTGGCTTAGCATTTCTGCGAAATGCAGGGGGCAATGTGTTGATAAAAGAGTATATATCTCTGCCGTTGTCCTTGCAACTTGCAGATTATACGTTTCTTTTGATGACGTCAAGGGCACAGTTGTCTGTAAAAGAACAGACTTCATTCTGCTTAAAGTATCAATTCGAATAGAAGAGATATTCAAAAAGGGCCAAATTTTCGCCTCCCTGTCTGGAGTGCTGTTTGGATACAATACTTGCATACAGCAAGTGACCATGGAACTAACGCTCACTAGATAAGCTTTTCCTGGCACCATGCCACAACATCTGTGGTCCACTATTAGAATATAGCTCCCGTTAGAAAACCGTCTAAAGAATGGCTCTATTCGTGTTGCAGGTGTGCCATGCTGGTGACATGAAAGGTTATTTGAAGTCCCCTCACAGGCCCCATGCAGGTTAATACCTTGACACAGAAGTATACCACTTAGTGATCTTTTACAATTATTACCACTAAGAAATACATTCTGTTCCTTTTCACTATAACATGTGTGTGTGTAAGGTAATTTCCATGATGACTTAATGTACACTTTACCCAACCTTTCATACTGGCCTGCTGGTATATACTCTTGGCAGTATTTAAATTGGAAAGTTGTTATCGGAATAGTTATGATTCCGTGTATTATCCATTCAATGACAGGTCGTTCTGACATTGTTAATGGTAATCTCTCAAGTTTTTCAATGCTCAGAATTGTATATTCCGCTCCTTTTTGTGCCAAGCTGATTTGTGTATCAGTAAGGTTAAAGATAGAGAATAATGACGTTGTGTTGATTAAACGCCAGGGCACGTAGCCTGAACGCAGATTTTGCAACGTCCAGCCAAGCTGTACAATAGAACGTAATTGGGACTGACCGTGTTGTAACATTAGTAAGTCCTGCTCTATTATATCTATAGCAGATGATACACTACTGTCCAGTGAATATATTCTGGAAGACAGAGTCATTAACCCATTGTCCACAACAGAAAGTGATTTTTCCAAATGAATTTCCCATATTTTCTATGCTGTTTCAATTTGCTTTTCTTTCCAAGCTTCGTTGTAAGCTGCGTATATACTGGCCGCTATGAAACGTTTTTGACGCTGTTTGCGTGGTCCCATTATGAAATCACGCAAGTCAGCACCATCTTTAAGTAAAGTCAAGTGTTGCTTAATTTCTGCCAGTGTGGATTTCTGTAGCCATTCAAGGCAGAGTTTCCCTACACTGTATGTTGTGACTATCCCTGGATGTTGTCTCTGGGAGTATCTAGGGTCTGGCCGGGTCAATTTGAACCCCTGTATTTTGTTCAGGAATCTATCTTGACAGTTATTTGTGTCTGTGGGCCAGATCAACCATTTTTTCCAATCAGGATGTGTTCTGTTTTGGTTAAAAATATGGGATACGTCTATCTCAACATCTGTAGTCCTATTACTGTCAGGTGTTGGCTTTGGAATAGACGGTTTGTTTAAGTCTTAAATTTTGGCTAGGCCAAGACAGGTTGTCTGTTGAATGGTGTCATTCAAGAATATAATTTGTTCTGGGATGATGCAGGCTCTAAATAATGATTCTATACCTTGGACCTGCCAATCTTTGGTACCCCAGATTGTTTTTGTTTCAAAGTTGTTTTTCCAAAAATCGAAACCAAATGTAGTCATTTTTTCATAAAATGTTTTTGAATCGATTAATTTAGTATTTGTCAGCATTGTTTTCACTCCTATCTTATTTAATAGTTTGAAATAAAACGTTTCTGCATCACTTGTGTTAAACCCTGAGAAGTATGGGAATTTCTCATAAAATGTTTTTGAACTGCCTTTTGGTGGAGTTGCACAATGTTCCCATTGATTATAATTAAAAACATTTCTCTGTTGAGCGGATTTATGCAAATAATGATGTGCAAAGTGGTTGTAGCAGTACATTTCTTCATAATTAGATGAACCCTGTAAGTAATCATGTTCTGTAAATTTTGCTGACATAACTAAATCTGACATCATATCATTAATACTTTCAAAGTCCCAATCATCAGAGAATGTGCTCGGTTTTACAGTCACATAATGAAACCTTAAATTGGTGTGGAAACTTCAAGAGCTCGACCGGGACATAAATTTCATAATCTGTTTTGTCCCAAGCTACCCCACCGGGTATTGGATTGGCTGTGACATTAACTGATGAAAGTTCTCTTTTCTCGATGTGAGATGACTTGTGTGGCTTTAGGACCAAGTTGATGTTCTGACTTGCTGTGTCCATTGTGCTGTATTTTCCCTCAATGAATTTTCCCAAACAAAGTACCCTGATGAGCCAAAGCAGGAGGAAAAGTACACCTAACACAATCCAAAATTCAATCCATGGAGTAATCAGATAGGTTTCTTTGAGTTGATGAAAGAGTTCAATTACTTTGTCTTTAAAAGTTTTTGTTGTTGGCTGTTCTTCAGGTTCGCTGGGATCCTCAGAAAAGTCATCGAAATTGATGAAGTAGCCAGATGCAGCTCTGTCAATTGTTGGAATCGCTTCTGGATTATAATTTGCTTTTGGAATTTTCTTTGTTTCGTTAGCATAGTCTGTGGCTACATCGTTGTAGACAGGTGTTTCTTGATGAACTGTTTCAATTTGGGCTTTAAGAGGCATAAGTTCCATGGCTTAGTTGCATAGTCCTTTATTTACTGCAGGTTTATCAAATGTGATTAGTCTCTCAGTTTGAACCTCTTGTATAGTAGCAAACTTTGGTGTTCTGCTATTTCTTGGGAGTCCACTTGGCCTACTACTTATTATTGGCCACATGATTGTGGTTTTACCAAGTCGATGGATACAACTCGGTTCTCCTTTTTACCAGCAAGGGGCGGTAGTACAACTGATCTTGTTCCGTTGACAGCTAAGACAGGTACTGCTTTTCTGTAAGAAGGCCCAAATTCCTTCTTCACCGCTATTTTCTCTCTGACCAGTTCCCCAATCTTTGGAATCCAGACAGGCCTTGCTGGGACAGGTGGTTTCTCTTCAGTGGCTGTTGGCTGCTGTTTTAACTTTACGTTGCTCAGGTCTTTTCTTGTTTCATTTAAGTCCTGTAAAATAGCCACACGATCTTTGATATCAAAGCATTTTTCTTCTACCACTGAAGTCTGACTATCTAAGTCCTGAATATGCATTCTAGTACCGAACAATAGTTCGTACGGACTGAAACCTTTTAGAGAATTTCTTGGCAGATTGTTAAGACTACGTTGGACACCCGAACCTAATACCCTCGCCGTTATAGATTGCTTTATGTCTTGGTTTTTTCTTTCCACAATCCAGTTTCCCTCAGCATGGAAGGGACAAGAGTACCGCAATGCAATGCCCATGCTGGTCATGGCCTCCTTATAAGCTCGAGAGCTAAAAGCAGGACCCTGGTCAGAATGTAGCATGCCAATTGCGTATGTGCCGATATAGACTCGCAAATCTTTTATAACAGTACTGGCGTCAGCCGAGCGCTGGGGTCTACATTTTAAGTGAATCTAGTCTTAAATAATATACATTGGGACGCATTTCTCCTGTTTGATTATGCATATAGATTGCCTTATGCTTTCTAATAGGGGTCCTTGCACTACTCTGGCCGGTTCACTACTGCGATCTCGATTGCAGTTCGGACAATCCTCTGCAAATTTGTAATTTTGCAGGCTCATCCCCGGCCACCAGTATTCTGATTGCAATTCTTTCAGAGATTCCTTGATCGTCTGGTGTCTCAGACCCTCACCCATGTGTGCTTCTTGAATCAAGAAGATTCTCCTGTTCGTGTTTGTAATTACTCTATCCCCCACTCCAGGGATTCGAGCAAAAGGAACGGAGTTTGCATCTATTATGTATGTATAATTGAGTGGAGAGTTCACGGGTAGTGCTGCACAGTCGTCTTTTGAAGACGTTTTTACCGCCAGCATGGTTTCCCCGTCTATGTATTTTTCTGAACGCTTTTTTGTGGCTACGGAAGCCTGTTTAGTTGCTTCCGCTGTGGCTGTATCACCCAATGAATTCCCTGCAACGTGAACGCCATCACGCTGATGACTCAGTGTGTGTATCATGTGAGTCTTTTGTAGTTCTTTTTGTAAAAGAACTACTTGTTCCCAAAGCGATTTTTGCTTGATTGTGGCACCCGTGTCATCTTTGTAACCGTTTTGAACCCATTTCTGGAAGTCATTGTTGTATGATTTGACGCAGGAATGCGAATCGCACACTATTAGTGTCGGGAATTCGCGATCTGCAATATCGAGCGCCATTTTTAAAGCTATTAATTCAGTTTGTTGACCTGAATTGTCTTTTACAGATTGTGACATTGTTACCAGTGGTCTCAATTTACCTCCGCGCCACTGGCATTTAACAACCTCGCACGTAGCATTATAAGCTTGTTTTCCCCAAACTGAGGGTTGTGCATATCCGTCTGTATATATTACACGGGCGTACTGTTGTAGGGGCAGAATGTCGATTGGCAGAGGATATTCTTTTTCATATATTAGATCTTTCAGTTTTCTCATGTTCGGGTCAAAATAGTATTTCACTTTATCTGTAGCAAGAGAATTTTCCCATTGTATCCATTTTGGATCTAGTGCCAAGGTAGTTAAATTGCGTGGGCTTGTTAATGCCTCAAAAGCTGATTCTGCTGTTAAAACAGTTATCTGTCTGCCTTGGGCTTGGGCTCTTTCTTTTGCTACAGCTGTTTGAACCGCATTTACAATGTTTTCCGCAAGACTGAATGTTTTTTCAGCTTCTGTGTACAAATGTGATTTGTATGCTAGTGGTACCTTTTCTCCCTCATTAGAGGGCAGGTACGTGAATCCGTATCTTCCTGGGATGACTCAGATTACAAGGTTGCGTGTGTTATCGCGAGTTTGCAATTTTGTTTTTGCTAACATGTCTGTTTGCAATGATCTCAAAATTTCTGTGTGTTTTTGAGTCCAATTGATTGGTTTAAAATCAGGTTTTATTAGTTCATAGAGAGGTTTAATCCTCTCTGCATAATTTAGAATGTAAGTTCTTCCGAAATTCAGGAAACCTAGTATTGATTGTAAGTTCCTCAGCGTTTTTGGTGCTTGAAGTACAGCGCATTTCTCTAAGAAATTGTCTGCTAGGCTTTTGCCTTCACTTGATAATTCATATCCTAAAACAGGACTGTTAGATGGGCAATTCGTGATTTTTTAAAGTTGAATTTGTAACCCTCTGCTGCGAACCCAAGTATTATAGTGTTCACCCTTTTCAAGTGAGTATCCAAGTCATCATCTGTCAGATAGATGTCATCTACATAAGATAATGCCTCATCATCATATATTTGTAGTAACTCTGTTACCCTTGCTGAGAATAATCCTGGGCTATTCTTGAACCCCTGTGGGAGTCGACAGAAATTTGCTGCGAACCCATTATTGAGAAAGTGGTCAAATACCTGCTTTCAGGTGCTATATTTTGACAAAAGAATCCATTAGAGATGTCGAATGTCGTTTTGTATTTTTTGCGCACGATGTTATTCATTAGTGCTGCACTGTGTGAGTTTTGTACTGCAAATATCTTGCAACATGAGTTAAGGTGTCTGTAATCCAAAACTAGACGATATGAATCGTCTGGCTTGGAGACAGGAAACAAAGGATTGTTCATTTGTGAGGTGCATGTTTCAACCACCCCCTGGTATTCAAGTTGATCTAAGATCTCCCTTACTTGTTTTTTAGCTTCTTGCTTAATTGGGTACTGCCTTTGTGCAGTTGGTTGACATTTTAATTGGATTTTGTGAGGAGGAAAGTCCTCATCCCATCCTACATGATTTTTATATAATGCTGGAGCTTGGGCTACTGCCCACTTTCTTGCAAGTGTATTTTTTCTATGAATAGGAATATGATTTGAGAAGGCAGATATAATAATTTCTTCGCCATGAGGGCACTCCCTGACAAACTCTGGTGGCCAATCTTTCTCAGTTAAAAGGATATCATGGTCTTTGGAAAGGTTATCCCAAAATAGACCCCTTACTTTCCTAGTCTTATCTCCCTCTATACGTAATGTTATCTCGTATATTTTATGAGGTTTGCTAACTCTGCTATCTGCAGTTTCCACCTGAATGTATTCATTCGTGTCCATTGTCTCCAGATGATTCATCAGGATCTTGCGAGCTATGGTCACTTCTGCTGCGCTGTCTAGCACTGTCTGGGCCCACTCTCCGTTTTTCAGCTGTGTCCTCAGTATCCTCTGCATGTTTGATTACTTTAATACTGGCTACCTTCTTTTTTGCAAATTGTAATTTTTTACTTTGATGAGCAGGTTCCTTGTCTTTGGACTTGACGTGCTCTTCCCTGTGTTCTGACCGTCCTCTTCTTTCCGATTTCTGCGAGGAAGTCTGAAAAGATCGAGAGGGACATGTATCAATATCTTAATATCTATCAGGTTTCTTCAAATTATCCCTATTTCTAAGGTTGTATCTTTTCTCAGAGGGCTCCCTCTGGGGAGACTTGTGTCCTTGGTCTGGAGATCTTTCTCTCCACCGAGGAGACCTTCCTCTGGACTGGAATCTTTTTTCTTTGGGAGTAGATTGTTTATTTCGATCCCAGCTCTTTTTTGGAGTATTTAGATCATTTTTAATAAATATCTTTTCAGGATTTTCAGTTAGTTGGGGTTTTACTGGTTTCCCACCCAAACTATCTCTTCCTAGTTCTTCATAGGATTTTTCTATGATTCTGGCAAGTTCAAATGGCTGTTCCGCTATGTCTGTTTCTTTCAATTTCTGGAGGAAAGTTATATCCTCCGTTGCCAATTGAACTAACTCTCTATATGCCTGTGTTAATTCTTTTATTTTAACTAACAGTTCTTCGCTTGACATTTTATTAATGTCAGGATGTGGTGTGTAGCTGGCTAGAACCGGCCACGTTTCTCCTGGTCTACCTAGTGGACCGAGCCTGGTGATATGATTATTATGTTTTAGGGCACCTTTAAACCAGAGCAGGTGCTCTTGGTATTTTAATGTGATTTCCACCTCTTCGAAAGGGGTGTACTCATCCGGAGGTTCCTCTATTTTGTAATAGTGGAATTCGTGTGTGACAGCGTTTGCTGCTGGAAAGTTTATCCATGAATAGAATACCTCTGTCTGCCGATATTCATGTGCCTCAATTACGAATATGACTGTACCACCTCTCGATGTTAGTGCATTTTCTATAAGTTTAAGTGTTATAGTTTTCCTTATATTAACCGGAATGAGTATAGCATTCAGGTCGTTCTGTAGGAGACTTGTGTCTCCTACAGAATAGGAGTCGAGCTGCTATTCTAGCTGCCTCCCTTTCGTCTTCACTTTCTGACATTTTTACTGACAGAAAGGTTTTTGTTGCAGATCAAGTTTCAAGGAAACAAAGATTAGGTGCATAATATTTTGGAACACTGTATCCTTCAACGTTGACTAAACCAAAAACTATACATAGGAATCTCTTCCTACTAAGTTCCGGCGGATTTTAACCTTTTACCCACTCCAGACGTCTTTTGGAGTATTTACGGGAAAAAGGGTCTGTGTGAAAAAGCACGACTGAGTTACTCTAACGTCTTGCGTTAGATTTATCGCCTTACCAAATGTTGGGCGCCATGTAGTGTAGTTCCTATATTCCCAATAGGCTCTGCGCATTGGAATAATATATTCAGCAGTGTAGACGTAGGACTGAGGTCAACTAGGTCTCTACTGACTATATTAGACTTAATGTTTGCCAGCTAGCTCAGAGGTCACTAGAAACTTTCTCGAATAAACGAGGAGTTTAACCTCCCTGGATAGACAAGAAGGGATTAGCTTCTGACAACCATAAAACATGACAACTTTGCTCTCCCTGAATAAGAGTGTATCTCTAGAGTCGTGTGAAAACAAAAGACAGCTATTTCACTCAGTCAAATGTGCATACTTAGTTTCAACAGAATGCAGAGAAAAGAGAGACGGGCGTTTTCAATAAAAGGTGTTATTTATTGAGCAGTCTTCTTCCTCATACAAGAGAAATGAATTGCCGCAATTGCAATACTCATAGTAAAGTAAAGTGCGTACAGTAAAAGGAGGATTATAAAATAATACTGTAAAAGCATTGATATGGTTTCTTAGCCATATGATACTTTAAAATAGATAAAATATATACATACATATATACATTAACTAATCGTACTGGTGCTTCTAAATACGCCTACCCCGGTGTACCTGACCTAAGCCTAATACTTGGGAAGGAGTAGGTAAGTAGCAGTTTAAGTTAAGTTTGTTTTGCCAAGAATCTGACTCAAGAATTCTCTTTAAGGGTTTAGTCAGCTCCGTACCTGAGTAATAGAAAGCAGGAGGTCTTGTATCTCTCTCTCAGGACTCGATATCCCAGTAACCCGCGAAGGTATCTGGAAACACCGGAGCTGGATTTCTCGGCAGGAGAAAAGACAGCGTCTCTCTCAGTGCGTCAAAGAGGAGGGGCAGCGTCCGTGGGCTCTCGCATCAGCTGGGCTTTCGGGCAAGTAGATTGCTGCTCTGCTCCAAAACCACCACCGTGTCTTGCTTAAGGCAACGTTGGTATATTTATACCTGGAAGGTGCCTGGGTTTGACGTAAGGTTGGACATAAGACGTCAATAAAGATGTCACTAAGAACTGGCCGTTCTTACAGTGCTTTACAGGAGTTCTAGGACGAAATCAAAACAAAAGCAAGGGGGATTTCCCAGGTTGCTGGAAGCTTGGTTTTATTTAGAGAACTCGGTGTGCTTTCTAGGGGGCCGGGGAAGTAGTCTTGCTTAATGTGACAGCATGTGCTACGACTGAATTATGGATATGATTACTATGCCGTTGTATGGATATTATTGATTATAACCGGACAAAGGCATAAAATAGAAATATCGATTCAGGTTCCTAGATAAAAACACTACAAGGGCATCTCTATGTATATCTGTACTGCAGTTGTGGTGCATGAGTTTGCCGCCTTCTCGCCGGGCCAGGTCCACCAGCGCTTCCCAGCTGGGCAGAACACTAGAGTTAGGCCGATACAGGAAGCAGTTGGCCGGCTGGCAGTGCAGTCAATCCAGCCGCTCGGGCACCCCAGCACTCACCGCCACAGGCCAGCCGGGCACACATCCCTGCAAGCCCTTCAGGGGATCACCACTCACTGCCGCGAGCCCACAAGTCACAGCTGGCTGAGGCCTCCAATTAAGCAGTCAGAAGCAAGGATCTGGTGGCTTCAGCACTCAGGGCTGTGACCCAGGGAACAAGGTAGGCTGTGCCTCCGCTGATGGAGCTCGTTATCGCAAGTGAGCCCGGGAAGGGCCGGCTGTTGCCACATAGACAGCATTTGGTGTATAATATTTGGCCCCTTTCCGTTCTTGTGTTCTTACACCCTTTACGTCATAGAATTTGACGGATTCCTGTTGGGTTGATATTATGATCTTGGGAGATTACTTATGCTGCGGCCATCTTGGAGCCAGGCAAGTTCCCCCCCATTACCCCGTGTTTTAGGGGATTGGTAGCACATGCCGGGATTAGGTATGGGTGAGGGAGTTCGAGGAGATCTCCCAGAACTATAAGAGACCCTGGAGGAGGCATGACTTACTTGCCGTCGCTGATGGTTAAGAGGGGGAGGTTGCGCTGGGACCTCTCTGGCAGTGTCGTGGAACAAGACTAACCATGGGGGGAAGTTCTGAAGGGGGCAATAGTGTGCTATCGTATTGCTTAGTGAAAAAGTTGTAAGGCTGTCAGATTGTTCCTTCTGTATGAATGAGCATTCCCACCAATGTGTAGGAAGGTTCCCTCAGCCTGGCCACATCGCCAGCAAAGCGCTGAGGTGTTTGGGTACATTTAGCAGAGCCGGTACCAATGATACATTATTTTGTAGGCAGAATCCCTCTGAGGGATAGGAGGGCTCAGTGCACTCTGATTAAACAAACCAGCAGCTTCAGTTAAAAAACTTTGGGGGTGATCATGCAAAAAAATCATTCCCTTACAATACACAAACATTTCCTATATATTGTTAATTTTTGATGCACATATATTCTTAATACACACATCCCTAAATACAAACAGTGATTCCCAGCAGAAGAAAATATGCAAGCACATTTAGAGAATAATATGAAACAAAGAATCAACAGGAAGGCTTAAGTAAAGTGGGCATAGATGGGGGTAAGTAAAACACTCTAAGCAATGATCAACCCCCAACAATCCCTATTCCATACTTCAGCTCAGATGCTAGGTGCAGCTAAACAGTTACTGCACGTCCCAGCCCTGCATTGGAAGAAACCTACCGCACCGCCAATTGCCCTGTGGTTCACACGCCTTTGGCATGTTATGACAATGGAACTCTTATCATACAGTATAACACACACCAAGTAAAGTTTGCCCGTATCTGTCAGCCACTAATTGGCTATTTATCAATAATGGGACACTCTTGTTTTACACCGGCCCTGCTCAGGGCCCTCCAACTTTTCAAACACGCTTCCCTGGACTCTGGAACCGACACCTCACGGAAGGAGGACCGGCCTTCTCGCAGGGATACCGGCCTCCTCCCCTTAGTTCCCTATGAAGTTCACCCTATGAGTCGCTCGGGACACCCTCTTACTCTTATCCTTTCTTAGATTGCACACGTCCCAGACTGTTATACCCTCGACCTAACTCTTTTCTTTCCCCTTTTTCCCCATCTCTCTCTATTTTTGGCATGCACTTTAATATTTTTCTATGGTTCTACTCTTTCACAGTTGGCTGTCCCAATGGTTGGACGCCACTCTTGGCTACAGTCCTCTGGGACATATGGTATATTTCAACCATCTTGTATTGAGGTAGAGGATGAAGGGTGCAAAGAGAGGTATTTCATTGCAGCTGTCGATCTGGAGGAAATGTGTGCTATATTTGAGACACAGTGGAGAACGGAAGTATGAATGGATGAAGTTAGTAAGTGGGCCATTGAGTATGTCCAGTGGCAAGGACAAGGAAGTGACATGTTTTTTTAGATCTGGAGATGTTAAACATTTGAAGACTTTGCTGTATCATGCCCAAAACAATGGGCAGGTGCAGAGGATGAACTGGGTTGTGGGGCAGTGTGTCCGTGGGTAGTCGCAATCAAGTATGTAGTGGTGAATGCAGTCTGTGCTTTGACTTGGTTATAGAGGAATAGTGCTTAAAATTCGGCTTTGGTGTCTCCGTTTGAACTTTTGAGGGGAAGGAAGCCTTTTGCCAAGATTTGTCCAAATTAGATGGGAAAATTGATAAAAGGTGATGTGTCTTTAAGGGATCATGATCAGACAGTCATAAGAAATTCAGTGTTGGTCAAGCCTAGGCAGAAAAGAGAGCCATCACTTCTTCTAAGGTTAGGGAGTTTAAGATCCAAGTAGGGGATATTATGCGCATCAGGAAAGGAGTCCATAGTGAAACAAGCATTTACAATGCAATGGTTTTGCCTTTGCTAAAGTTAGAGCTATTGGCATTGCTCTTGACATTATTTTTATTAATGTTTTTTTAACATAAATAAATGGCATTGTCATTTACAATGCCACTAGCTTTATCTCCCGCAAATGACACACACAGAGCCCCCCCCACACACACACCCACACAGAGCCCCCCACACACAAAGCCACACAGAGCCCCCCACACACACAGCCACACAAAGCCCCTCACACACAGAGCCACACAAAGCTTCCTACACACACAGCCACACAAAGCTTCCCACACACACAGCCACACGGAGCCCTCCACACACACCCACACAGCACAAGCAGGCAACAGGGGCACACGGAGGCACAAGCAGGCAACAGGGGCACACGGAGGCACAAGCAGGCAACAGGGGCACACAGAGGCACAAGCAGGCAACAGGGGCACACAGAGGCACAAGCAGGCAACAGGGGCACACAGAGGCACAAGCAGGCAACAGGGGCACACAGAGGCACAAGCAGGCAACAGGGGCACACAGAGGCGCAACAGGGGCACACGGAGGCACAAGCAGAGTCCATAAAAAAAACGGCTTTTATTTTGAATGTGGTACTAGGCCTTATGGGTGTGCACTAATTTCGCTTCCAGCACTGACATTCATTACCTCTTTCACCAGTTGTTACTCAGTCTATACGCCAAAATATTGTTGATTCTGTCTTATTAGCTCAAACCTGGAAATTCTCCATGCTGTCTTCCTAATTCTTTACCAATGGGTATTTACATTTTGTCTTCGCCTATTGCTTAACCACTGGAAATACAGACAACCCAATTACACAGAGACAACCACACTACACAGATGCACCCACCCCTGCACAGTACCACACAGCCCTCCCTACAGAGGCACACCACAGTGCAGACACACTAATGCAGAAACTCTATCATGCACAGACGTTCGCATGTACAGACACACAGATCCCCTTTAGACAGAAGTACATACTCCCAGTAGGCTGACACACACACACACTCACCTTGAAGACAAAGATACCCAGATTTCAAAGCACACACATACCCTGCTGCACATGCATACACGCACCCCTGAAGTATACTTTCAAATGTCAATACTGGGCATTTATACACATACCCTGCTAGAAAGCCAAGGCAGGATGTAGTAGCCAAAGACAGACGTTTTCACATTCTCAAATACAGTGCGACACTGGAGTGGTCCACATCGTTCTCCGACTCTGAAACTCGAAGCTGGTTGCCCAGTTCCAACATCGGCAGCTCTTGTCGGTAAGCCACATCGTCTCCAACTGAATAGTTTGGCATCATTTTCAAACAATATACCAAAGAGGAAGGGTGGATGTTGGGATACAAACCTAGAGTACGTGGAGCTGCGCGCCGCAAGTGCTTGAAGAATGTAGGTTCGGTGTGGAAATATTTCCTCGGAGAGTTTGTGGGCCTTGGTCCAGCAGTCCTTGTCTAACAGCACCAAGACCTGCTCTGAAGCGACGGAAAGCAATGTTTTAAACATGCGTTCCAAAGCAGGAAATGGCGGCCACCAGTGAAAGGCTGAGAGCCCTCGGCTCGTCCACTAGAGCGGGTGGGCCCTCTCAGCTGCAGCGAGCAGGCAGTTCATGGGAACCACTAAGCGTGCAGGCCCCGCATTCCGCGATTGTCATATGTGCCGGCACCAGGCCCGCGGAGAGGCAGGGGAGGGACAGGGCGGAAGTAATGAATGCTCCCGGGCTTAACCACTGAACGGCAAGTATATGGAAAACAGGAGCTGTAATTAACACACCAGGCACTGGGAAGCAGGGAGGGTTCAAAAACGGCGCCATATCTTTTCATATGCAACTTTGTGCATTCACAGCCGGTTAATAGACACTATTTTATACTCTGAAAATAAATGTCAAAAGAGCACGTGCTAACAATGGGAATACATGAAGTTCCTAAAATCACAGCGCAGGTGCAAGCACTATAGCCTTAGCTGTAATTTATAGAATAATATGCCACCATTTACATTTTATTCTGAGGCACTTAAAGGTAAGGCTTCGGGAGGGCAGTTGGGCCAAGGGGTAGCATGGGGCACTTGTCCCAGCTTTTAGCTGAGTTGTGACATCACAGGCAAATGATTGGCAATAATAACAGGCTCTAGGAGGCGCTCCACGGATCACATCTGCCGATTCTATGCGCTGTAAGTAACCGTCGGTACTATGAACCAATTTATTAGTGCTCAGCCAACCTGGGAAGGATAAAAGGTGGAGTTTGCCTTACCATGACTCAAACCGACAGGAAAAAAACGTATATAAATTGCAACGATTCTTTTTTTTTTATTTAAACATTAGCTATAACAATCGATTAAAAATAAATTGTAGCAATAATGCTAGACCATAGAAACGACTCTTGGGGAACATGTGAAAATCGGGAATCTTATTTTAAACATCAGAATCTCCAAAAAGTGAGAGGAAGGTCGAGTGCAGAAGTCCCTAGGAGGCTGATGCCGGGAAAGGTGTCAGGTTTTGTCCGAGCGGCGTAAATTAACAGGACATAAATTCATTTCCGCCTCTGGAACGTGGCATCCGCCGTTCACGCGCATTTGAAGGATGCGTGTCTACTCAGTCTAACTGACCCTCGGCTTTCCCCTTTTAGCTTCTTCCGGACCGAGCCTGCAATTTCCGGAAACTTTCTTTCTTTTTTGCCTGCCTGGCTCTCGTGGAAAGATAGCAAGCGCCCCTGCTGCGTAGGAATGTTTACATGTAGGAGGAGTCGCCCTCGAACGCCTTTGTCCCAGAAAGGATAGAAGGTATGGGGCAGGGGCAGTAACCGTGCATGAACATGCGCCCCTTGGTCGGGGAGGTTTTGCCTCACAGAAGATACGTCTCGTTTCTGTGTAAGAGGCTGCCGTAAAAGTGGACTGCCCTTGAATGAGAGGGGGGGGGGCGTTGCTGACAGTGACATCCAAGGATGGAGAGGTCATGAGACATCCTTGTCATGTCCATGGTCAGTTGAGCTCTGTCTCACAGACCATGAACCTACTTTATTAAACTTTTACCATGACCAAAGAAAGGCTACGTAGAGTTTTATCCCAGGAACTTGCAGTCTAAAGAGTTTTAAACAAAGGACACATTTAGGATAATATTAAACCTGTTTAACCTGATGGAAGAAGTAGTAATGCAGGCCCCGTATGTTAGAGGAAGGTACTGGTGTCTGGTGTTACTGTCGGAGGACAGGCCAGTAGAGCTGGGACAGACAGCGCAGCAATGGCATGCCAGACTGGCTGAGCCTCGGGTGCCACTGACGCTGGTCATTAACTGCGTCAGCCCGTGCCTGAGGTGCATCATCAGAGCTGTGTGAATAATAACAGCAGGCAGCCCTGTGCTTGAGGTGCATCATCAGAGCTGTGTGAATAATAACTGTGTCAGCCCATGCCTGTGGTGCATCATCAGAGCTGTGTGAATAATAACAGTGTGTCTGGATGCCCCCATGGCCCCCCGGGGACCGGTTACCCATGCACGGGGAGGAGTGCAGCTTGCCCAGCACCCGCTTCCCCAGCTTCTGGGCTGCCATCGGATGGAGGGGACAGTGAAGTGACGCGCCTCTGTTCTTCCGGTGCTAGTTCTCGAGGTGCCTGTCCGGGCTTTAATCCAGTGCAGATGCCCGGTACTTTATGAACTGTTGGATATTGCTGTGGAAGGAGCACAGCTGAGTGCAAGGGCTAGATGAGGGCAGTCCGGTGAGGAGGGCGGCGTCCAATAAATAGTCCGGGTGTAGTTATAGTTAGGTTAAAGGTACTGTGTACTGAAGGTGTAGCCTGAATACCACGCAATCACTCTATGTCGTCATAGAGTCCTGCTCGTGAAGACGCTATGAGTGTGCGCCCAAGTTTACTCCTCTGACCCTCCCTAGCCCGCTGCTCTATACCAGAGCTCTGTTCAGCACTCTCATTGTGGTCTGTTCCGCAGCCTGTATTTATAAAGCCCACAGGCTGGAGCGACAGGAGGCGGCGCCACTGGGTCACAGCGCGATCCTGCTGTGGACTCAGCTCAGCTGCGTGTCGCATTTTAGGACACCTAGTTTCATGAGAAAACGGTGAAATAAATAGATAACGAGGAAAATATTGTCAATATTAGGAAATGCAATGGGGGGTCTGGCGTACCTGTCAAATAACGTGGAAATTATGAGAAACGGGGGGAGGGCGAATGAAAAGAAGACCCTTTCGACCACAATTAGAATATCTATAACGACGGCCTTATCTATTCTTCAAACACGCTCGATCTAATTAATTACAACTTTTACATAGATTCCTCGCTGACATGTTTAAGCAGCCTGGCTCAGTTTCACACACCCTAGATCTTACTACTATACTCAGCACGTAGTCTCAACCTAAAGTCTCACCTAAGGATGCAGCAGACTTGATGTCAAACCCACTAGGTCGCATTGCTAGGGTGAGATCCTCAAGCCTTTGAGCACAGTCACGATCTCAAGTACTTTAAGTCCTGCTCAGAGTTAGCGTATCTAATACCTTGAGGCAGTTTCAGTCTTAGCCAACTTTTGGCTTAAAACACTCAAATTGTACTTAAAAACTATCTGGGATCTCTGCATTGGACAAAGTCCTACTGTGTATTCTGGTACTCACCCAGTCCCTGGCTCGATCCCAGCTTTCTCCCTTTCAGCGTAGTGACTACTCACGATGTGCCTCCTACAAGCGTGTCAACTCGAGTAGGGCAGTCCAGGATTGCGTCAGAGGTATGGGGAGGGAGCGGGGTTTCCATTGTGTCCTGCAGCAATAACCACTCTATCTGGCGTTAGGGGAGGGGTCACATTCAGAGGTGCGCATTTACGATATCCTAGCAATGCGCTCCCACCTCCTGGTGTTAGAAAACCAAGGTCACAAGCGACAACATACATTACTTTTTGTATAGAATGTCGAAAGTACAGGAAAGCAAAAGAATAGTGTACATACACGTTTACAAGAAGAAAGAAATACTGAAAGACGTGCTAAAATATTATGCATGAATTCAAAATAAATACAGAGATGCGTTCCGACTAGCACATATTATATCTGACTCGTTGATCTCCAATATATCAAATAAACGAAAAACAATCTGAAATGCCAGCCTAAACAAGGGTCTACAGCCAGTGTTACCGACTGCACGTGAGTGTATTTCCCATCAGCGAAAGGGATGCAGTTGGGCATCTGCTCCTACGGTCTCATGGACATACCGCATTCTCTGACTGACGGAGAAATGGTCCAGTTGTTGGAAGGAAAAGAAAGCACTGAAAATGACATAAAGAACTCCGCTGTCGGAAAAAGTGCTTAAAGAGGAGGTCAAATTAAACGGGCGCGAATATCTCTGCCTTTAAAACAATAATTTACTGAACATGTGGTGCGCGTTCGAGGTGGCTTGGTGGTGGTAAGTCACAGCCGACCGCCACGGAAATAACACCTTTCCATGCCATTGACAACAAGCGGGAGGGGGCAGGAAAGGGGGGTGGAGAGACGCAGAAGTGCCGGCAATGCCGGACCAGATTCGGGGGCGTTCCCGGCTTTCGGCTGACGTCGCGTGACGTCGGCAAAAGCCAAAGAATCTCGGGAACGCCCCCGAATCTGGTCCGGCATTGACGGACAGGCCCCTCGTCCAATGGCTAGGCTCCATTTATGGAGCCAGCCAATGAATGACGAGGGTCGACCCAAACCCACACTACAGTTCTCATTAGGTTTTCGCCTGCGCGAAAAAGATGCGCAGAGCGCATCTTTTCGCCAGGCAAAACCTAAAAAGGAGGTGAGAGGTTCAGAGGACCTGTTGTCATTGATAAGGTTTGTGGAAGTGCAGTCAGAGGGAATGGTAGGAGTTGGTGGAATGTTGCTAGGGTGGTGAAATACAAAGGTGAGCACAATGTGAGTGGTATCTAAATGGAGGAAATGTTGGAGCAAGGAGATAGTGGTTGTCCTGGCTCTAGCACCTCCAATGCGACTGGTTCCAGTCAAAGGGCCAAATCCATTTCACCTTCTTCTCATGATAACAGTGTTGGAGTATGCAGGGGTGAACGGGGGAGAAGGTTACTGTTTAGGTATAGGTGATTCCGCCAGCAGGTTTTCGCAGTTCCTTTTCTAGTATGTTACAGTTCCTTTTAATGATTTAATGTTATTTTGTTCCCAGGTTTAGTTCCCTCATTTTCATGGGATATTTTTTTGTTTTGTTTCTGTCCCAGGTTTTATCTTGTGTAAGCTTTATTGATTCTTCTTTTTATTTGTGTAACCAAAGAATAATGTGGTGGGTTATCTATGTAAGTGGAGAAGTCATGTAGTATTGGGTCATAACCAAAGTGTTCTATAAATATGGAACGCTTTGGTGAATGCACAATCTTGTAATTAATGGCAGTTGTAAACCGGGCGAAGCTGGTAGGTTGTGTGACCACAGCAGCTGCATCGGAAATAAAGATCTTCACTACAGTTCCACATCTAGGTGTCATTTCTGTGGGAGAAATTACCTTGTGGGCCGCATCACCATCTTAAATTTCTAGAATTTATGGAGCTTCTCGGGAATTTCAGTTTTTAAGTTTGCTTACCCCTTGGCACTAAGGGCTGAATCAATGTGCCAATTTGAATCAGAAAACCAGTTAGACTGCAATCAATAAACAACCCGCTAAGCAATGTTTGTATAAGATGTGTTTCTGGGAACGATCAGTCTCATAAGACAAGACTGGGAGACTTTTGTGGAAAACCAAATCCTTTTTCATGAATGAATCACACACTCAAGGGGCTCTGGTAAACAGAGTGTGCATTTTAAAATGTTTATTTTAAAAGACCAGTCTGGTGTATATACAACACAATATGAATTGTAACCACACAGAGTTTAAACAATAAAGCAGCGAAAGAAATAAACTAATATTGTGAACAGCAAGAAATATTCCACCACAGTTATTTAATTTCTTCCATTAACAACCTCTCTTGCTACTTCTAAGCACTATGGTAGAAAATTAGCAAATAAGTAGCATGTTTTGAGTTTCAAAGGTAGTGCACTCTCCATACCCTATTCAGAACAAAGGGTACCAGATTCAGAACAACAGGACCTATTTGTTCTGTCTGAATAGCAATCCTGCTGTTTCTGTCACAGAGCAGCTGTGTGTATCAAAGAACAAACACAGCCTCTCGGGCAGCCGGTGAAGGACACTCACCTGTTACAGCAACATTTGATTAAAGCGGGTGCTGAAGCCATACTGTCTTGTCTTGATAGCACTGCCCCCCTAACTTCTCGCTATCTGCATGCACTTTTATAATACTTAATCAGAGGTATGTTAACAACTGGCACAATAAACAGTCCATACAAAGTAGTGCAGTACACGTTCAACTAGTTCAAATGATTAAACTATGCTCTTTGAGAAAAAACATAAGTAACATGCAATCAATAACCTTCTAGAAGCTCTGTTTGTTTATTAAGGGTAATAAAGATATGCTTCAGCAGAAATTTTTGAATAACTAATGTATAAGCTTGACTATCACATGTTCTTGTAACAATTGAAGAACAAAACAACATGTTAAGGATGTGCATTTGTTAAATGATAGTTGTTAATTTCTTGATTATCTGACTAACATACATTTCATATCAAAATAAAAAGTCCCTGGAGAGAAAAATGAGAGTGTTTATGACAAATTCCGGCACCGTGTACTGCTTGGTGTCCCGGAGTCCCCTGTTGCTGGTCGCTGCTCTCCCTCACCGCAGTGTTGTTGCATGAATGTGGTTCCGCAGGTCTGGGCAGCTCCTGAATGACTCAAAAGAGCTGTCTTGTGCCAGGATTGTTATGGATTTCAGAGGTGTTGAGTGAGGTCTAGACGGATGTGTCCACAATATTGCGTGGCACACCACATTCCCCTTGTTTTGTATTTTTGACAACAGTTTCTAGCATCACTGATCCTGAAGAACCTATCAATCTGCAAACCTGAGAGTGGAGACCCACCACTGGTCTCCAAATACTGTGGTGTCAAGTGGATAGCCCCTTATGAACCCCCTGCACAAGGCCCCACTGTTGGCAGAATATTATCATTTGTGAGTTGAAGTAGCTGGACCCAGGGTAGCTGCCTACAGAACTCCCTTCAAACATTAATTCTAAGAAAATGAGGCAAGAGTGTCTTTCCTGTCAAACTCAAGTCACCACCCTGCTGTAGATCCAAAGGTTGCTGCAGGAACGACGTGGAACCCAGCAGTCTCCAAGACTCTTCTCAGTGCTGATGGAGAAGAGGGGGAGTTGGACAGTGATGGGAGAGGCGTATAAGAGTGATGGCTTCTTTTTTTATACTAAACAGGTCACAAGACTACTGCCCCTACATCGCCTTAAAATACAGGCAGTTTTTTTTTCATTTACATGGATTTCTCATGAATGGCAACATTCATTATGTTATATATACAAGATTTAGCCTAGTTGATGCACAATGGTACACATTCAACATATCAATGACACAGTACCCTTATCTTGTTAAACCGAAAAGTATCATCACAATGCTAATCTTGTTCCAATGTCCAATAGAAACTGGTGGTGCTCCACAACTTGAGATGCTGATCCGAAACAAAGGTTCACTCAGGATTTGTCTGTAATGCAATGGAGACTTGCAAGAAAGTTGTTTGTACTAGTATTTCTGTGCAGGGGACAGTAAAAAGGGCCAACAGGAGTCCCACAATCAAAAGAAGGGATATCTAACTCTCCCTAGTTATCTTTCTTTCGATAGATAGATACTCTTTATTTCAGTTAATGAAAACCAAAACGTGATTCGACGCTACAATACACGATACAAGAAAAAGCATTAAGAAACAGATTAAAGTGTAGGTGTGTCAAAACTAACTGTAAGACAAAATCGAAGGACATTGCACTGCTTAAAAGCCTGAAAATCTCAAATAGTACATAACCATGAAAAAAAATCCAAAGGCATTACACAAGTTAGAAACTTCAGAGAGTACATATCCATAAAATTAAATATCCTTAAAACATCAGTGCCGAGATGATACAGCAGCAAAACTATTGCATTCATTGTATAAACAATCTATTCTAAGTAAATATTATTTCACATACCGGTTAGTTTAGGTTTTAAAAATTAAATTAAACCAACATTTAATTTGAAACTATATCTGCCTATAAAGCAGCACTTCGTCGAGGAGTGACCGTCTCTGTGAGCCTCCCTTCCTCCTTAGAACTCAGCCGAATAATGACCACATCCATGTACTTACCCAAGCAGTATGACATTTTGCTCTTTTTTGCCACTCAAAGCGTAACACACAGCCTGTTTCGCGTGGCGGCAGCCACTTCTCAGAAAAGGTAGGCATTTTCTTCTTTTCCTTATTAAATAGGGGCATGCGCATTTAACATGGGTTAAGGATTCATTCTTAAAACTACATAAACTGCAGCTTGTTGTAGAGTGTTTAGTCGTTGGCCAAGCATAACAAAAATTCCAAAAGTGGAATAAATAAGAAGCGTAAATGAATAAAAGAATGTCTAACTGTCTTAGCTATAGGGACGAGTAAGTAGCTTAGTGTACGTTTTTAAAAACGTAGCAGCCGTGTAGTCTGAGTGTTCTTGCACTTAAAAGATACACCCGTTGTGTGATATAATATTTTCAGTTGCTTTCTAGCCACCTTCTTAAACTGCTCAGATGGCAGTGGTCACATCCAAGAGCTTCAGCTGCAGAGTGATGTTTGCAGTAGTGAAGTATCCCTTCCAGGGCTCAAAGGTGGCTGAGTCTGATAACACGGCCGCCCAGCTTGCCAGATTAAGAGACATGTCCTGTGTTCTCCAGCCTGTGGCAACTGACTAAACACCGAAGCATCAGCTTTAATGATGCTGCTGTAAATTCATTTCCAATCTAATGTGAGATTGGCCATCAGAATTGGAAAGATGAAATATAATACTGAAGAGCTCTCTAGGTGTGTTTGTGCCTCATCAATGCATTCATGAAATGTGTGTACTTGGCCCTCATTGTTCTTTATGTTACTATGCAGCAACACTGTAAACGCCATACTTTAAAAGGACATTTCTTACCATTTGAATGGACTTGTTTTTTTAATCACTATCCAAAGGAATAAAGTGCCACAGAAAAGCTTCTTGAGGAGAGTAGGCGAGACAACAGGAGGGAGAGGGGATAGTGCTGTGTTTCCCATTTCCTCTTGAATGTTTGACCTTCTAGCAGCACTGAACGACTCGAGTTCATTGCAGTGCTGTGGGAAGGCACCGGAAGTCTTTTTCTAGGCCTCTGGATATGTCACTTCTTGGAAGATATTGATCATGTGTCTCAATATGCTTAATGCCTCATCATCATCAATTCGTTTCGTGAAACCCGTATTTCTGCCCCTTATTATGGTTCTGTATAGCAACTTTCTTTGTAAGTGCTAGTTAGTGTCTCACGCCACCTTCGGTCCTGTTTCTAGTTCTGCAAGTTCTTTGTCGAACCATGCGCTGGTTAGTTTCATCGCAGGTTGTGTTTTTTCCTAATTGAGAGGACCATCTTGTGAATTGGGAATGCTGTGGTGCAATTCTAATCTTTGAATTCTGGGTTTGGGATGGCTCTCAGGCTTCTTTCCGACCACTCTGAGGATCTCACTGAAGTGCGCCATAGTTATGGTTTTAAGATATATATATTGGGATAGCATTGTGTAATAATTTCGAGCCAATGCAGATATGCCATGTTTGACAGCAGAAAGCACACAAAGAGCAGTCAGACCAGATCTGAGGTTGTACAATTAGAATTAGCTTGGTTGTTAAACATTATGAAAGACTCAATCTCGTGTGTGGTTGCTGGGCTGGTCCAGTCACAGCTTGGCTGAAGCCCAAACCAGCATATTTTCCTAGAAGTCTGCAACGCTTTTAGTGCTGGCTGTGTCTGGGCACAATGTAACGTCTCCCACTATCAAACTCCTATCGTCTGAGAGGAAGATCGCAGAAATAGGGCTAGTTTGTGACCTTTGCCTACAAAAAGGGCATAAGATCCTGAAGGGAAACAAACCACCACAGTCACTAACAAACTGTTCAAGTTGACATTCATTTGAGCAGCTGCACATTCATAGGAGGGATACAGAGTGACTGATAATTTAATGCAGGTAAACTCAAAGTCATGAATTAGGGCAACTGCTCTTAGAGTCTGTTTATTTATTTCGAACCTTACAGTAAAAAGAAAAATACAGTACCTGGCATATTCAGTGAAATCTTTTTAAACATCACCCAGTTGCGAGGTAATAATACAGTTGTTATTTTACAGCCAAAGACTTTTCACAATGGGTTCAATATCCTATGCCCGGCCAAAGTCTGGGAAGAAATTCAACAGGCAAGTAAGTGCTTGCTTATGGGATCGATCAGTTTCTGTAGGTTTCACCATCCCTATCGGGCTTATTCATATTCCCATTTTCATATCACTTATGTCATGACGCCATGTCTACATATACTCTTAATGAGGGCAAAGCTGCACTGGCTAAATAGGTCTCTAAGGGTTGCGATCTATTTTTAGGCCTGGTGCTTGTGGGTAGGGCCGAGTAATACCCTTCCAGTTAGCCATTACAATATGTCGGGTCTGCTAGTCACGGATTTGTAGTGGGTGTTTTATTCCGTCCGCACACACATGCTACCTTTCTTTTCACCTGCAGCAGGGCGAGGGATTGTAATAAGGATCATCCGAGTCTTCGGTAAAGGTTGTAAGGATCTTCTTTATTGAAGATAAACATCTACAGCATAAAACATCCTATCCACAAGGCACCAACAGTAACTGACTCTCTAGTGTTCTATCGCGAATACCAAGCAACGTGAGCACTCTGGAACACATCTAACATTCTCAATACAAGATGAGATACATAACAAGTTGGTTATTACACACCTTTCCCCTTTACATAAGAGAAACAAAAGAAGCATGAGCAGAACGAAAAACATTAGGGTTCTCAGGGAGAGTAATTAAATCCACTGACCGCCCATTATCTGAGTGCCTCTCTTACAGTGAGCGAGGTAGAAGAGGCCCTACAGAGAGGAATACATCTAAAAGCTGCAGGCCCCGATGGTGTCCCTCTTGATTTATTTAAAAGTAATATTCAACTTTGGGCCCCTCTCCTAACGAATGTTTTTAGAGCTGCAATAATGGGTCCTATTCCAACATCATGGCAAGAGGCCATAATGGTCCCCGTGTATAAAAAGGGAAAGGAGGAGGATCCGGCCTGTTACAGGCTGATTTCCTTAATTGACTCCACGGCTAAAGTATTGGGAAGGGTCATTTTAGCACGCCTTTAAACCTGAGCAGACTCCAAAGGTATAATGTCCCCCAAGCAATATGGGTTTCGAAGAGGAATGGGGACAAACAGAAGGTGCCTTAATTTAGCACTGATTATGGGCAAGTACATGAAGGCAAGGAAGGGATCTAGCCACCTTGCCTTCATGGACTTGGCCAGCACATTTTACCCCTTTAACAGGAGTAAATTGTGAGGTATGATGGGAGATATGGGCTTTGAGGAGCCTTTGATCACCCTATTGCGTAGGTTGCACGCAGGCACCACAGTGGCTATAATATTTGGACACAAGGGAGAAAGGACAGGGCCCATTGTTTCTACAGAGGGAGTCCGTCAAGGGTGCATGTTGGCCCCATTCCTCTTCCTTTTGTACACAAATGGCCTAGAATCAACCTTAAAAGAGCAGGAGCTAGACTTCCCTAGAATGGGGGGCGAGCCCATACCGTTGTTGTCATATGCGGATGACACGATTTTAATGGCTTTAACTGCCAATAATCTTCAGAAGTCTTTGAACACATTCACAAATGTTATGTTAGCTCTAGACTTAAAAGTTAATTTTACTAAATCATATGTCATGGTCTGAGGACCAAGTCTTATCAAATCTAGAAAGTTCATGGTGGAGGGAAAGACAATTGATAACGTTTCGAATTTTAATTTCTTAGGGAAGTTTTTAATAATAAACTGACTTTTGAACAACTCATTATATCCAGGGTACAGAATACTAGCCGTGATGGGGAAGGTCTTTTCCGCTTTGCATGTAAGCTGGGCCGTAAGCCCGTAGCGGAACTAATAACCTTATATAAATTAAAATGGCTGTCTACTGCCAAATGTGGGGCAGGAGTATGGGGGTCACCAAAAAAGTTTGAAACTCCAAACCCTAGAGAATAATTTCCTAAAAAGATTACTGATGATCCCAAATAGTGCCCCTACGGCATTCTGTCATTCTGAGGTACGGGTTGATTTTATTTCGGATCGAATAAACATCGCCCCATTCATACTCTGGGCAAACGTTTGGCTGACGGAGGAGCTAAAGCTCACAAGAGAAATTATTAAGGATTGCATGTTACTGGATAATGCCAAGGCTATTCCATGGATTCGTTCTGTAAAAAGAACATTTTATGAAATTCATTCAGGGAATTTTTTTGACAACCCGAACAGTATAGATAGAAGCACAAAATTCATTATAAAAAATGCATATCACGCTGAGCTTGATAATCGCCGCTGGCCAGTAAGGCGATTATTTCACACCGACAAGACTTTTTTATATCAGCAATTTTACTTGTCTTTTACCAGGAACGTACAATTTAGATTTTTGTTGACCAGATTTAGGCTTTGCACATTGCACTTTTTTAGAGGCCTTTCCTAAACAGGCTGCATGGTGCAATAACCTACCATCCTGCCCCTGTGACAACCTGTCCCATCAAAGCAGCCTGCACTTTACCCTTTTTTGCGCACTTTACAAGTCCCAAGAGCTCGGTTTCTTATACCACTCTTAAAAGAGATCAGACCATGTAATTTTCAGGAGAGTTTGAATTTTTTGTTATCTTTGTCTACTGAAGTAACCTGTATGGCTGTTTTAAATTTTATCAGGATGACACTATCAATAAGGAAACAATACAAAATGTAATCAAATTCTGGCATCTCCTTTTAGGAATTGTTTTTTAAACCTGTCTGGAATTTTTTAATATATGTGAGTTATATGGTTTTATTCGACTTTTATGTATATAAACTTTCCATGTGTGACTCATGTATGTTATACTTTTATTGTTAACTTTAACCAAATAAAGTTATTCTTGACTTGAGATACATAACAAGTTGGTTACAAAAGAAGCATGAGCAGAACGAAAAACAAGAACTTTTATGCAAGAATGGCATACATTTGGAAGACTCCTCAAGAATTGCTGGTTTAGTCTGACTACTAGAACGTATGGGAGCAATCCTACTCAAATTCCAGATTCGTCCATCATTTAGTTTAACAGCATTTTGAAAACATTTTTTTACCACAAATGCCGGACCAGCGTATAGTACCATTGTGTCATAATTTTATACGCATTTTCTCTCTGTGGGATGCTGCGAAAGACCCTAGGAATGTCGAGCCAGAGACGATTCCATTGTCCAGGTGTGATGTCCATTCCCGACGCCTGGTGCCATTGACGTTGATAGGGGTGTAGTGTCAATTTAGGCGGGTGTTGAAGGATCTGGTATGTCCGTGAGATAAGGCCCTTCGAATCATCAAAGGGGCGGACCAGCCGCTCGAAGGGGGTGTTGGGACGGGTAGCCGCCTGCCACAAAGCGGGCGACGATACCCAGTGCCGCAACTGCGCATATTGTAAACTCGCTGCTGGAGGGAGACGAAATTCGTCCCTGCACTGGGCGAACGTCTTTAAGAGTCCCCCTCAAACATGTCCCCAATGACTCTACACCCTCCCTGTATCCATTTGGCGAAGGCTTGTGTGTTGTAGGCCGTTGGGAAGAGCGGATTGTCTACTATCAGGGTGTGGTGTGAAGGGAATGTCGTCAGCCCTTTTCGTACGGCTATTTTGTCCCATATATCAAGGACTGTTTTGGTAGGCACAGCCATATAGGCACTGTGGGACCGCACCGTCTGGTGGAGCCATATGAGGTCCCAGATAGTGCGTCCCGTTACCATCTGGTCCATATGAAACCACACCTTTTCGCTTTCCGTAGTTGTCCATTCCGAGACAATATGAAGGTGCAAAGCCCAGTAAGAGTCCAGGAGATTAGGGCACGCCAGGCCCCCCCTATCTCTGGGCAACATAAGGATCTTGTGCGAGAACCATGGTCGACAGCCACCCCAGATAAACTTGGTGACCTCCTTCTGAAGGTCCAGTATCTGTTGTTGTGGTATGGGAGTGGGGAGACATTGAAACAGGCACAAAATTTTGGGGAGGATAGTCATTTTGACAGCGTGGAGCCTGCCAAGCCAGGAGATAGTCAGGGACTTCCACCTCCTCATGTCCTCCCAAACAGCTGCCTGGAATTCACGCCAATTTACCTGAGACCACGTGGCTAGGGAGGGGGTCCGTTTCAGGCCCAAATAACGAACATGGTCTGCAGTCCACCGGTATGGAGCCAGCGCTTCCAAGACTGGAAGCTCCTCCTTTGGAATTGTGAGGTTAAAGGCCCAGGACTTGGCATGGTTGATTTTAAGGCCGGACGCCCTTTCAAAGGTCTGCAGGAGGGCATGGAGCACCGGAAGGGAGGTGTGTGGGCGCGACAAATTAAGAATAAGATCATTCGCAAATATCGCCACTTTATTCTGGCGACCTCCTAAATTTAGGCCATGGATGTCCTCATTTTGCCTAATCATTGCCGCCAGGGGCTCCACTACCAGAGCAAAAAGCAGAGGTGATAGGGGGCAGCCCTGCGGAGTGCCCCTGTGTATATAGAAGGGGTCCGAGAGCTGCCCGTTAACACGGACCCACGCCTGGGGGGAGAGATAAGGCGCCATAATTCTCGAAACCATGTTGTGTCCCAGACCGACCTTGTGTAGAACCGAGCGAAGAAAGCCCATTCCACCCGGTCGAAGGCCTTCTCCGCGTCAAGCGAGAGAAGGCAAGCCGGTATATCTCAATGATGCGCTTTCCTTACCAAATGAGCAATTCTGCGCATGTTATCTGCCCCCTGCCTTTAGCGGATGAAGCCAACCTGATCAGGCTCCACAAGTCCTGGCAGGTGAGGTTCCAGGCGTTTGGCTAACATTTTGGTATAGAGCTTGAGATCCGTATTCAATAATGCTATGGGGCGGTAAGAGGCACATAGGGTGGGGTCCTTTCTCGGTAGGGGATGAAAGCTATTTCAGCTAGGCCCAAGGAAGGCGACAGCCCCTCCGTGTCCGAGAAGGAGTTATATAGACGCAGCAAGTGGGGCGGGAGCTGTGATATGAACATACGATAAAAGGCTATCGGCAGGCCATCCGGGCTAGGTGTCTTGCCGAGGGGAAGGTCTTTCAGCGCTGCAGTCAGTTCCCCCGGCATAAGAGGGCCCTCCAGCCTGGCTGCATGATGTGGGTGTATGGGGTCCATGGGCAGTGGTCCAGCACCTCATCAATATGGGTTTGAGAGGGCGTGTCTGCCTTGTACAGGGCAGTGTAATACTCCCTAAAGGCCTCGCATTTTGCCCGCTCCACCGTGGCCTGCCCTCCCCCAGGCACCTGAATGTTCGCGATGTGTGCCTTCGCTGCCCGGACCTGAATGCGCCGCGCTAACAACCGTCCCACTTTGTTCCCCCCTCTCGAAGTACTGCTGCTTCAAGGCCAGCAGAGAGCGTTTGGCTTTGTTAGTCCGCAGACAGCAAAGCTGAACCCTAAGGTTTGCAAGTTTCCTCCGGGATGCGAGGGAAGGGTGCTCCGGATCCTGCACCTCTAACTTCTTTATGTCCGCGTAGAGGCCATCTTCTAGCTTGCAAGCCTCCCGGGAACACGCAATGGCCAGAGACGTGATGTGGCCTCGGATCGTCGCCTTGAAGGCGTCCCACACCACGGGGAATGGAGTCTCGGGGAGGTCTTTGCTTGCAAAATAAGAGTCTATGGCAGTCCGTATTTATTCCACAGCATCCGGGTCCCGCAGAATATATGACGGTAAGCAACACCACGGCGGACGGGCAGGGCCAGAGGCCGAGCCCTGCAGGAGAAGCTCGACATGAGCGTGGTCAGAAATCGAGATGTCCGGCATAGCTGCCGTTAGCATATCCCCTATGAGGGCATGCAAGATAAATAAATGGTCGATGCGTGAGTACGAGCGGTGCGCATGCGAGTAGTACAAGTAGTCCCGCACCTCCGTGGAGTGATAACGCCAAGAATCTATAAGGCCGAGGTCCGTTATCTGGTTCCGAAGCGCTGAGGACATGGCACCCGATCCGTTCGAGGAGGCTTCACTACGGTCCAACGCAGGGTCCCACACCAAGTTAAAATCCCCTCCCACAATGAGAGAGGTGTCGCCCAGTGGCACATGTTCCCTAAAGAGCGTTCAGAGATAGGAGTCCTGCATCTGGTTTGGCGCATACACATTACATAGTGTGAGCAAGCGTCTGCCAACCACCACTCCCGCCCTGATGAAACGCCCATCTGCGCTACAGAAGGCCTTAAGGGTCCCCCGCCCGATGCCCTTTCTGCAGAGGATAGCCACACCCGCCGTTTTGGTGTCTGTGGCTGCCCAGAACTGAAGGGGGTATTTAGGATGTGCCATGCGCAGGGTATCGTTCCTAAGCAGATGGGTTTCCTGAAGGAAAACGATGTCTGGGCAGTGCAGTAAGATGTAATGCCACACCTGCCGACATTTATTGGGGGAGTTAAGCCCCTTAACATTGAGGGAAAGGATTTTTAAAGAGTCAGTAAGAGCCATTAACACCGCAGGTCACTGGTTAGAGCGCTAAACCTCCCACATGTCCATAGTCTGGCCCAAAAAGAGGGTAGTAAAGGGGGACACCCCTACGCGCCAGCGCCCACGGCAGCCTCCTAGACATCCACCCACCGCTCCCCAGGAGCTGGGAAAGGGTAAGAGAGGAGAGCAGAAAAACAGCAGGAAAAAAGAGAAAAAGAAGAACAGGCAACATCGGCCATCCGGGCCACATTGTTCCGTTCCAAGCTTGGTCCATCCTGCACCCTAAGGTTTGGAGAACCCCAAAAACGTCACTCTCCCAGGAACAGTAGATGGTAGGTCGTTCGCTGCTCGCAAGTCCCTTCCGATAAGGAGCTCTGGCACCAGCCACTCTGTCAAGCACAGGAGATGGGGCAGTAACCAGAACTCAACAGCATACTGCAGGGGCATGCCAAAGGGAAATCGCAGAGAACAGTGTAGGGACAAAGGCTGTTCAGCTAGGGCCTGAGGAGCCCGGGCCCCAATCCGATCTGTCCCTCTCCAGGGACCGGATATGCTCGATAATGTCATTTTTGGGCTGTAAGGATGCATGTTCGTCCAAAGATGTCGACCGTCTGCGCCGGCGCACAGTGGACCAGGAGCCCTTGGCTGGCACCCGCACAACAGATGGGGGGCGAGTCGGGCTGGTAGGCTGGGAGGTGGGCAGACGTAGTAGTTGAGCCGCTTCCTGGTAAGACCGTAGCACTCTGCGCTTGGATTCCAATTGGAAGATAAGGGCGAATGGATGACCCCATTGATATGGGATTTTTTAGGCTTCACAGTTTGTCCGTTACTGGCCAGAAGGCCCGGCGTCGTTGTAGGGTATTGCGCGCCAAGTCTTGGAAAATCTGTATGGCATGTCCCTCATATGTGAGGTCCGGCTTGGCTCTCGCCGCCCGAAGGATGGCTTCCTTCTCTGTGAAAAAGTGGACCCTGGTCAATATGTCCGGGAGGAGACCCGACCCTCCGTGGGCCTGGCAAACACGGTGAACCCGATCCAAAGCCGGCGGGGAGGCGTCCTCATCCCCCCAAACTTCATGGAGAAGCTGAGCCACATATGTCATTATGTTCTTCCCTTCTGCCCCAAGAGAAACGCCCCGGATACGGAGGTTGTTCCGGGGGCTTCGATTTTCCAGGTCCTCCTGCTTCATCTGTAGCTCTATATGTTGATCTTCCAGGGCAGCCAGTCACTGCCAGAGCTGTTCTTGATCTTCCGTGCGGGCATCAACCGTCTTCTCCAATCCGTCCACGCGTTCGCCCAGATCCTCGACATCCTTCCGAAGCTCCCGGACACAGGAGTGTACCTCTGTACGCAGGGAGACAATTTCAGCTTTCAGCTCGGTCATGAAGGAGGCCATGAACGCTTCTGTCACTGGCTGCGACGCTGGCGATGCCCCTTCAGGCTGAGAGCCAACCTCCGCCTGGGCAGACCCGCCCGCCTTGCCCCATAGTGTCGCAACCGACGTATCCTTGGAAGATGGTGCAGGGGCGTCTTTACCACGTTTATTACGAGTCATCGTGTAGCTGCTATGGGCCGACCAGGCAGCAGACTCGAAGATCCAACATGGAAGGTGTCCTGGATGTACTCGTAGAGGCTCCCAGTAATCCCAGAAAGGGCCCACTCTTGCGGGCCTCACTCTTGTCGCTTTTCACCTGCCCGTCAGGCAGTCCGGAGAATGCAACCAATAGCCCCTCGTCCCTCCAGGTTCAGTGGCAGATGTAGATGGCGCGTGCCAGTGTGGCCTCCGGTCTGCAAGGCGATATAGAAGCCCCCAGTCACTAGTGAACGACCATGTGTGTACGCAGGAAGATGGCTCCGTGAGGCGCTCGGCCACAGCGGGGGTCAGAGCGGCGGAGTAGCAGGCTGATGGTCTGTCCCACCTCCAGCCCGGCAGGCCTCCTCTCACCAGTCTCTGTCTAGGCTACTCAAGCTGCACACCCCGCGTCGGGGGACCCTCACTGCGGCTGATACTTCCTGATAGGTCACCTCCACCGTGCAATGCTGACTATTAGTGCGGGCCCACCAGAGCCAGCAACCTCCGTGCTGCCGATTCCGACCAGGCCCAGGAGGTCAGAACGCTGAGACACCTATATGCAGTGGGGGAACCAGGTACAGGGGGGTAGGGCCGCTCTGAAGTTCGCGTCCCCAAAGCCCCGGCCACGCCGACAGTGCAGGCGTGGACTAGTCCAGTGTGGGGTGGGGGGCCCTAGGCCGCGCATCCCCTGGGCTCAACAGGCAGCGCCACAAGTCCCCCAATGCACGGGTCTTCCTCGGATAGGGGCCACCTCCCTCCGCAGCCTGGGAAAGTCACAGAAGCAGCACTAAGAGTCGCAGGGTTGCAAGGCGCAGGCAGGGCGTGCACCACTCCTCAGGTGCCCCACACCGCTATGTCACTTGAAAGGGCCGGGCCCCGCCGTAGGAAAGATGGCGGCTAGTTTTGCGCTGGCCCCCTGGGGTAGAGGCTTCCACTCACCGCGTCACTGTAGGTGCTCCCGTCCAACTGCTCAAGACTGGCCCCGCACTCTCTTGGCCGTCGACTCAGAAGGGCTCAGGAAGCGGCGGCACCCGCTCGCTTCTCCGGGTGCTGCTCCCCAAAATGGCGGCACAAGTCCGGCACAGGAGGGCCAGAGGTCCACCCCCTCCTGTCCGAGCTGCCCTCCGCACTGAGTGGTCCCGCAGGGGGTCCACCTCCGTTCCGCAGCCGCTCACGGGGCCACAGGGGGGCCGGGCAAGGGCCCCAGCGCCCCAGCAACCACCACAGTCCTCCTGGTCCAGGCGCCGCATAATGGCGGATGCACGGCCCGGGTCAGAGACCCAAGCAGAGCCGCACCGAATACACCGCTGCTGTCGCCTCCCGGGCACACTCTGCACACCGGACGAGTCCTCACTCCCACCGCCAGGTACGTACCCCCGGGGTGGCGCCGAGGAGCCCCTGCTCTGCTGTAAAGGCGTATAATCGGCGGCGGGCGGCCGGAGCTCCTCCGATGCGCGTCTCACATCATGCTCAGCGAGACCACGCCCCCTTGCTGGGATATTTTTTGACAACAAAAAAAATCTAACAAACTAATATTTGCACCGCCAATATCTGAAACTTTCACTAATGCACGACCTATGCGTTGCAAATGCTTGTTTTTCAATTTCCAGCACTGAGCATCACAGCCCCGATCCCAAAGATTTCCATCCATGAACTTTTAACATGCCTTTGTCTTTGGCATGATTGCCACGACTCGTCATCGCTGTTACTAGTAAACCTTAACAAAATAAACGTCAAAATCTGGGTGAAAAAATCCTTAAAAACATCTTAAACTGTTGTGATAATTACCTAAATGTAACTGTAGCCAGGAGGTGGTGTAACTAAATTTACGACTTCAAATACATTTAATATAATCATGATGCTGTAAAAATAACTGCCACTGTAGAAATTAGAAGTTCGGACACACCCTCCCCATCACATTTTAATCTCCTTAATATATGCCATTTGTCCTCTGTATATCATGTTTAGGATGTTTCTTTAAAAATATTATTTTTCCACCTGAAGCACTCCACTTCCCTCCTGGGAGGTACTGTGAAATAAGTTATAGGACAAAAAGTATACCTAGAGCAGCATAGGCAGAGAAAAAATAGATTTGCGCTACATATCCATATGGACTATCCTTGTTTAGTGCACAGCTCCACACTCAAACCAATGTGCATGCATTACCCAGGCTGCCTGTTCTTTTGAACTTATTTGTCATGCAAATAACACATATCAGTTGCATCATACACTGGACATGTATCTTTGTGTCTACGTTGTGTAGCGTGACAGCCTTAACATTTTCAGACTGGACATGTTAAAGATAAAGATTTGGAATGCACCCACCCTGCTCTTGTCGATTCATCTGAGCGTAAACTGGACTGGCCTGCCTGGACAATGTCACGGCTCAAAAGCCCTGGTTTTTCACTGTAATTGCTGTCTTTAACATCACAGGCTGTTGTTCACCTACTCTGTCATTAAGTGAGTTTGATCTTCACTGTTGTCTGATATTGATTGGACTGTGCGGGGGAACGGGGAACATTGCGAAATGGGAGAGGTTTGGGGGATGCAACAGGCAACCTCAGAATAACCGGAAATATATCGGGCTCATATCAAGTAAAAGACCACCCCCCACCATGTGCCCATCACTACAAAATCCTACAGCCTGAGGGATGCAGGGACATTATAAATTAAAATATCAAATATAAATAAAGTAATGCAGCTCATACATGCACCGCTGAAACTGGTGTGCTTTTGGGAGGCGATTAGCATCATGAGTGGCAAAATGAAACAAGACCAACCCCCCTTAAAATGAAGCTGAAAACCAAACCAATATCCTACTAAAAAAAGCCCAACTGACGGTCAACATTAGAAATTGCAAAAAGAGTAAATAAAATAAGTGCAAATGGGGAGATGTAAATATAATGGAGTAGGGGAAGGTATTGAAGTTGGGGAATACGGTTCAAGTCTGACGGTAGGCTCAACAAATGCTGCAATAACATGCAAGCACAGGCAAACAGTAACAGAGTAGGAAACAAAGAAAAAAAATAGTCCTCCAAAGAACAAATTAACAACCTCAGCGTAATGATACCGTACTTAGTAACCACGGGTGGGTAATTCCGCTCCGCCAGTGAGGTTTCAGAGTTTTGCCTACTCCACGTTCGGTTGCAAATGTGGAGCTTAGGCAAAACTCTGACTCCGTGGTGGAGCGGAGATAGCCCCTCCACCCTCCCAAAGTAATTATAATGTTTTTTAAAAAACACTTAACTGCCGTGGCTGTCTCCCTCTCACCATGGCCGCTCTCCTTCCTTCTGCTCGCCGTCCTTCTTCTGAGATATCCCATACGTTGTATGTCTCGCATGTGCATTCTGTCAAAGAGGTGCTCTTCCTCATGGCTGCTTTTCCTGTTCTGCATGGTGTCTGATAGCATTCTCGGTCTCCGACCCTGGGGCCGGCTTTTGGCATGACCGAGCTGGATCAAGGCCCAGGACACCAAGATTTAGAGGGGCTCACACAGCTGACCTTTTGAGTTGCCTTAAATAATGCTTTCATTGGTTCTTTACATCCAGGCTGGCTATACAATCTTCTTTTCTTTACTTTCTTAGTCTCCCTTCGATTGACTTTCTTCCATTTTCCTTTCGACCGCCCTCTTACCTTTGCCCCCTCCCATGGACTATTACCTACAGTTTAACAACTGATTAGGTGATTGTGGTGAGGGGATGAGGTGCAAATAGGTGTTCACAGTTTGGTCAATCCACTGAGGTATTCTGCCAGGATGTGACCCGTGATCACAATTGGGCCCCCCATTAGGATCACCAGTCGAGAGGGGCAGATGGTGAAGAGTTGGAGGAAGAGGAGTAGTAGGCATACAAAAGTGTAATTTCACTGTCTGTTGAAACGCCTGCCCTGCCTGACCTTCGGGACCACACTCTTGCTGTCCGACCATGAGCGTATCCAATATCAATGCGTGCGGCCCTCTCCTTTCATCCTGGGCTGTGTGGCTCTTACATTCTGATTGGGGCCGCCAGTTTAAAATTATGTAGAGAACCTCAGCCTCTACTGAATGTCAGATTTACAAAATTTCCGGCCTTCCAAACTAGTTCATGCTGCTGTTCTGTGTCGCCCTCCCTTGTTTCCACCTGAACCAGGTTGATTATTTTAATCACTGACCAGATTATGTTTATTTATTTATTTTTATTTTGAAAGTTTTATATATAGCGTGAACATGACCGTGGCAGTAATCAGAGGGATTTACAATTGTTCATGGAGCCGAGAGAAATAACATCAATAACATCACAGTCGAGAAATATATATGATAATGGTGTAGCAAAGGCTAATTACTGCTTGATTGGCCAGGCTAGCTTGAATCCAGAGTTGTAGCGAGCACGCCACTGGATTCCAGCTAACCTACCTGATCGGGGATGATACCCCGAAACTGGTCCCAGGATGCTTCTTTTCCGGTCTAGGAAGGAACTGGCCTGGCAGTTTGGGCTGGGCTGTTCCCATGAGGAGCAGGGTCAAGACTGACTTGCATATGGCTAAGTCCAAACTGGAATGGTGAGAAAAACACAATTGATTTACTCCTAAACGGGATTGGGGGTGAATGTTTGACACTGTTAAACATTATCTCCATCATCTCTGTTTATATATATATATATATATCTATCTATCTATACTTATATAATAAAGAGAGAGCCCAAACCTTTGAGGCGGATAATCTCAGGAACTACAGCACCAATCACAACACCCAATACAGCATTGGAAAGGACAGTTGCAGCAGATGGACATAGGCTATACAAGTGGCCACCATATACATTACAAAGGTAAAACAACCTTAGGGGTAAAGTAGTCCCTTGTGGGCGTGGGCGTTGTGCTGTCAGCGATGGGCGCGGCAAGCAAACCTTCACTGGACTCCCTTGTGGGCGTGGGCGTTGTGAGAGGGGCGTGGACAAACAGCAAGCACCAATAGGCGTGGCATTCACGGGGCATTGTAAACAAAAACCTTCGCATTACTCCGTTGTGGGCCTGGCCGTTGTCAGAGGTGCGTGGCAAAACCTGAATTGGCGCCGCATTCACGGGGCGCGCCTCCTGGACGTTGTCAGAGGGGCATGGCCAAACACCAATGGGCAAGGCTTCACGGGCCGCGGCATTGCTACGGTGCTCACGCGGGGGCTCAAGCCACTCAGCCTAACAGTGGGGATCACAAAGCTTTGCATACTGCTCCGATGCTCAAGCGGGAGCTCAAGCACCAACTTCAATAAACAGGTACATAACGGCGTGTAAGCTCAATGATTGTCAGAGGGTCGTAGCCAACACCAATGGGCAAGGCTTCACGGGCCGCGGCATTGCTACGGTGCTCACGCGGGGGCTCAAGCCACTCAGCCTAACAGCGGGGATCACAAAGCATTGCATACTGCTCCGGTGGTCAGGCGGGGGCTCAAGCACCAACTTCAATAAACAGGTACATAACGACGTGTAAGCTCAATGATAAATAACGCTCCGAAATAATCTTAAATTTTGTGATACTTACCTAATGCTGCTAACCTCACGGTTTACTTTTTTCCAATTACTACAATGAAAAGGCTTTCAGAGGCACAGTTGCTCACACTTTCATTATATATCACGTATGTCACAGGGAGCGGATTGTAAGTGATGTGCCACACATTCTATTTCTGCCCCGGACAACGTCGGGACGGGCTGCTAGTATATATATATATATATATATATATATATATATATATATATATATATATATATATATATATATATATATATATATATATATATATATCCGCTCCCTGTGACTTTGGAAGAAGACCGTTTGGTCGAAACGCGTCGCCATTAAACATCTTTAAAAACACAGACCCTGGAGTGCGAGTCTTCTTGTGTGACTGCAGCGCGGATGTTAGCTGTCAGCCCTTTCGAAAATATATATATATATATATATATATATATTCACTGAAAAAACCATAGGTTATAGACCATATATAGTTAGGAATTAGCATTTACAAAACCTTGAAAATTCACTGAAAAAACCATAGGTTATAGACCATATATAGTTAGGAATTAGCATTTAAAAAACCTTATTTTACTCACACAAAACCATTGAAATTCCATATATAGTTAGTTGCACTAACTATATATCGCGCACCCGCAATCCACTGCTGATCATGTCACATATTACATCATTCATGACATGGTCAGTGACATCACTGATGACATCACTGATGACATCTCAAATGACATCACTGATGACATCACTGATGACAACATCCAGTGACTGTATGTTTCTGTAAAGTTAAAATATGTCTTAGATATTGAAGAATGAGTGGATGTATAAGTGTCTGGATGAAGGATTTAGTAGGTGCGTGACTGACTGTATGAGTGAGTGATTAAATGTGTCTCACTGAATGCATGGGTTAGTGACTAAACTGTCTTAATTTGTGCATCATTATGTCTGTTGTGATGTAAACTGCTGCATGTGTTAATCATTAGCTATACGAGAGGCTATATGTGTTATTAATTGGTTGCCCAAGTATTTCTATGGGAGATTGAGTTTGTGTGGGGGTGGCTGGAAGGTGTGTGACTCTGTGCATAGATGTGTGAGCAGTTTATTCACTAGGTGTATGAGTTCAAGAGTGCATGTGGAAACAGCTACATGGGCAGTTGACTGTGTGCATGAGTGTATTGATGAGTGAATGGATATCTCAATGCTACATGTCATAGTAAGTACATATGTAAAACACAGTACATGTGAGAGTTGGCATATATAAATAACTGTGCATGAGAGCCACTGAATGAGTGAGTGGTTGTATCGATCATTGTGAACTTGTATCAGGGATTGTATAAGAGAGTAAATATGTGTTAGTATATGTTTCAATAAGTAAGGTGTGTATAACTGTATAGTTGAAGAAATGGAGGTGAGATTGTTTCTTTGCATGACTGACTAGGTGTGTGAGTAACTCCATGGATGAGTGGCAGTGTGTGAGTGTCTGTATACACTGAGTGTATCTAAGGTTATATTAGAGTCTGAAGAGGTTTATCGTATTAGCACAAGAATGATGTCAAATGAGACGTCATCAGTGATGTCATCAGTGATGTCATTTGAGATGTCATCAGTGATGTCATCAGTGATGTCACTGACCATGTCATGAATGATGTAATATGTGACATGATCAGCAGTGGATTGCGGGTGCGCGATATATAGTTAGTGCAACTAACTATATATGGAATTTCAATGGTTTTTTTGTGAGTAAAATAAGGTTTTTTAAATGCTAATTCCTAACTATATATGGTCTATAACCTATGGTTTTTTCAGTGAATTTTCAAGGTTTTGTAAATGCTAATTCCTAACTATATATGGTCTATAACCTATGGTTTTTTCAGTGAATTTCAATGGTTTTTTAATAGCAAATATCATAAGCTGTCGAATGTCAAGTACGTGGTAAGTAAAAACATTTTCGTGTTTATGCACACTGATCTGCTTTGAATGCTGCCCCCCACCCCTCATTTCTATTAGGAGTACTCTCTCTTTGCAGATAGTGAAGGGTAGTTAACGCAGGCCTTTGCCCCCGTTGTAATCCGTCGTGCCTGCTTCTCTCTCCATTTGATTGATTGTTCTCTTTGGTTCATTCTCTATTTACAAACAAGCACAGAGTCGCAATACTCTGTTTAGTCTTTGCAGATAGCGAAAAATCGTGTAAAAAAACAAAAGGAATCGAGCAAAATCAGTAGGCCACTAATGGGATCTCTTTTTGACCTCCCTAAAATAGAAACATTAGGAACAACCTGTTGATAATACCAATGTGTATGTACATAAGCGGCGTTCATTTGTGTTCACAGTACCCCTTGTTGATTGTTTGAATCGACCATTGAATTGTTCGAAGTTGGTTCTCTTAAGAATCTTCTCTGCCTGCAAACGAGGAAGAATAGGAATATTCTCTCTCCCTTTGCAGATAGTGAAGGGTAGGTAACGCAAACCTTTAACACGTCGTGCCTATTTCGTTCCTCATTGATTGATTGTTTCCCCAAACATTAACTGTTTGGGAATTGGTTCTTTTTGGAGGTATTCCCTGTTTGCAAATATACGTAGGAAAATCTTTGCAAATAGTGAAAGGGTACGTAATGCGGACCTTTCTCCCCCGTTGTAATCTGTCATGCCTATCTACTCCCCACTGATTGATGCACCTGTTTCACCCGGACCATTTACTAGAGATACGTCATCTGGCCCGACCAGAGAGCACCCCTAGTGAAAAGGACATATGCAATAATAACGAAGTGATCACTGTATCCTGTTAACAGAAACTTTAGCATGAAACAACCTGGAAAGAAAAGAATAGGAAAACGAAAATCAGTAGGCCACTGATGAACATGAACTTTTATTAAACAACGAACAAAGAAACGATAACATAACGTAATGATAAAACCTATTAATGTCCTAGAAACAAGAAAACGTTAAAATATGCCAGTGGTGAGAGACCAGAAAAACAGTAAGAGAAACCAAATCACCCCTCGCTGTCCCACCGCCTGCCACGCCAAAAAAATCGATAGACTAGGGAAAATGCAAGTCAGTAGAACATCCGCCCCCACTCTGGAAACTTCCAAGGTGGGGCAGGGTTGCAGCTACGCCCAGCCGGGAGCAGCCCATATAAGGCGGGTCCTGCTGCCACGCCTCGGCCAGGAGATCCTAACGTAGGGTGTAGCCGGAGGAGAGGCCGAGGCCAGCGGGACCCGGCCAGGGGATTGCCTTTACAACGCTGAACAGTTGCAGGGGGGGGGAATGTCTCCTCGACCCTCCCCTCTCTCTCCCAGTCCGGCCGCGGTGGCCCTTGACAGTTTCAGGTAGTCCCGCCACATGCTCTTCCGGTCCGGCCACCAACGGTCGGGGGGCCGAGGCCGACGGGATCCGGCTGCAGCCGATAAACCAAGAAACCCGTTCATGGGGCCAGAGCCAGGGGCGTCCGGCCGACATCTACCGGAAGCCCGGCCCGAAGACGGACGGGACACTTCTTCTTTCTTGAATAATGGCTGCGACAACACTGGGGGGGGATGTCTTGCACATGCCTCCGACCCCCCCCCCCCTCGTCCTCATCGCCTGTCCGGCCATAACAA